>NC_052163.1:99626621-99933529 GCF_902713615.1 Scyliorhinus canicula
GTCTGTGCACTGTGTGTTTACACTCTCTGTGTCTCTGCACTGTGTGTTTACACTCTCTGTGTCTATGCACTGTGTGTTTACACTCTCTGTGTCTGTGCACTGTGTGTTTACACTCTCTGTGTCTCTGCACTGTGTGTTTACGCTCTCTGTGTCTCTGCACTGTGTGTTTACACTCTCTGTGTCTATGCACTGTGTGTTTACACTCTCTGTGTCTGTGCACTGTGTGTTTACACTCTCTGTGTCTCTGCACTGTGTGTTTACGCTCTCTGTGTCTCTGCACTGTGTGTTTACACTCTCTGTGTCTGTGCACTGTGTGTTTACACTCTCTGTGTCTCTGCACTGTGTGTTTACACTCTCTGTGTCTCCGCACTGTGTGTTTACACTCTCTGTGTCTGTACACTGTGTGTTTACACTCTCTGTGTCTCTGCACTGTGTGTTTACACTCTCTGTGTCTCCGCACTGTGTGTTTACACTCTCTGTGTCTGTGCACTGTGTGTTTACACTCTCTGTGTCTCCGCACTGTGTGTTTACACTCTCTGTGTCTGTGCACTGTGTGTTTACACTCTCTGTGTCTCCGCACTGTGTGTTTACACTCTCTGTGTCTCTGCACTGTGTGTTTACACTCTCTGTGTCTCCGCACTGTGTGTTTACACTCTCTGTGTCTGTGCACTGTGTGTTTACACTCTCTGTGTCTCAGCACTGTGTGTTTACGCTCTCTGTGTCTGTGCACTGTGTGTTTACACTCTCTGTGTCTGTGCACTGTGTGTTTACACTCTCTGTGTCTCTGCACTGTGTGTTTACACTCTCTGTGTCTGTGCACTGTGTGTTTACACTCTCTGTGTCTGTGCACTGTGTGTTTTACACTCTCTGTGTCTGTGCACTGTGTGTTTACGCTCTCTGTGTCTCTGCACTGTGTGTTTACACTCTCTGTGTCTGTGCACTGTGTGTTTACACTCTCTGTGTCTCTGCACTGTGTGTTTACACTCTCTGTGTCTCTGCACTGTGTGTTTACACTCTCTGTGTCTCTGCACTGTGTGTTTACACTCTCTGTGTCTGTGCACTGTGTGTTTACACTCTCTGTGTCTCAGCACTGTGTGTTTACACTCTCTGTGTCTCCGCACTGTGTGTTTACACTCTCTGTGTCTGTACACTGTGTGTATACACTCTCTGTGTCTGTGCACTGTGTGTTTACACTCTCTGTGTCTGTGCACTGTGTGTTTACACTCTCTGTGTCTGTGCACTGTGTGTTTACACTCTCTGTGTCTGTGCACTGTGTGTTTACACTCTCTGTGTCTGTGCACTGTGTGTTTACACTCTCTGTGTCTGTACACTGTGTGTTTACACTCTCTGTGTCTCCGCACTGTGTGTTTACACTCTCTGTGTCTCCGCACTGTGTGTTTACACTCTCTGTGTCTGTACACTGTGTGTATACACTCTCTGTGTCTGTGCACTGTGTGTTTACACTCTCTGTGTCTCTGCACTGTGTGTTTACACTCTCTGTGTCTCTGCACTGTGTGTTTACGCTCTCTGTGTCTCTGCACTGTGTGTTTACACTCTCTGTGTCTCTGCACTGTGTGTTTACACTCTCTGTGTCTCTGCACTGTGTGTTTACACTCTCTGTGTCTCTGCACTGTGTGTTTACACTCTCTGTGTCTCTGCACTGTGTGTTTACACTCTGTGTCTGTGCACTGTGTGTTTACACTCTCTGTGTCTCTGCACTGTGTGTTTACGCTCTCTGTGTCTGTGCACTGTGTGTTTACACTCTCTGTGTCTCTGCACTGTGTGTTTACACTCTCTGTGTCTCTGCACTGTGTGTTTACACTCTCTGTGTCTCCGCACTGTGTGTTTACACTCTCTGTGTCTGTACACTGTGTGTATACACTCTCTGTGTCTGTGCACTGTGTGTTTACACTCTCTGTGTCTGTGCACTGTGTGTTTACACTCTCTGTGTCTGTGCACTGTGTGTTTACACTCTCTGTGTCTCTGCACTGTGTGTTTACACTCTCTGTGTCTCTGCACTGTGTGTTTACACTCTCTGTGTCTCCGCACTGTGTGTTTACACTCTCTGTGTCTCCGCACTGTGTGTTTACACTCTCTGTGTCTGTACACTGTGTGTATACACTCTCTGTGTCTGTGCACTGTGTGTTTACACTCTCTGTGTCTGTGCACTGTGTGTTTACACTCTCTGTGTCTCTGCACTGTGTGTTTACGCTCTCTGTGTCTGTACACTGTGTGTTTACGCTCTCTGTGTCTGTACACTGTGTGTTTACACTCTCTGTGTCTCTGCACTGTGTGTTTACACTCTCTGTGTCTCAGCACTGTGTGTTTACACTCACTGTGTCTCTGCACTGTGTGTTTACGCTCTCTGTGTCTCTGCACTGTGTGTTTACACTCTCTGTGTCTGTGCACTGTGTGTTTACACTCTCTGTGTCTCTGCACTGTGTGTTTACACTCTCTGTGTCTCTGCACTGTGTGTTTACACTCTCTGTGTCTGTGCACTGTGTGTTTACACTCTCTGTGTCTCTGCACTGTGTGTTTACACTCTCTGTGTCTGTGCACTGTGTGTTTACACTCTCTGTGTCTCTGCACTGTGTGTTTACACTCTCTGTGTCTGTGCACTGTGTTTACACTCTCTGTGTCTGTGCACTGTGTGTTACACTCTCTGTGTCTGTGCACTGTGTGTTTACACTCTCTGTGTCTGTGCACTGTGTGTTTACACTCTCTGTGTCTGTGCACTGTGTGTTTACACTCTCTGTGTCTCTGCACTGTGTGTTTACACTCTCTGTGTCTCTGCACTGTGTGTTTACACTCTCTGTGTCTCCGCACTGTGTGTTTACACTCTCTGTGTCTGTGCACTGTGTTTACACTCTCTGTGTCTGTGCACTGTGTGTTTACACTCTCTGTGTCTGTGCACTGTGTGTTTACACTCTCTGTGTCTGTGCACTGTGTTTACACTCTCTGTGTCTGTGCACTGTGTGTTTACACTCTCTGTGTCTGTGCACTGTGTGTTTACACTCTCTGTGTCTCCGCACTGTGTGTTTACGCTCTCTGTGTCTGTGCACTGTGTGTTTACACTCTCTGTGTCTGTGCACTGTGTGTTTACACTCTCTGTGTCTGTGCACTGTGTGTTTACACTCTCTCTGTCTGTACACTGTGTGTTTACACTCTCTGTGTCTGTGCACTGTGTGTTTACACTCTCTGTGTCTGTGCACTGTGTGTTTACACTCTCTCTGTCTGTACACTGTGTGTTTACACTCTCTGTGTCTGTGCACTGTGTGTTTACACTCTCTGTGTCTCTGCACTGTGTGTTTACACTCTCTGTCTGTACACTGTGTGTTTACACTCTCTGTGTCTGTACACTGTGTGTTTACACTCTCTGTGTCTGTACACTGTGTGTTTACACTCTCTGTGTCTGTGCACTGTGTGTTTACACTCTCTGTGTCTGTGCACTGTGTGTTTACGCTCTCTGTGTCTGTACACTGTGTGTTTACACTCTCTGTGTCTCTGCACTGTGTGTTTACGCTCTCTGTGGCTCTGCACTGTGTGTTTACACTCTCTGTGTCTGTGCACTGTGTGTTTACACTCTCTGTGTCTCTGCACTGTGTGTTTACGCTCTCTGTGTCTCTGCACTGTGTGTTTACACTCTCTGTGTCTGTGCACTGTGTGTTTACACTCTCTGTGTCTGTGCACTGTGTGTTTACACTCTCTGTGTCTATGCACTGTGTGTTTACACTCTCTCTGTCTGTACACTGTGTGTTTACACTCTCTGTGGCTCTGCACTGTGTGTTTACACTCTCTGTGTCTGTGCACTGTGTGTTTACACTCTCTGTGTCTCTGCACTGTGTGTTTACACTCTCTGTCTGTACACTGTGTGTTTACACTCTCTGTGTCTCCGCACTGTGTGTTTACACTCTCTGTGTCTGTACACTGTGTGTTTACACTCTCTGTCTGTACACTGTGTGTTTACACTCTCTGTGTCTCCGCACTGTGTGTTTACGCTCTCTGTGTCTCTGCACTGTGTGTTTACACTCTCTGTGTCTCTGCACTGTGTGTTTACACTCTCTGTGTCTGTACACTGTGTGTTTACACTCTCTGTGTCTCTGCACTGTGTGTTTACACTCTCTGTGTCTCTGCACTGTGTGTTTACGCTCTCTGTGTCTGTACACTGTGTGTTTACACTCTCTGTGTCTGTACACTGTGTGTTTACACTCTCTGTGTCTCTGCACTGTGTGTTTACACTCTCTGTGTCTCTGCACTGTGTGTTTACGCTCTCTGTGTCTGTACACTGTGTGTTTACACTCTCTGTGTCTGTACACTGTGTGTTTACACTCTCTGTGTCTGTACACTGTGTGTTTACACTCTCTGTCTGTACACTGTGTGTTTACACTCTCTGTGTCTGTACACTGTGTGTTTACACTCTCTGTCTGTACACTGTGTGTTTACACTCTCTGTGTCTCCGCACTGTGTGTTTACGCTCTCTGTGTCTGTGCACTGTGTGTTTACACTCTCTGTGTCTCTGCACTGTGTGTTTACACTCTCTGTGTCTCTGCACTGTGTGTTTACACTCTCTGTGTCTGTGCACTGTGTGTTTACACTCTCTGTGTCTCTGCACTGTGTGTTAACGCTCTCTGTGTCTGTGCACTGTGTGTTTACACTCTCTGTGTCTCTGCACTGTGTGTTTACACTCTCTGTGTCTGTGCACTGTGTGTTTACACTCTCTGTGTCTGCACTGTGTGTTTACACTCTCTGTGTCTGTGCACTGTGTGTTTACACTCTCTGTGTCTCTGCACTGTGTGTTTACACTCTCTGTGTCTGTGCACTGTGTGTTTACGCTCTCTGTGTCTCTGCACTGTGTGTTTACGCTCTCTGTGTCTGTGCACTGTGTGTTTACACTCTCTGTGTCTCAGCACTGTGTGTTTACGCTCTCTGTGTCTGTGCACTGTGTGTTTACACTCTCTGTGTCTGTACACTGTGTGTTTACACTCTCTGTGTCTGTACACTGTGTGTTTACGCTCTCTGTGTCTGTGCACTGCGTGTTTACACTCTCTGTGTCTGTGCACTGTGTGTTTACACTCTCTGTCTGTACACTGTGTGTTTACACTCTCTGTGTCTCTGCACTGTGTGTTTACACTCTCTGTGTCTGTGCACTGCGTGTTTACACTCTCTGTGTCTGTGCACTGTGTGTTTACACTCTCTGTCTGTACACTGTGTGTTTACACTCTCTGTGTCTGTGCACTGCGTGTTTACACTCTCTGTGTCTGTACACTGTGTGTTTACACTCTCTGTGTCTCAGCACTGTGTGTTTACACTCTCTGTGTCTGTGCACTGCGTGTTTACACTCTCTGTGTCTGTGCACTGTGTGTTTACACTCTCTGTCTGTACACTGTGTGTTTACACTCTCTGTGTCTGTACACTGTGTGTTTACGCTCTCTGTGTCTCTGCACTGTGTGTTTACACTCTCTGTGTCTCTGCACTGTGTGTTTACACTCTCTGTGTCTCCGCACTGTGTGTTTACGCTCTCTGTGTCCCAGCACTGTGTGTTTACACTCTCTGTGTCTCAGCACTGTGTGTTTACACTCTCTGTGTCTCCGCACTGTGTGTTTACACTCTCTGTGTCTCTGCACTGTGTGTTTACACTCTCTGTGTCTCTGCACTGTGTGTTTACACTCTCTGTGTCTCTGCACTGTGTGTTTACACTCTCTGTGTCTCTGCAGTGTGTGTTTACACTCTCTGTGTCTGTGCACTGTGTGTTTACACTCTCTGTGTCTGTGCACTGTGTGTTTACACTCTCTGTGTCTGTGCACTGTGTGTTTACACTCTCTGTGTCTCTGCACTGTGTGTTTACGCTCTCTGTGCCTGTGCACTGTGTGTTTACACTCTCTGTGTCTGTGCACTGTGTGTTTACACTCTCTGTGTCTGTGCACTGTGTGTTTACGCTCTCTGTGTCTCTGCACTGCGTGTTTACACTCTCTGTGTCTGTGCACTGTGTGTTTACACTCTCTGTGTCTGTACACTGTGTGTTTACACTCTCTGTGTCTCTGCACTGTGTGTTTACGCTCTCTGTGTCTCAGCACTGTGTGTTTACACTCTCTGTGTCTGTGCACTGTGTGTTTACACTCTCTCTGTCTGTACACTGTGTGTTTACACTCTCTGTGTCTGTACACTGCGTGTTTACACTCTCTGTGTCTGTGCACTGTGTGTTTACACTCTCTGTGTCTGTGCACTGTGTGTTTACACTCTCTCTGTCTGTACACTGTGTGTTTACACTCTCTGTGTCTGTACACTGCGTGTTTACACTCTCTCTGTCTGTACACTGTGTGTTTACACTCTCTGTGTCTCCGCACTGTGTGTTTACACTCTCTGTGTCTCTGCACTGCGTGTTTACACTCTCTGTGTCTCTGCACTGTGTGTTTACACTCTCTGTGTCTCAGCACTGTGTGTTTACGCTCTCTGTGTCTCTGCACTGCGTGTTTACGCTCTCTGTGTCTCAGCACTGTGTGTTTACACTCTCTGTGTCTGTACACTGTGTGTTTACACTCTCTGTGTCTGTGCACTGTGTGTTTACACTCTCTGTGTCTGTGCACTGTGTGTTTACACTCTCTGTGTCTCTGCACTGTGTGTTTACGCTCTCTGTGTCTCTGCACTGTGTGTTTACGCTCTCTGTGTCTCTGCACTGTGTGTTTACGCTCTCTGTCTGTACACTGTGTGTTTACACTCTCTGTGTCTCTGCACTGTGTGTTTACGCTCTCTGTGTCTCTGCACTGTGTGTTTACACTCTCTGTGTCTCTGCACTGTGTGTTTACGCTCTCTGTGTCTCTGCACTGTGTGTTTACGCTCTCTGTGTCTGTACACTGTGTGTTTACACTCTCTGTGTCTGTGCACTGTGTGTTTACACTCTCTGTGTCTGTGCACTGTGTGTTTACGCTCTCTGTGTCTCTGCACTGTGTGTTTACACTCTCTGTGTCTCTGCACTGTGTGTTTACACTCTCTGTGTCTCTGCACTGTGTGTTTACACTCTCTGTGTCTGTGCACTGTGTGTTTACACTCTCTGTGTCTGTGCACTGTGTGTTTACATTCTCTGTGTCTGTGCACTGTGTGTTTACACTCTCTGTGTCTGTACACTGTGTGTTTACATTCTCTGTGTCTGTGCACTGTGTGTTTACACTCTCTGTGTCTGTGCACTGTGTGTTTACACTCTCTGTGTCTCTGCACTGTGTGTTTACACTCTCTGTGTCTCTGCACTGTGTGTTTACACTCTCTGTGTCTGTGCACTGTGTGTTTACGCTCTCTGTGTCTGTACACTGTGTGTTTACGCTCTCTGTGTCTGTACACTGTGTGTTTACACTCTCTGTGTCTGTGCACTGTGTGTTTACGCTCTCTGTGTCTCTGCACTGTGTGTTTACACTCTCTGTGTCTGTACACTGTGTGTTTACACTCTCTGTGTCTCCGCACTGTGTGTTTACACTCTCTGTGTCTGTGCACTGTGTGTTTACACTCTCTGTGTCTGTGCACTGTGTGTTTACACTCTCTGTGTCTCTGCACTGTGTGTTTACACTCTCTGTGTTTGTACACTGTGTGTTTACACTCTCTGTGTCTGTGCACTGTGTGTTTACGCTCTCTGTGTCTGTGCACTGTGTGTTTACACTCTCTGTGTCTCTGCACTGTGTGTTTACACTCTCTGTGTCTCTGCACTGTGTGTTTACACTCTCTGTGTCTGTGCACTATGTGTTTACACTCTCTGTGTCTGTGCACTGTGTGTTTACGCTCTCTGTGTCTCTGCACTGTGTGTTTACACTCTCTGTGTCTCTGCACTGTGTGTTTACGCTCTCTGTGTCTGTACACTGTGTGTTTACACTCTCTGTGTCTGTGCACTGTGTGTTTACACTCTCTGTGTCTGTACACTGTGTGTTTACACTCTCTGTGTCTGTACACTGTGTGTTTACACTCTCTGTGTCTGTACACTGTGTGTTTACGCTCTCTGTGTCTGTGCACTGTGTGTTTACGCTCTCTGTGTCTCTGCACTGTGTGTTTACACTCTCTGTGTCTGTACACTGTGTGTTTACACTCTCTGTGTCTGTACACTGTGTGTTTACACTCTCTGTGTCTGTGCACTGTGTGTTTACACTCTCTGTGTCTGTACACTGTGTGTTTACACTCTCTGTGTCTGTGCACTGTGTGTTTACACTCTCTGTGTCCCAGCACTGTGTGTTTACACTCTCTGTGTCTGTACACTGTGTGTTTACACTCTCTGTGTCTGTACACTGTGTGTTTACACTCTCTGTGTCTGTACACTGTGTGTTTACGCTCTCTGTGTCTCTGCACTGTGTGTTTACACTCTCTGTGTCTCAGCACTGTGTGTTTACGCTCTCTGTGTCTGTACACTGTGTGTTTACACTCTCTGTGTCTGTGCACTGTGTGTTTACGCTCTCTGTGTCTGTACACTGTGTGTTTACACTCTCTGTGTCTGTACACTGTGTGTTTACGCTCTCTGTGTCTGTGCACTGTCTGTTTACACTCTCTGTGTCTCAGCACTGTGTGTTTACGCTCTCTGTGTCTGTACACTGTGTGTTTACACTCTCTGTGTCTGTGCACTGTGTGTTTACGCTCTCTGTGTCTGTACACTGTGTGTTTACACTCTCTGTGTCTGTACACTGTGTGTTTACGCTCTCTGTGTCTCTGCACTGTGTGTTTACACTCTCTGTGTCTGTGCACTGTGTGTTTACACTCTCTGTGTCTCAGCACTGTGTGTTTACGCTCTCTGTGTCTCTGCACTGTGTGTTTACACTCTCTGTGTTTGTACACTGTGTGTTTACACTCTCTGTGTCTGTGCACTGTGTGTTTACGCTCTCTGTGTCTGTGCACTGTGTGTTTACACTCTCTGTGTCTCTGCACTGTGTGTTTACACTCTCTGTGTCTCTGCACTGTGTGTTTACGCTCTCTGTGTCTGTACACTGTGTGTTTACACTCTCTGTGTCTGTGCACTGTGTGTTTACACTCTCTGTGTCTGTACACTGTGTGTTTACACTCTCTGTGTCTGTGCACTGTGTGTTTACACTCTCTGTGTCTGTACACTGTGTGTTTACACTCTCTGTGTCTGTGCACTGTGTGTTTACACTCTCTGTGTCCCAGCACTGTGTGTTTACACTCTCTGTGTCTGTGCACTGTGTGTTTACACTCTCTGTGTCTGTGCACTGTGTGTTTACGCTCTCTGTGTCTCTGCACTGTGTGTTTACACTCTCTGTGTCTGTACACTGTGTGTTTACACTCTCTGTGTCTGTGCACTGTGTGTTTACACTCTCTGTGTCCCAGCACTGTGTGTTTACACTCTCTGTGTCTGTACACTGTGTGTTTACACTCTCTGTGTCTGTGCACTGTGTGTTTACACTCTCTGTGTCCCAGCACTGTGTGTTTACACTCTCTGTGTCTGTACACTGTGTGTTTACACTCTCTGTGTCTGTACACTGTGTGTTTACACTCTCTGTGTCTGTACACTGTGTGTTTACGCTCTCTGTGTCTGTACACTGTGTGTTTACGCTCTCTGTGTCTGTACACTGTGTGTTTACACTCTCTGTGTCTGTACACTGTGTGTTTACGCTCTCTGTGTCTCCGCACTGTGTGTTTACCCTCTCTGTGTCTCAGCACTGTGTGTTTACACTCTCTGTGTCTGTACACTGTGTGTTTACGCTCTCTGTGTCTCTGCACTGTGTGTTTACACTCTCTGTGTCTGTGCACTGTGTGTTTACACTCTCTGTGTCTCAGCACTGTGTGTTTACGCTCTCTGTGTCTCTGCACTGTGTGTTTACACTCTCTGTGTCTATGCACTGTGTGTTTACACTCTCTGTGTCTGTACACTGTGTGTTTACACTCTCTGTGTCTGTACACTGTGTGTTTACACTCTCTCTGTCTGTGCACTGTGTGTTTACGCTCTCTGTGTCTCTGCACTGTGTGTTTACACTCTCTGTGTCTGTGCACTGTGTGTTTACACTCTCTGTGTCTCTGCACTGTGTGTTTACACTCTCTGTGTCTCCGCACTGTGTGTTTACACTCTCTGTGTCTATGCACTGTGTGTTTACACTCTCTGTGTCTCTGCACTGTGTGTTTACACTCTCTCTGTCTGTGCACTGTGTGTTTACACTCTCTGTGTCTTTGCACTGCGTGTTTACACTCTCTGTGTCTCCGCACTGTGTGTTTACACTCTCTGTGTCTATGCACTGTGTGTTTACACTCTCTGTGTCTATGCACTGTGTGTTTACACTCTCTCTGTCTGTGCACTGTGTGTTTACACTCTCTGTGTCTCTGCACTGTGTGTTTACACTCTCTCTGTCTGTGCACTGTGTGTTTACACTCTCTGTGTCTTTGCACTGCGTGTTTACACTCTCTGTGTCTCCGCACTGTGTGTTTACACTCTCTGTGTCTATGCACTGTGTGTTTACACTCTCTGTGTCTATGCACTGTGTGTTTACACTCTCTGTGTCTGTGCACTGTGTGTTTACACTCTCTCTGTCTGTGCACTGTGTGTTTACACTCTCTGTGTCTTTGCACTGCGTGTTTACACTCTCTGTGTCTCCGCACTGTGTGTTTACACTCTCTCTGTCTGTACACTGTGTGTTTACACTCTCTGTGTCTCCGCACTGTGTGTTTACACTCTCTGTGTCTGTGCACTGTGTGTTTACACTCTCTGTGTCTCTACACTGTGTGTTTACGCTCTCTGTGTCTGTGCACTGTGTGTTTACGCTCTCTGTGTCTGTACACTGTGTGTTTACACTCTCTGTGTCTGTGCACTGTGTGTTTACACTCTCTGTGTCTGTGCACTGTGTGTTTACACTCTCTGTGTCTCTGCACTGTGTGTTTACACTCTCTGTGTCTGTGCACTGTGTGTTTACGCTCTCTGTGTCTGTGCACTGTGTGTTTACACTCTCTGTGTCTGTGCACTGTGTGTTTACGCTCTCTGTGTCTGTGCACTGTGTGTTTACTCTCTCTGTGTCTCTGCACTGTGTGTTTACACTCTCTGTGTCTGTGCACTGTGTGTTTACACTCTCTGTGTCTGTGCACTGTGTGTTTACACTCTCTGTGTCTGTGCACTGCGTGTTTACGCTCTCTGTGTCTGTACACTGTGTGTTTACACTCTCTGTGTCTCCGCACTGTGTGTTTACACTCTCTGTGTCTGTGCACTGTGTGTTTACACTCTCTGTGTCTCTGCACTGTGTGTTTACACTCTCTGTGTCTCTGCACTGTGTGTTTACACTCTCTGTGTCTGTGCACTGTGTGTTTACACTCTCTGTGTCTCTGCACTGTGTGTTTACACTCTCTGTGTCTGTGCACTGTGTGTTTACACTCTCTGTGTCTGTACACTGTGTGTTTACACTCTCTGTGTCTGTGCACTGCGTGTTTACGCTCTCTGTGTCTGTGCACTGCGTGTTTACACTCTCTGTGTCTGTACACTGTGTGTTTACACTCTCTGTGTCTGTGCACTGCGTGTTTACACTCTCTGTGTCTGTGCACTGTGTGTTTACACTCTCTGTGTCTGTGCACTGTGTGTTTACACTCTCTGTGTCTGTGCACTGCGTGTTTACGCTCTCTGTGTCTGTACACTGTGTGTTTACACTCTCTGTGTCTGTGCACTATGTGTTTACACTCTCTGTGTCTGCACTGTGTGTTTACACTCTCTGTGTCTGTGCACTGTGTGTTTACACTCACTGTGTCTGTGCACTGCGTGTTTACACTCACTGTGTCTGTGCACTGCGTGTTTACACTCTCTGTGTCTGTGCACTGCGTGTTTACACACACTGTGTCTGTGCACTGCGTGTTTACACTCACTGTGTCTGTGCACTGTGTGTTTACGCTCTCTGTGTCTTTGCACTGTGTGTTTACGCTGTCTGTGTCTCTGCACTGTGTGTTTACACTCTCTGTGTCTGTGCACTGTGTGTTTACACTCTCTGTGTCTCTGCACTGTGTGTTTACACTCTCTGTGTCTCCGCACTGTGTGTTTACACTCTCTGTGTCTATGCACTGTGTGTTTACACTCTCTGTGTCTATGCACTGTGTGTTTACACTCTCTGTGTCTGTGCACTGTGTGTTTACACTCTCTCTGTCTGTGCACTGTGTGTTTACACTCTCTGTGTCTTTGCACTGCGTGTTTACACTCTCTGTGTCTCCGCACTGTGTGTTTACACTCTCTGTGTCTATGCACTGTGTGTTTACACTCTCTGTGTCTATGCACTGTGTGTTTACACTCTCTCTGTCTGTGCACTGTGTGTTTACACTCTCTGTGTCTTTGCACTGCGTGTTTACACTCTCTGTGTCTCCGCACTGTGTGTTTACACTCTCTGTGTCTATGCACTGTGTGTTTACACTCTCTGTGTCTATGCACTGTGTGTTTACACTCTCTGTGTCTGTGCACTGTGTGTTTACACTCTCTCTGTCTGTGCACTGTGTGTTTACACTCTCTGTCTCTGCACTGTGTGTTTACACTCTCTGTGTCTTTGCACTGCGTGTTTACACTCTCTGTGTCTCCGCACTGTGTGTTTACACTCTCTCTGTCTGTACACTGTGTGTTTACACTCTCTGTGTCTCCGCACTGTGTGTTTACACTCTCTGTGTCTGTGCACTGTGTGTTTACACTCTCTGTGTCTATGCACTGTGTGTTTACACTCTCTGTGTCTATGCACTGTGTGTTTACACTCTCTGTGTCTATGCACTGTGTGTTTACACTCTCTCTGTCTGTACACTGTGTGTTTACACTCTCTGTGTCTCCGCACTGTGTGTTTACACTCTCTGTGTCTGTGCACTGTGTGTTTACACTCTCTGTGTCTCTGCACTGTGTGTTTACACTCTCTGTGTCTGTGCACTGTGTGTTTACGCTCTCTGTGTCTGTGCACTGTGTGTTTACACTCTCTGTGTCTGTGCACTGCGTGTTTACGCTCTCTGTGTCTGTACACTGTGTGTTTACACTCTCTGTGTCTCCGCACTGTGTGTTTACACTCTCTGTGTCTGTGCACTGTGTGTTTACACTCTCTGTGTCTCTGCACTGTGTGTTTACACTCTCTGTGTCTCTGCACTGTGTGTTTACACTCTCTGTGTCTGTGCACTGCGTGTTTACACTCTCTGTGTCTGTGCACTGTGTGTTTACACTCTCTGTGTCTGTGCACTGTGTGTTTACACTCTCTGTGTCTGTGCACTGTGTGTTTACACTCTCTGTGTCTGTACACTGTGTGTTTACACTCTCTGTGTCTGTGCACTGCGTGTTTACGCTCTCTGTGTCTGTGCACTGCGTGTTTACACTCTCTGTGTCTGTACACTGTGTGTTTACACTCTCTGTGTCTGTGCACTGCGTGTTTACACTCTCTGTGTCTGTGCACTGTGTGTTTACACTCTCTGTGTCTGTGCACTGTGTGTTTACACTCTCTGTGTCTGTGCACTGCGTGTTTACGCTCTCTGTGTCTGTACACTGTGTGTTTACACTCTCTGTGTCTGTGCACTATGTGTTTACACTCTCTGTGTCTGCACTGTGTGTTTACACTCTCTGTGTCTGTGCACTGTGTGTTTACACTCACTGTGTCTGTGCACTGCGTGTTTACACTCACTGTGTCTGTGCACTGCGTGTTTACACTCTCTGTGTCTGTGCACTGCGTGTTTACACACACTGTGTCTGTGCACTGCGTGTTTACACTCACTGTGTCTGTGCACTGTGTGTTTACGCTCTCTGTGTCTTTGCACTGTGTGTTTACACTCTCTGTGTCTCTGCACTGTGTGTTTACACTCTCTGTGTCTGTGCACTGTGTGTTTGCACTCTCTGTGTCTTTGCACTCTGTGTTTAGACTCACTGTGTAGTGATATCATGGTTGTGCTGTAATTCACTGACTGACCACTAGGAGTCTCATTAGTATATAAGTGAACATTAGAGTCAGGTGACCTCAGTCTGATGAGGGAGCTGGGAGAGAGAGAGACAGAGACAGACAGACACACATACACAAACACACAGAGTGTTTTGTGCATGTTCATACTGTTCGTCATCTATTGTTTTGTATATCGTTGACCAACAGTTAATGTTAATAAATCAATTATAGCTTTAGCTACAAGTGTTCTTGTAATATAAATCAGGCCATCCGACAAGAACATTACATGGTACCAGGACTAGATGGTATTAAACACTGAGAAACATTGTCACATCATTGAGTGAATCCTGTCACAAGGTCCACAGAGATTTGAAAATTTTGCAGACTGCCAGAATGAACAACATGGACTCGTTGAAGCCACCAATGATTCCCAGGTTTCATGGTGCTATGGACAGCAACTGGTGTGTGTTTGAACAACAATTTAATCTGTTTCTTACTGCAGCAAATTTAGGAGATCAGTCATATTTGTGTAAGGTTGCGATGCTACTCATAGCGACTGGGCCCGAAGCCATTGCTTTGTTTAATATGTTTAAATTTGCAAATGATGAAGATAGTAAAGATTTTAACAAAGTAATTTGAAGATTTGATGAACATTGCAGCCCCAGAAAGAAAATTACATTTTTGAACACTATGTATTCAGATCACGGTTACAGAAGGCAGAAGAGTCCATAGATCATTTCATCACTGATTTAAAGTTAAAAGCTAAAACCTGTAATTTTTCTGCGGTGGAATCTTCCATCATTTGGGACGAAATTGTGTTTGGTGTGAATGAAAATAAGCTGAGGGAACGGTTGCTGAGGGAATTGGAGCTGTCCTTGAAACAAACAGTTAAAACTTGTCAGGCTCACGAGCTACTAGCACAACATTTTAAAATGTTTCTCAGTAATGGCGGCGTCTTCTTGGAGGAAAGCATTCCGGTTGCCGCCCTCTCTCCAGAAAAAAGGCAGCGTTTGGCAAGTTTAGTTCCAGATGCAAAGGAAAATATCACTTTGCTCAGAATTGTTACTCTTAGCTCAAACTGAGATCAGTCAGCACAGTGGAAAACACATTGTTTGTTGGAGTAATAACAGAGAAGAAGAATTTTTTGGAGACACCAAAAAATTCTCCAGCCCCTTAAAAAAATGCAAAATGATGCTCCATTTAAAATAAATGTGGTTGATGAGGACAAATGGCTGCTATCACTTGAAGTGAAGGGTACAGTGGTCCAATTGAAGTTAGACACTGGTCCAAAGCCAATTTAATCAGCATGACTGATTTAAGAAATCTAAAAATTCAGCTGATTAGAATAAAGCACAAACTATCTCTGAGAGATTAGAATGGTTCAAGCATTAAATGTTATGGTGCTTGTGACCTGAGTGTGGTGGTGAAGAAAATTCTGTATTGTATTTGAGGGCTTGGATTCATTATAAGGTGATCAGTCCTGTGAAGGGTTAGGTCTGGTGCTGTTGGTATATAGGATCCATAAGGGATTGGATCAACATTCCAATGATTCTGAGAACATTATCAGCAAATTCAACGATGTGTTCACAGGTTCTGGTTCACTACCAATCAACTACAAGGTACAAGTCAAAGACCATGCAAAACCTGTGAAACATGCACCACGAAGAGTATCTGCACCTCTTCGGGATCGTCTCAAAAAGGAGCTAGACAGAATGAGAAAATTAAAAGTAATCAGAAATATAGAAGAACCGACCGATTAGGTAAATTCCATGGTATGTGTAAAGAGAAAGAATGGTGATATTTGCATCTGTATGGACCCCAAAGATCCTTACAAGAATACCAAAAGAGAACATTACCAAATACCAAAGCGTGAGGAGATCACATCTGAGATGGCAAGTGCACAATTCTTTACAAAACTTGATGCATCTCAAGGTTTCTGGCAGCTGAAGCTAAAGGTACAAAGTACAAAATACTGCACTTTTAATACGCCATTTGGACGGTACTGTTTTCGGAGAATGACATTTGGCAGAATTTCGGCATCAGAAATTTTTCACCATCCATGGAGCACATCATCAAAGGCATCGAAGGTATACGTGTGTACGTGGATGATATCACCATTTGGGACTCAACCATAGAAGCGCACAATACGAGGTTGCTTACAGTTCTAACGAGCGTCAGGAGAAATAGGCTGTAGTTCAACAAGCAAAAGTGCCAATTTGGAGTAACAGAGGTCACATTCCTAGGTGACAAGCTCTCATCGCATGGCTTTGAACCTGACAATGACAAAATCCAAGCAATTCTCAACATGCCAAAACCACACGACAAGAAAGCTATCTGAAGAGTGATGGGTATGTTCAGTTGTATAGGGAAATTCATTCCAAACCTGTCAGCAAAAACAACACATCTAAGTAATCTTCAGCACATGTCAATGGATTTCACTTGGACTGAGCAACATGAGCAAGAGTGGAAGAAGCTCAAGACTTCACTAACCACCACGCCAGTTCTCACATTACAATGTCTCTGCACTGTGTGTTTACACTCTCTGTGTCTGTACACTGTGTATTTACACTCTCTGTGTCTCCGTACTGTGTTTACACTCTCTGTGTCTCTGCACTGTGTGTTTACACTCTCTGTGTCTCTGCACTGTGTGTTTACACTCTCTGTGTCTGTACACTGTGTGTTTACGCTCTCTGTGTCTGTACACTGTGTGTTTACACTCTCTGTGTCTCTGCACTGTGTGTTTACGCTCTCTGTGTCTGTGCACTGTGTTTACACTCTCTGTGTCTCTGCACTGTGTGTTTACGCTCTCTGTGTCTCTGCACTGTGTGTTTACGCTCTCTGTGTCTCTGCACTGTGTGTTTACGCTCTCTGTGTCTGTGCACTGTGTGTTTACACTCTCTGTGTCTCTGCACTGTGTGTTTACACTCTCTGTGTCTCTGCACTGTGTGTGTCTCTCCATTTGATTTACTTCATTTATTTAATAATGAATTATGACATAAACTGTCCTCAGCCAACCTCGAAACACAGCTTTTGCAGATCGGATTATTGGATTCAGTTCAGGAGCAAGAACCCTGAAATATTTTCTTCCCTATTTCAGGAATGCTGAGATCCGGCCTAAACTTTCTTGGCGTCTGGAGAAACGTGAATGGGGGGTGGGACAGCCATTTCCAACACAGTTATCAAGTAATTCCTCTCCCCATTTATTGGATTTGTCCTGTATTAAACAAGCAATTAACTGTTTCTGTTGATGATCTGACCTCACTGAGCCATCACAGCATCAATATTCCACGACTATAATTGTCTGATAGTGGGCTTGTCTGTGCGACAGTAAAGCTATAGAATCAAGACCATTCAGCCCATTATATCTGTGTCAGCTCTATGCAAACAATCTAATATGTGCTACTCCGCTTCCCGCTCCCTATCGCCCTACACATTTCTCCTTTTCGGGTTTACTTATCTTTTAAATTCTGTCACTCGTTTATTTGATGACATCGGTTTCTCCGCTGATTTTTTTTTTACTGTCTTGGCAGGTCTCCTTTATTCTACGAGGAAGTGAAGATTAAGCTGCCATCAGACCTCACCAAAGACAATCACCTGCTTTTCACCTTTTACCACATTAACTGTCAGTCCAAGCAGAGCCAGGACTGCCCTGAAGTTCCACTGGGCTACACTGTAAGTCGCTGCGCCGTCAATGTGCCCTCAATTAATTGTCGCCAATATGTTTCTTCCTGTGGGTAAGTTATCAATCAATGAGGTACTGAAGCCACATAACCCGGGTAGGCCCCAGGCTCTGTGCCCGACATAAGGCCCTTTAGTGGTGGCAGCATGAGTGCTGCGACCGGCCTTGGGTGACCGGACTTTGAATAGTCAAAAATTATGCCGTTCCCAGTAATACTGAGCTTCAGTCGAAGGAGAAATAAGAGCTGCGGGACTGGGCCTCACTCCAGTGTAGTACTGAACTGTTTCTCCCCAACTCCCTCATTGGGCGCTTTTCCCTAGAGCTGCACCATCTGCTGCATGCCCTCCGTTGTCAGCGAGCTCACGCTGCCAAAGAGCATCCGGGAGAGAAGCCCAGATAGACGCGCGAGAACCGTTGGACAGCAAGCCCGACTCGGCGAGGGTGTCTCTCTGGGATCAACTGTCAATCATTCCCAGGGTGTCCCTGCCAGTCCTGCTCTATCCTCTCGGTTTACACGTCAGCTCTGTTCGTACTTTGCCTCCCCCCGCCTTGCTCCCATTGGCCGATCTTAAAGATTGCCCCTTGATGGAAAAACCCGAAAACCAGGACACTCGAAGGATTTCAAGGAAATTGTCACGGCGACAGAACATTTCATGAGAATCGGGACTTTCCCGTCAAAATGGTTGTTTTTTTGCCCTGCATTGGCCCAGAAAGGATGTACATGAAGCAGGTTGAAGACAGGGAGAGTTTGGGGTGATGGCAAACTGATTAGATTGTGTGGTGAGCTCAGTGCTCAGTGTTGGAATGCCACATGCCATGTGTTGTAGACGAAGCTGTGCTATAGAGAGAGAATACACAATTAGAGAACTATATTGTGAGAATCGTGTGACTGGCTCCAACATCGCCAGGGAGCAAGCACAGGGCTTTACCGACTTGAAGGTCCTTGTCAAATATACCCATGAATTTGTTCAATAAATCCAACCTAGTCAGACCTGGCCTAACTGGCAAGAATCAAAGATTTTTATCTCACCCGGGTAGATTTCCATCTTTACCCTATAGACATTAAACATGATCTGAATGGATCACAGAAAGGACAATGAAATGAAAATTGCTTATTGTCACGAGTAGGCTTCAATGAAGTTACTGTGAAAAGCCCCTAATCGCCACATTCTGCCGCCTGTTCGGGGAGGCCGGTACGGGAATTGAACCGTGCTGCTGGCCTGCCTTGGGCTGCTTTAAAAGCCAGCGATTTAGCCCAGTGTTCTAAACCAGCTTTACCAGACTCACCCTGCTTGGGTATTGGCCTCCCCCTGCTGAGGTATCGGCCCCTCCCTGCTGAGGTATCGGCCCCTCCCTGCTGAGGTATTGATCCCTCCCTGCTGAGGTATTGGTCCCTCCCTGCTGAGGTATTGGCCTCTCCCTGCTGAGGTATCGGCCCCTCCCTGCTGAGGTATTGGCCTCTCCCAATGAGGTATTAGTCCCTCCCTGCTAAGGTATTGGTCCCTCCGTGCTGCGGTATTGGTCCCTCCCTGCTGAGGTATTAGCCCCTCCCAATGAGGTATTAGTCCCTCCTTGCTGTGGTATTGGTCCCTCCCTGCTGAGGTATTGGCCCTTCCCAATAAGGTATTGACCCCTCCCTGCTGAGGTATTGACCCCTCCCTGCTGAGCTATTGACCCCTCCCTCATGAGGTACTGGCCCCTCCCTGCTGAGGTATTGGTCCCTCCCTGTTGCGGTATTGGTCCCTCCCTGCTGAGGTATGGGCCCCTCCCTGCTGAGGTATTGGCCCCTCCCTGTTGCGGTATGGGTCCCCCTGCTGAGGTACTGGCCCCTCCCTGCTGGGGTATTGGCCCCTCCCTCCTGAGGTATTGGCCCCTCCCTCCTGAGGTATTGGTCCCTCCCTGCTGAGGTACTGGCCCCTCCCTGCTGAGGTATTGGCCCCTCCCTTCTGCAGTATGGTTCCCTCCCTCCTGAGGTATTGGCCCCTCCCTCCTGAGGTATTGGCCCTTCCCTGCTGAGGTATTGGCCCCTCCCTGCTGCGGTATGGGCCCCTCCCTGCTGAGGTATTGGTCCCTCCCTGCTGAGGTATTGGGCCCTCCCTGCTGAGGTATTGGCCCCTCCCTGCTGCGGTATTGGTCCCTCCCTGCTGAGGTACTGGCCCCTCCCTGCTGAGGTATTGGCCCCTCCCTCCTGAGGTATTGGTCCCTCCCTGCTGAGGTACTGGCCCCTCCCTGCTGAGGTATTGGCCCCTCCCTGCTGCGGTATGGGCCCCTCCCTCCTGAGGTATGGGCCCCTCCCTGCTGAGGTATTGGCCCCTCCCTCCTGAGGTATTGGTCCCTCCCTGCTGAGGCACTGGCCCCTCCCTGCTGAGGTATTGACCCCTCCCTGTTGCGGTATGGGTCCCTCCCTGCTGAGGTATGGGCCCCTCCCTGCTGAGGTATTGGCCCTCCCTGTTGCGGTATTGGCCCCTCCCTCCTGAGGTATTGGTCCCTCCCTCCTGAGGTATTGGTCCCTCCCTGCTGCGGTATTGGCCCCTCCCTGCTGCGGTATTGGCCCCTCCCTGCTGTGGTATTGGCCCCTCCCTGCTGTGGTATTGGTCCCTCCCTGCTGAGGTATTGGCCCCTCCCTGCTGAGATATTGGCCCCTCCCTGCTGCGGTATGGGCCCCTCCCTGCTGAGGTATTGGCCCCTCCCTGCTGCGGTATTGGTCCCTCCCTGCTGAGGTACTGGCCCCTCCCTGCTGAGGTATTGGCCCCTCCCTCCTGTGGTATTTGCCCCTCCCTGCTGTGGTATTGGTCCCTCCCTGCTGCAGTATTGGCCCCTCCCTGCTGAGGTATTGGCCCCTCCCTGCTGCGGTATGGGCCCCTCCCTGCTGAGGTATTGGCCCCTCCCTGCTGCAGTATTGGTCCCTCCCTGCTGCGGTATGGGCCCCTCCCTCCTGAGGTATTGGTCCCTCCCTGCTGAGGTACTGGCCCCTCCCTCCTGAGGTATTGGCCCCTCCCTCCTGAGGTATTGGCCCTTCCCTGCTGAGGTATTGGCCCCTCCCTGCTGCGGTATGGGCCCCTCCCTCCTGAGGTCTTGGCCCCTCCCTGCTGAGGTATTGGCCCCTCCCTGCTGCGGTATGGGCCCCTCCCTCCTGAGGTATTGGTCCCTCCCTGCTGAGGTACTGGCCCCTCCCTGCTGAGGTATTGGCCCCTCCCTGCTGAGGTATGGGCCCCTCCCTGCTGAGGCACTGGCCCCTCCCTGCTGAGGTATTGGCCCCTCCCTGCTGTGGTATTGGCCCCTCCCTGCTGCGGTATTGGCCCCTCCCTCCTGAGGTATGGGCCCATCCCTGCTGAGGTATTGGCCCCTCCCTGCTGCGGTATTGGCCCCTCCCTGCTGCGGTATTGGCCCCTCCCTGCTGCGGTATTGATCCCTCCCTCCTGAGGTATTGGTCCCTCCCTGCTGCGGTATTGGCCCCTCCCTGCTGCGGTATTGACCCCTCCCTCCTGAGGTATGGGCCCATCCCTGCTGAGGTATTGGCCCCTCCCTGCTGCGGTATTGGCCCCTCCCTGCTGAGGTATTGGCCCCTCCCTGCTGAGGTATTGGCCCCTCCCTGGCAGAATATTGGCTGCTCTCTGTCGGGGTAGTGGGCTCTACTCGCTGGGGTACTAGTTTCCTAGCCCCTGCCCAGTGGGGGAGCTATCCTGTGCCTGGTGCAGGAGCCATTCTGCAGTCAATGTGGGGGCCATTCTACAGCCAGTACAGGGTCCACTCTATGCCTGGTTCAGGAGCCCCTCTGCGCCCGGTGCAGGGGCCACTCTGCATCCGGTGCGGAGGTAACTCTGCACCCAGTTGTCATGATATGCAGACATGCAGATAATGATATACAGTCAGGCAGCTAATGAACACAGAGAACAGGACATGATCAATGAGCAGGCAGGACACTCAGGGGTGGTATCTCACTATAAAAGGCGCGAGGCGTTCACACTCCGTCTCTTTCCACTGATGAACATCTACAGAATGAGTCAGGGTGTATGTACAGTGTCACACCTCCAGCACGTGGCTAAGAGCTAGTCTGGTTCAGTCAGACAGAGTAACCACACTTCGGTTAGCAGAGAGTCAAACTCATAGAGAACTGTGCTAACTGTGCTTCAATAAATCAGATTGAACTAATTTCAAGGTCTGGAGTATCTTTTGGTTAAAGCTGCATCCAGTTGCAGCCTGTGTTATCCCAGAGTACATAACATGACACCAGTGTGGGTCACTCTGGAACAGTGCAGGTGGCTCGGCCATCCCAGTGTTTCAAGGCAGCAGTAGTTTAAAACCAAACTGTTACACTGTTAGAGGGGGAAGTGTGGCTG
Organism: Scyliorhinus canicula; assembly: GCF_902713615.1. Lineage (NCBI taxonomy): Eukaryota > Metazoa > Chordata > Chondrichthyes > Carcharhiniformes > Scyliorhinidae > Scyliorhinus > Scyliorhinus canicula. Next base: position 99,648,476 of record NC_052163.1, read on the forward strand.
TTGGATTCCGGGATTCCTCATTCAACACTTTATTTCAATTGTGATTTCATCTTTCTGTGGTTCTCATTTTTATTCCAGAGCTGGTAATGGTGTAAGCAGCATGCAAAGTAAAGAGAACACAACAAGATTTATTATTGAATAAGGACAATCCTTTCCTCTATAGATGAAAGGGAGACTGAAAATAAATGCAGGCAATAAATGGAGCTATCGGCATTAGATATATCAGGATAGTGGCTCCTGTGGTGATTGTAGATCTGTGTAGATGCAATACAACTGAGCAAGCACTAGAGGGAGCACGGGAGAGCTATAAATACAGAAGAACAGGAAGTGAGGACACACTTCACAGAAGGGAGAACTGGTAGCAAGACTGTACTGTTCTATGTATCTATGTTCTATGTATCTATGTAAGACACAGGGAGCAAGACACAGGCAGGCAGCATTTGAGGTAGCTGTAAGTTAAGCTCTGAAGACAGAACAAATTCACAATAAAGCATCTACTCCAGCTTTGAGACTACGAGCTTTATTAAGACACAAGGAACAACACATAGTGCTTGCTCAGTTGCATTGCATCTACACAGATCTAAAATCACCACAGCTCCTTCTTGTCCGGATTAACACTGGGAAGCAGGGACAATTGCTTCCAAATGTAAAATGTTTTTCAAAACAACACATCTTTTCAGTTATGAATACCCCTCATCTTCCCCCTCAGTCTATTTTATGTTGGCCTGACTTTTAATTGGGCTCCGCCCTCTTCGGTCTCCTCAGTAATTTACAGCTTTAATTTACAAAGTGCCGCTTGCGATTAGAATCTTGCTTCTGAACATTGAAAACAGAACACCAGAAAATAATTAGAGTTAGGAATTCATCTGGAGGGGCAACAAGCAATTAAATAAATTGCATCAGACCAGGGTTTTTGCAAATCCCGATGTAGCTTAGTTAACTTTTCCCTGCGTTTTTGGCGTCACATTTTTAAAAATTTGCATCTTTTAATTGCCAAGAGATTGCTTTCCCAAATCCCTGCCACGTCCAACATTTAGAATTCCATGCAAATGCCAACCTTTGGATGAGAACGCAAAGAATGTTCCTGGGATGAGAGGGTTGCCCTGAGGAGCGGACTCCCTTTATTGTGCAGAGTTGAGAAGAATGAGAGGTGATCTCACTGAAATGTACAGGTGGATTGACAGGATAAATGGTGAGGGGCTGTTTCCCCTGGCTGCAGAGACTCGAACCCCAGTGGTCATTGTCACAGGACAAGAGGTTGGTCATTTAGGATTCAAATGAGGAAATGTTTCCTCACTCAAAGGGCTGTCAACTGTAATATGCAGTTTCCCGGGGCACTCAAGGCATTGGGATCTATTCCCTTTGCCTCAAAGACCTCAGGCAAGCACCATTCAGCACTGGTCTTCACAAACGGGGACCAGATGGAAAGCACTCGCGGGGTTCTCCCAGGGGATTGGAGGCCCCCAGGTGCATGCCCCTTGGGCAAGGTGGTACCCTGGCACTGCTGGCGCCACCTGAGCACCAGCCTCACACCCTGACAGTGCCACCTGGGTTCCAACCTGGCACTGCCAAGGTGCCCAAGTTGCACTGTCAGCAGGCAGGGGCACTACCAAGGTGCCAGGTTGGCATTTTCTCGCGGTGGCATTCAGGCCATGTGCCCTGCGCGGGTGTTTGGGGGGGGGGGGGGGGTGCCGGGAACCCCTCATAGTGAGTTGGGGCTGGAGGGTGGTCGGGGTCCCGATGGGGGGCACCAGAGATGGGGCGCCATTTGGGCAGAGTGACATTTAATAGCATTGTGCTTCTCTGTGTATGCTGGGAAACACGCACCTCAACGAGCTCGCTATGGGACTTTGTTCCCATTTAGTTAAATCCTGCCTGTTACGTTACTAGATCATTAAATAGTGTTAATTGTCTGTCTTTGTTTTCACAACAGTGGTTGTCAATCTTGGACAATGGACATCTACGCTGTGGAACCTTTGAGCTTCCTCTTTGTTTGGATAAACTTCCCTCCCTTTATTCAGTATCCCCTGTAAGTACACAGCAACTAAACATTTATTGATGCGAATGTAACAACTGGTCACCCAGTGCACGCCTGTGTTTGCCACACTTTGGCAAATCTCTACTTCATACATTTTTTTAAAAACCCAGTCAGAAAGCTTATTCATTTGGAAAGTCCATAGAGATTCCCTCATCAACTGAGAACATTCTGGACCCTTACACCCTGGGTGCTGATCTCAACCAGTGTTTGCCCAGCATCATTTGAACCTCATGTCCTTAGTTTGAAAAATAAAAAATAAAAGGCTACCCAGGGCTCCAGCTTCAATTGTAGCTGGTCTTCGGGTCCTTCCAGATTTTGGGAAGCTGGCTAAGGTGTCCACTATCTGCACTGTTGAGAAAGATCCACTATATTTACATAGAATAGATTTACATAGAATTTACAGTGCAGAAGGAGTCCATTCGGCCCATCGAGTCTGCACCGGCTCCTGGAAAGAGCACCCTACCCAAGGTCAACACCTCCACCCTATCCCCATAACCCAGTAACCCCACCCAACACTAAGGACAATTATGGACACTAAGGGCAATTTAGCATGGCCAATCCACCTAACCTGCACAACTTTGGACTGTGGGAGGAAACCGGAGCACCCGGAGTACCACGCACACATGGGGAGGATGTGCAGACTCCGCACAGACAGTGACCCAAGCTGGAATCGAACCTGGGACCCTGGAGCTGTGAAGCGATTGTGCTATCCACAATGCTATCGTGCTGCCCTCTGTCATATTCAAAGATTTGTGATTGTGAACATTTCATGTTGTCACACCTATTTCTAACAACTGCTGAAGAAAATTATGTGTGCTAGCCATCAAACCTTTCAGTTCCCCAAACAAAAGGTGGCTCTAATCTATCTCTCCCAACTTCACGGGGCTGATTTAGCACAGTGGGCTAAATAGCTGGCTTGTAGTGCTGAACAAGGCCAGCAGCGCGGGTTCAATTCACGTACCGGCCTCCCTGAACAGGCGCCGGAATGTGGCAACTGGGGCTTTTCACAGTAACTTCACTAAAGCCTACTTGTGACAATAAGCAATTGTTATTATTCACTCCAATCTTGGGAGTCTAGCAAAAATTAAAAGAAGTGATTTTCTAGGTCATTGCATTCATCTAACTGTATGCGTGGCAAATGTGTCTTATTTCATTTAGTTTCTTTTGTAAGCTCTCTTGCTCATGTTATTTTTCAGATGGTTTGCACGCCACACCAAAACCACCATTTGGACCTCCGCCCAAATGTTATTTTTCTTGTAATTTCTTGCTCCTGTGATGTTTCAGGACTCTGGTGGCCTGCGCAGGCTTGTTAGGTTCTGTTTGGTATAATATCCCAGGTCTGCATTGTTGCTGGTACCTGGGATTCAGAACCCACACTACTGCAACTGCTTAACGTCCTGGAATTTAAGGCGTTATTTAAACGTAAAATCCATGCCCCACTCTCGAATCTGTTTGGCTCAGAAAACGTTCCCCAACCTTCCTTCCGTTGCTCGTCCCTTGACGTTTCACTGCCCAACCAATGGTTAGTTGGGCCGAAGGCTGAGTGGGCTACCTGGTTCCACACTCTGGCTACCTGCCTGGCCCCTGTGTCCTCCTGCTCGGGCCCTGAACTTGGGACCTCACGCCACAGACCAACATCTTTTTCTGACTTTGTTCCTCCCAACCCTGATAATCATCTCGTTCAGTGCAAGGAAATATGTGGGGTAAGTGAGGAGGCAGCGGAAGGGGTTAGAAGACTAAGGATGGGAGCAGTTAGGGAGTCACCCATGAGGGAGAAAGAAGTGTAGGACAGCAGTCAATTAAACCATTTAACGGCCTGAAACGTTCCTCAGAGAGTCTGTCACTGGGCCTCCTGGGCATCCCTCATTGGCACTGCTTCTAAAACCTTGACTTGTTTCCTGCGGTTTCAAAGCAGTGGCTGCCCATTTGCCTGATTCCCAGGCCTCCCACCCACTTCTTAGGTCACTGAACTGCTTATAGTTTATTTTCCACATTAAAAGTAGCCTCTGCTCATTCTCTCAGTAGCTGACCCATTTCCCAACCCCCCCTCTCTTCCTATCGTCCCCTCCCCCACCCAGGTCTTTAATATGTATGTTTTAAGTTCCGAAACGGTCACCAGCATTACAGTGTGTTTATTTCTTGAAAAAAAACATGATTACCATAGCCCTGTGACCTTTCCTTAAGCTTTGAAACTTGCCCTGTAATTATTTGTCTTCGTCCAGCACCATTATTACTCTCTTGGGCACCAGGCTCCTGATGCCTTGCTCCGATCCAAGACCATTTGGCATCAACGACACCCAGAATCAATCGACATGGTTCATGCAACATCGATCCACTCTCCCAGTCCAATCTGATAGCCAGTGACTCACCCAGAATCAACCATTATCTCCGCCTGACCAGTGTTTTCCCATCCAAATTAAATTTTGCCGATTGCCACGGACTGACACCACTTCAAACCCCATCAGGGGAAATTTCCCCGCTTCACCCCTGCCACAAGTCATCACTCGCCTCCGCTCTGTCACCTTGCCTCCCCTCTCTTCCCAATGATGTGGAGATGCCGGCGTTGGACTGGGGTGAGCACAGTAAGAAGTCTTACAACACCAGGTTAAAGTCCAACAGGTTTGTTTCAAACACGAGCTTTCGGAGCACGGCTCCTTCTTCAGGTGAATGGAAAGGCTTCCCAATGGAATTCCTCACAGCATGGCTGGAAATGTGAGGAATTCACAAATAAAGATTTGCTCAGACATAATGGTCTTTGCTCGTTGTGCAAAACGGGGACAGTTACAAAACAAAGGTGATGTACCATCATAGATTATCATAGAATTTACAGGGCAGAAGGAGGCCATTTGGCCCATCGAGTCTGCACCAGCTCCTGGAAAGATCACCCTACCCAAGGTCAACACCTCCGCCCTATCACCATAACCCAGTAACCCCACCCAACATTAAGGGCAATTTTGGACACTAAGGGCAATTTATCATGGCCAATCCACCTACCCTGCACATCTTTGGACCGTGGGAGGAAACCGGAGCATCCGGAGGAAACCCACGCACACACGGGGAGGATGTGCAGACTCCGCACAGACAGTGACCCAAGCCGGAATCGAACCTGGGACCCTGGAGCTGTGAAGCAATTGTGCTATCCACAATGCTACCGTGCTGCCCTCAAATCACGACAAGACGATGAGAGCGAGTGAACATAGGCTTTATTATCCAAGAACTTGCCTGCCTATGATTGCTGTACAAATGAGCGCCGCCCCCAGGCGGCCGGTCTATATACTGTCTGAGGGGGGGTGGAGCTAGAGGCAGAGCCCACCAGGGTTCCAGTAAAATACGTGGAAGGAGATCATATTACCATTCCTTGGCCATAGGCCACAGTACTATACAGGCAACTTATATTATGGTGAATACATTCACCACAAAAGGCAAACATTAACACACTGTTTAGGTGTTGCGGCCCCTCTGACCTTGCCACTTGCTGTGTTTTGGTGGTGAGCCAGGATTTATTGTTGGTTTCCCTGCAGCCTCTATCCAAGGCTAATCTCCACACCTGTATTTTTACTGACAGTCCAGTGAATGGGCTTCTGGTGCCAGGGGCCGTGAACCCACAAACTGGTTCAGCAAGTCGCTCCCAAATAATATCAGCTGCCCTGAAGTATGCTTAGCGCACAGTTTAATTTATCGACTTATATTTAGATATTCATTTAGATATTAATTTCCTCACTCCAGCTCTATGCAGGAATTGTTATTTTGGAGCAGGCTGTGAGGATGCCTTCATGAGCTGAAAGGTCAAGGGGTAGAGTGACTAGCTGAATACTTTACTTTACGTTTCGTATCAGCCACCATTCAGCACACATGAACGCAATTCATAGTTGTGACTTGCAAAAGAAAAGCTTTTTATATAGCATGGATTGATGGGCAGAATGTCCTCCTTATTTGCTGTAATTATTCTATGGCATATTTGTTTTATTCGTTTTGTTCCTTTGGTTTAGAGCTACGTCATCTCGGAGACTCTCAGTTCGTGCACAGGCGCCCTGGCATCTCCCGCTCTCTGGTCTCGACAGTGGCAGCGGTTTAGTTTTTCACATTTAGATCCTGATAAATTTTCTTGCACACTTATTGTGAAAACTCTGAGCTTGGTGACCATTTTGACTCATCACCTGGGATGGAAGGTGATCCTGTGACAGGGTCATGCCATGCTGTGCCATTCTGTGCAGAGTTGCTCTATGCCTGGCAGTAGGGTGTCTTGAGCAGGGGTCACGTTCAGCATTTGCAGATGGGGAATCTGTAAATAACTGTCTTAGTAACTGCCCCTATACTTTATTTCAGACCTCACTGCCTGGGCTGAAGTGGTTGGATAATCGGAAAGCAATTTTCAAACTGGAGCTGCGCCCAGTTTCTACGGTGCACACACAGGTGAATGATTTCAGCTTCATAACTATCAGAAACTCACAGATTGTAACTCTGGGATGACAGAATGGTGGAACATGCTGGTCGACCTCCTGTTCCCATGGCAGTGAGGTCTGGGCCTCAGTTCAATTTTGTAAGTGAGCTGTGGGGAGCTGAACAGATGATCACGCCCTTCACATTGCGAGCTCCCTAAGTGATCACATCCTGTTCTGGCTTGTTGAGCAATGTCATCGTATTCCTAGCCAAACGAGCAGTGTCGACATATTCTGAGCTCTCGGAATAACCAATGTGGTCTCATCATGTTCTGAGCTTGTTGAATAAAGTTATTATATTCTGAGCTCATTGAGTGATGTCCTTTTAAAATTTAATTGTTGTACACAGTCCATTTATTTGTGACCAGTTTCACTTTATTTGTTCCCCTGTGCACACATGTTATTTATCTCAGAGCAACACGGTGGCACAGTGGCACTGCTACCTCGCAGTGCCAGGGACCCGGGTTCAATTCCAGCCTCGGGCAACTGTCTGTGCGGAGTTTGCACTTTCTCCCCGTGTCTGTGTGCGTATCCTCCGGGTGTTCCGGTTTCCTCCCACAATCTCAAGATGTGCAGGTTAGATGGAATGGCTACATTGCCCCTTAGTGTCCAGGGACGTGCAGGATAGGTTACTGGGATAGGGTGGGGTTGGCTGGGGAGTTGGCCTACGTCGAATGTTCGTTTGGAGGGTCAGTGCAAACTCGATGGGCCGAATGGCCTCCTTCTGCACTGTAAGGATTCTACGATTCAAGGCCTGTACAATACATTTCAGATTGCTTTATCATCACACAACCATAAAGCTTTGCAGGAAGAATGATCATCATATTCTGAGCTCACTGGGTGATGTCATCATATTCTGAGCTCATTGGGTGATGTCATCATATTTTGAACTCACTGGGTGATGTAATCATCTTCTGAGCTCACTGGGTGATGTCATCATATTCTGAGCTCATTGGGTGATGTCATCATATTCTGAGCTCACTGGGTGACGTAATCATATTCTGAGCTCACTGGGTGATGTCATCATATTCTGAGCAGACAGTGGTCACATGGTACTTCGGGCTCACTTACTGATGTCAGCAAGCCCTGTCTGTTCAATGATTTGAGACTGCAGTATTTATGAGCTGAATTCTTTCCAGAACTGTAGAGAAGTTTTAAACAATTTACGCTTTACATCTTCAATTTGCTTCTATTTGGTGATTTTGTTTGAAAAATATATATACTTGAAGATGCAGATTCTAAAGTTACTATACTGCTATTCCTATCTGTGAATTTCAATGAGGTAGATCCTGCGCTCATGTCCAACTTTACCATTTGAATGGTAGAAAGCAATTCACACAGAACACATTTCTTTGATGTGTAAATGCAGCAGACATCGGCAGTTAGCTGGAGCTTTGAGAGATCAGATTCTAACATCCTTGTTCCAAAACAGAGTCTGGCTTGATTCTGCATCTGAACAGATCGCATTAACTGTGTCCTGTTCGCTCATGCGATGCTGCTGACGCCAGGATCTGCTGACTGTAATATTCCAACTCCACCTCCTGACAAACCTGCTTGTGACTTTGACCTCTCATCGCTATTGGGAAGTGGGCTGTTCCCCTGTCACCGACATTCATGTGCGTGACCTTCTGGGGCATCATAGAAACTTTCTTTGCCATCATCTGTTGCAGAGTCTGGGCCATGCTCTTCAGTTGTGCTATCCTCAACGTGAGTTGCCTCCGGCATAAAATGACAGATAGGTTTAGTCCTTTTAGTAACACTTGAGTGAGCTTCTGATTCTTCCAGAGTCCCACTGGCTAACTCTCCTTGGTGCTGCAGAACTTTGTCAGGTGTTTGACATTGACAACACCCTGCACAGTACGGAGGACCATCTGTCCCTTGCTTTGGCAATGCCAGGAAACTGTCCTGCTCTGGTACATGCTGAATTGAGCCTCCATCACGAGTCATCTCCTGAATTCAGCATGTAAAAGAACAGTAATTGCTTCACGGTGTGTAGGTTTGTTAGTGCACCTCTGCTCAGGAACAGGAAAGTGATGAGACTGAAGACCGATCCTGGCTTGAACAGTGAGGCTCAGGCCATTTTAATAAATTAAATGAAAATCGTTTATTGTCACGAGTCGGCTTCAATGAAGTTACTGTGAAAAGCCCCTAGTCGCCACATTCCGGCGCCTGTCCGGGGAGGCTGGTAGCGGACATTGAGCGCTTCTCCCGGGATCAGATCGGGATCACTGTGGGTAAGCTGCGATCGATTGATCAGCGACCCTCCTGACACCCGTCCGTAACCCATCCGCGGGTCGCGACCCGCACTTTGAAAAACCCTGGCATAGAGTATATGCTGCAGTATGGGGAGACAGTGACGTGGTGGGTACTGTCACTGTACTAGGCTTGTGCTCTGAGGACAAGGGTTCAATTTATTAATACATTCAATGAATTAATAAAAATATGGAATTGACAGCTCGTCTCAAAAATGGTGACATTTACACCTGGTTCATTAATATTGTCCTCAACTCGTCTAGTTACACATGATACCAGATCCATGCAATGCGGTTGACTCTTAACTACCCTCTGAAATGGTCTAGCACAGTGTTTTTCAAACATTTTTTGCGTAGGATTCAACCGGCCATCCTTCACGACCCACGCCAACCATCCTTTGTGACCCACGCCGTCTGAACTTCGCGACTCTCGCTGAACGAACCTCATGATCCACCATTTTCACTTACCTTTAATGTGACTGCTGAGCGAGCTTGGCTGTCATGATCTCACTTACTTTGCCATTCAATGTTATATTTCTGCAAGCTGAAGATATAAGTTCTCACTGCACCAGTTAAACAAAAAATAAAGAAATCAGGAGGAAATGGCTATGGTTATTTTTCAAATCCCTTTGAAGTTTTGAAAGTTTGAATTTTTCATTTGCCAGTACTTCCCTGCATATAACACACATGGGGCGGAAGTCTCCGCTCCCGGGAAAAATCGGGAAGGCCATCGTAAACTCGGCCGAGTTTTACGACAGCCTCGGAGGCCGCTCCTCTCAGCGTATTCACCCCCACCTGGGGGGCTAGGAGCGGCGCTCTGCGTCAAGGCGGCGCGCCGAGAATGACGCGACGGCGGCGCCTATGTGACGTCAGCCGCGCATGCGCAGGTTGGCCGGTCCAACCCGCGCATGCGCGGCTGACGTCACGACGGCTGACAGCTCAAACCCGCGCACGCGCGCTGGCCGTCTTCCCCTCCGCTGCTCCTCAAGACGTGGCAGCTTGATCTTGCGGGGCAGCGGAGGGGAAAGAGTGCGTCACTTTGAGGCGCCGGCCCAACAATCGGTGGGAATCGATCGCGGGCCAGTCCCCTCCCGAGCACAGCCGTGGTGCTCACTCCCCTCTCTGCCCCCCACAAGCTTCAAATGGGTCTTTGGCGCCCATGTTCACGACAGCAGCGACCAGGTGTGGTTGCCGCCGTCGTGAAACGGTCGCGAACGGCAGGCCGCTCGGCCCATCCGGGTTGGAGAATCGCCGGTCGCCGTGAAAAATGGCGAGCGCTGATTCTTCCGAGCGGGGGGTGGGAGAATCGCGGGGGGCGTGAAATGAGTCGCCCGGCCCTCCCGCGATTCTCCCAGCCGGCGTGGGGAGCAGAGAATCGCGCCCAAGGGCTTTGCATCCTGATTTGCAGTGGCACAATTAATAAACCCATACCTCAAGGAAACTTCTTTAAACTGCTTTGTTCCTGATTTAAGCTTCTTCTTAATGGGTTATTCAGCAGAGGTCCTGGAGTTCACACCAGCACTGCTACCATCTACAAAATGGAGGCATCTCATGCCCAGAGCACGTGACGTCAATGTACGGGGCATGACCTGCTCCCTGTTGCTGCTTCTGGAGAGACGACTCTATCGATTTTCAAAAAGAATCTGCTCCTGGGTCAGCGCAGTAATGTCAGGAGAAGGCGGTTTGCCTCGCTGGGGTTCGGGCTGGTGAACTGCTGAGGGGGCTCGGATTCGTGAGTCGGCCGGCATTCTGAATGCCAGATGCGGCTGGCATTTTTAAAAGCTGGTCGCGGCCGTTGGTCACTTCTTCCCGCCATTGGGTATACTGCGATCGATGGTCCCTCCCGACACCCGCCCACCGTGGCCCCCGACCCTGAGTTTGAAAATAACTGGCCGAGCAAGCCACTCAGTTACATAGATTACATAGAATTTACAGTGCAGAAGGAGGCCATTCGGCCCACCGAGTCTGCACCGGCTCTTGGAAAGAGCACCCTACCCCCTATCCAAGGTCAACACCTCCACCCTATCCCCATTACCCAGTAACCCCACCCAACACTAAGGGCAATTTTGGATACTAAGGGCAATTTATCATGGCCAATCCACCTAACCCGCACATCTTTGGACTGTGGGAGGAAACCGGAGCACCCGGAGGAAACCCGCGCACACACGGGGAGGATGTGCAGACTCCGCACAGACAGTGACCCAAGCCGGAATCGAACCTGGGACCCTGGAGCTGTGAAGCGATTGTGCTATCCACAAGGCTACCGTGCTGCCCATGTTGTCTCAAACCATGACAGAAGTGTAGCGGTTCCAGGTAGTGGCCCACTGCAAGTGCTTCAAGGGCATCCAGGACAGACAACAAGTGCCGCCGTTGCCTGTGATGCCCACAGCCCATGAAAGACGAGAAACAAAAGTCCCAGATTGGATATAGCGATGAGAGGTGCCACCCAGGCAGAGGCTCCTGATCTTTAACCACCCAGTGCGAAAAAACTCTGGAGAGTTTGAGAAGACTTCCCATGGGTTGACGCTTGGGCCTGAGGCCTTTTCTATCCTGTCGGTACCACAGGGTCTGGAGTCACACAATGTAGTGCAAATCTAGAACTCTGAAACGAGTTTAATTAAAGATGCCTAAACTGGGATTGGCAGATTTTGGTGATGTGAGGGCATTAAGGATATAGAGTTAAGATGCAGATCAGGTATTATCTAATTGAATGATTGAACAGGCTTAAGGGAAGGGCGGGAGTTCAGAAATATGGAAGCAGGATGGGAGAGAAGAGAAACTGGGGCCTGGATTTATTGCCCGTCGGGCACATGCGCTCGGCGGCCCCAGATGTGGATGTGAAATGCGTTCCCAGCCGCGGTCAGCCCCAGAACGCAATGTCACACCGGTTGGTCAATTAGCGGCCGTCCAGCGTGAAACACACTCTATGAAAGGCTGAGCACTGCTGGGGAGGGTGGAAGGAGGGCAGGCACTGAGAGAAGGGGGGTGCGGCTGGCTGGCATTTCCAATGATTGAACAGGCTTACTGTTTTATTTCCTATGAGTGTTCTGTGGGCATCAGCAATAGTCGGTTAATTTGTGCTCTGTTTATTGCAACAGGACAGGAATCTGGAGCGATTCTTCACACTGTGTGATGCTGTGGCTGAACATCGTCCTCTAGTCCATCAAGCTGAGGCGCTGAGCCAGGCTGTCTCCATGCTCAAGTTAGTTCGGTTGGAGGAGCTGGTCCAATTCCTGAACGTGGTGTTCGACAAACTGCTACCACTGTTGCTCTTGAGCTCCGGCATGGGGGCAGAAGGAGGTACAGTAAACCCTAATATTCATGCATTACACTAGCGCCTTCAGTTAACTGCTGTTCCTCATAGCCTTCCTCTGCTTTACCGTGCAGAGACATTGTGGTGAAATGTCTGTGCACAGTTCTATGTATATTTAGCAATGTCACCTCCAACCAGCTGGTGGCGATAGAGATCTATCACATGACTCAAGACAGCTGCCAGTTGGTAGTAAGATGTACAAGAAGATAGTCACACTTAGAGTAACAACAGGAGAATTCACTGATTAAATTTAGTAACCATCATCCTAATTGTAGTTCCTTAGTTATACATGGTCTTGTCAGACGTGGGGATGAATGTTCAACTAGTTGACTGTTATATTATCTGTCCACTGTCTCTTGGTTAGAGGGACCTGGGATGAGGGCTATAGCAGGGAATTTGAAAATTCAGTTGTCAGTGATTTGGTGCACTGTTTTTTTCCATAGCTGAATAGGGCTGGAAGGGGGACGTGGGTGAAGCGGGATGCAAGGAAAGGATGATAGAGGGCCTCAGGCCTTACCTGTGACGCACGCGAGAGTGGGGAGGCCACACAAGATCAAGGATGTGACTGTGAATGTGTGTAGCGGAGTTTATATCGAGGGAGGAGAGAGCTTTATGAGTTGAGATGGAGGTTGAAGCCACTGAGGATACGTCTCTTGATGCAGAGGTTTATTGTGCCTGAGTTTAATCCTACACCTTTGCTTTTCGTCTGTAAGTTACTCATCCTCAAAAAAACAGCCCAACTGTCTTTCAAAATTCTTTCTGGAATCAACTCCAACTATCTTTTCAGGCAGAATATTCCAGCTGCTGACAGCTCCGTGATTGAAAAGATTTCTTCTCATCTCTCCTGGATCTTTAACCAGTGATTTTAAATCAATGACCTCTGGTGATTGACCCACTTACCTGAGGTCCTTGTTTTCCTCTGAAATTCTGTCAAAATTTACCCTCATATTGAAAATCTCTATTAGGTCATATTCTAACCTTCTCCGTTCCAAGAAACTCAGCCTGAAATTTTCCGTTTTTCCTCAGTACTGAAGTTCTCATTCTTGCTACCTCCTCTGTACATCCCCCCACGCCTCAGCGTGTTTTCCGGCAACGGAGGCAGCTCGCCATTGGCCACCGATGGAAGTTTCTAGCCCCACCAATGTCCATGGTGTTCAGTGTGGTTTGCCTGTCCTTACCACTGGGGAGCCCACCGTGGAGGGTGGGGGTAGGGGGGGGGGGGGGGGAGAGGGGGGGGGGGGGGGGGGGTGCTTTAGTGGGACTGGAAGATATTGCTGCCGAAAGGCCTGGAAAATCCAGGTTTGGTGCCCCGAGTTATCTGCGGTATTTCAACTGATGATGCCTTTCTTTTCTTTTCTTTTTTTAAATACAAATTTAGAGTACCCAATTCATTTTTTCCAATTGAGGGGCAATTTAGCATGGCCTACCCTTAGGATAAGAGAGAGCAAATGTAAAACAGAATTGAGGAGAAACTTCTTCTCCCAAAGGGTTGTGAATCTGTGGAATTCGCTACTCCAGAGTGCGGTTGATGCTGGGACGGTGAGTAAAATTGGCAGTGGGTTGATGGGTTATGGAGAATGGGCAGGATGGTGGAGGTAAGGCCAAGATCAGATCAGCCATGATCAAATGGCGGTGCAAACACGATGGGCCACCTACCCTGCACATCTTTAGATTGTGGGGGGCGAAACCCATGGAAACACGGGGAGAATGTGCAAACTCCACACAGACAGTGACCCAGAGCCGGGATCGATCCTGGGACCTCGGTGCCTGAGGCAGCAGGGCTAACCCACTGCGCCACCGTGCTGCCCAACTAATGATGCCTAACGAGTCGTTTAAAAGTTCTCTCGCACAAACTCTTTGTTTTTATATTCTATAAACTCAAATATGCCATATGCTTTTCAACCACCTTGTCAGATTGCCCTGTCACTTTTAAGGGGGTGAATTCTCTGCCTCCCCAGCCACATGTTTCTCGGTGGAGCGCCATTGCTGGCAGCGGGATGCTCTATTCCCGCTGCTGGCCAATGGGGTTTCCCATTGTAGGCACCCCACATTGCTGGAAAACCCATGGGCGGGAGTGCACTGCAGGCGGAACGGAGCATCCCGCTGGTGGAGAATTTACTTCAAGGATTTGGCTCCATGGATACCATACGTTCATAAGATATAGGAGCAGAATTAGGCCATTTGGCCCAACGTGTTTGATCCGCCATTTGATCATGGCTGATCTCATCTTGGCCTTACCTCCACCATCCTGCCCATTCTCCACAACCCATCAACCCACTACCAATTTTACTCACCGACCCAGCATCAACCGCACTCTGGAGTAGCGAATTCCACAGATTCACAACCCTTTGGGAGAAGTAGTTTCTCCTCAACTCTGTTTTACATTTGCTCCCTCTTATCCTAAGATTATGACCTCTCGTTCTAGAATACCCCACAAGAGGAAGCATCCGTTCCACGTCTGCTTTATCCATACATTTTATCATCGTGTATATCTCATTTGATCTCCCCTCATTCTTCTAAACGCGAGAGAGTATGAGCCTAAACACCAAGGTCTCTCTGTTCTACTACACTTGGATGCTGTATTTGGGAGAGATGGTGGTGTAGTGGTAATGTTAGTAATCCAGAGGCCCAGGCTCTCGTGTTAATCTGGGTTCAAATCCCACCACAGAAACTGGTGGAATTTAGAGAATAAATCTAGAATTGAAAGTGAAGTCTCCATAATGGTTAGCATCATCAATTGTTATAAAAGCCCATCTGAGTGAGCATTGCTCTCGGTGTAGCTGATGCTTTAATATTGCAACAATAATCTAACCATTACTAATTACCCACACTCCTGTTATTTTTATTTTTTATCCTCACAGCTCCTGTCACCAAGGAAATCTTTGAAGTGCTGATAGTAATTGTGGACCGGCTGCATAGTGGTGAGGAGGTGAAGAAAGACCTGTTGGGCCGAAGCCATTATCTGGCTTCGTATGTTCACTACATATTCAGCACGCCAGGTATCGGTATAGTTACCAACAAACACTTCCATTAAATAGCCAGGGACTCTTCCAACATAAATAAATATTTGTTAACAGCATGGTGAATTCAAGTGAATCAGCTTTGCCGAATTATTATGGTCCTGGAATAACGGGGCTAACTACATTCCTTGAGATCACTCAGATTATTTAATTTCCTTAAAATGTCTTAACAATGAAATTAAAGCATTTTTTTATTGAGCTCATTAATTCAGAGGGGCTGTCAGAGAAAATGTGCACGACTAGGAGGAATCTGTTCTTTCGCAGCAAGTCTGTCCGTTCATCTCTCCTCCACCTTTTAACCTTGGCCCTGTCCTTTAGGTAACCCTTGACCTCCCCCAACCACCATTTCAGGGTTGTCCACGAGGAACCCTTGGAGCAGGAGTGGGCCATTCAGCCCCTCAAGCCTCTTTTGCCATTCAGTGAGATTATGGCTGATGTTAACTCCAATTAACCACTGTAGGTTCTGTACCAATGCCCTTGCCTAACATAAATCTGTCCATCTCAGTTTTGAAGTTTTCAACTGGTCTAACTTCAGTGACTTTCAGGGGGAGAAAATTCCAGAATTCCACTACTCTTTGGAGAAGGCTTTCCTGATTCATTGGAGCAGCTATTCCCCTTCATTGACGATTCGAAGCCGGCACGGTGTTGCCCAGTCAGGATAGGAATGATGGTTTGCTTCTGGTCACTTATGTTCGTCAAGGAATCGCGATGTGAAGCTATATTACTGGTGAAATGTAACTCTTGTAGGAAGTGACAGGGTGGCCACTTTGAAACTGATGCCAGTTATCAGCTTTGCTGCCGTGAATCAGTGAGCATGGCCTCAGTCCAGTCCGTGATGGCACACTGTCTTCCTATCATTTGTCCTTAGTTCTTCAGGAGACCAGAGCCACAGAGTCCGAGAAATACGCCACACTCAAGCCAGAAGCTGTCGCTGAGTTACGTAGGCTACGACTGCGCAGCATCAGCGACCCTGCAATCCAACCATCAAGATCCACAGAGCCAAAAGACAGAGAAGGCATTCTGAAACAGTCTAAGGTCTGGTCAAAATTTACACATTTAGCAAATTGATTTTACAAGTATAAAAGCATTACATGTAGTTTTTACTTTTAAATAACATTTTTATCTTTATTGAAATTTCATAGAATCATAGAATTTACAGTACAGAAGGAGGCCATTCGGCCCATCGAGTCTGCACCGGCTCTTGGAAAGAGCACCCTACCCAGGCCCACACCTCCACCCTATCCCCATAACCCAGTAACCCCACCCAACACTAAGGGCAATTTTGGACTTTAAGGGCAATTTAGCCTGGCCAATCCACTTAACCTGCACATCTTTGGCCTCCAAATTTAGTTGTATTAAGGCCATGATACACCTCAGAAACTGAGATCCCTATAAAGACAGAATACTTCTTTTACATATTAGGATCCTGGACCTGACCCCAACAGTTGCTAGGATACCAACAGAAACCCCAATATTTAATTTAATTTATAAGACTGTGAGGAAAGGATACTGTGAGTGATTCCACGCACAAAAAGGGATATGGTATATTCAAACAAAGTTTATTATAAACACATTGTTAAACAATGCTTATCAATACAATGATACAATAAACATTACTTGCTAAAATAATTACTGAGGATGCTGGAATCTGAATCCAAAGAGAAAATGCTGGAAAATCTCAGCAGGTCTGGCAGCATCTGAAGGGAGAGAAAAGGCCAAACGTTTCGAGTCCAGACGAGCTTTGACAAAGGTTCATCTGGACTCGAAACGTCAGCTCTTTTCTCTCCCTACAGATGCTGCCAGACCTGCTGAGATTTTCCAGCATTATCTCTTTGGTTAGCCATTAATTACTATTCTTATTTCCACTCAGAAAACACCAATCTCGTGTCAAAATTCACTTTTAAATACAGTTAGCCAACCCAGGAATACTTGCTGTAAAGAGGTGTCTTGGATAAACCACGTTGAAAAAGAGAGATCCTTCAGGAACTAGCTGCAGATTCTTGCCTGTCTCAATTTACTGTTTGAACTTATGTGCGTAGGTTTCCTCCGGGTGCTCCGGTTTCCTCCCACAGTCCAAAGATGTGCGGGTTAGGTGGATTGGCCATGCTAAATTGCCCGTAGTGTAAGGTTAATGGGGGGGATTGTTGGGTTACGGGTATACGGGTTACGTGGGTTTAAGTAGGGTGATCATTGCTCGGCACAACATCGAGGGCCGAAGGGCCTGTTCTGTGCTGTACTGTTCTATCTAACTGCCAGCCTGAGACACTGCTTCTGATCTGTACACAGGAACATCTTTAACTCACTGTCTGGAGAGAAGCAACCAATCTGTTCACAGATCACAGTCGGCAGGTCATGTTACAGTTGTATCTGACTTTGGTTAGGCCACATTTGGAATACTGCGTGCAGGTCTGGTCGCCACATTACCAGAAGGATGTGGATGCTTTAGAGAGGGTGCAGAGGAGGTTCACCAGGATGTTGCCTGGTATGGAGGGTGCTAGCTATGAAGAAAGGTTGAGTAGATTAGGATTGTTTTCATTGGAAAGACGGAGGTTGAGGGGAGACCTGATTGAGGTCTACAAAATTATGAGAGGTATGGACAGGGTGGATAGCAACAAGCTTTTTCCAAGAGTGGGGGTGTCAATTACAAGGGGTCACAATTTCCAGGTGAGAGGGGAAAAGTTTAAGGGAGATGTGCGTGGAAAGTTCTTTACGCAGAGGGTGGTGGGTGCCTGGAATGCTTTGCCAGCGGAGGTGGTAGAGGCGGGTACGATAGCATCATTTAAGCTGCATCTGGACAAATATATGAACGGGTGGGGAACAGAGAGAAGTAGACCTTGGAAAATAGGCAACAGGTTTAGATAAAGGATCTGGATCGGTGCAGGCTGGAAGGGCCGAAGGGCCTGTTCCTGTGCTGTAATTTTCTTTGTTCTTGTTCAGACAGATCCAAACTCAACTGTTTCTCCAGAAACTCAACGCCTGACTGCCTCAGCCCCTAGCTCTTCTCATTAACTACATCATCTTACTAAACTAAACACATGTCTCTAATTATCTACTCCCCAGAGATCCCTCTTTCGATAAACAAAACTCCATTAGCTCAACTTTTACGATGCTTTAATTGAACCTCTTGTAGCCACAAAGCCTAGCTGTCTTGCAAATTGGGTTTTAAAAAAAATTATTGCAGCCGTCAACCAACCAGGCTTTTAACCCTTACTGTACCAACTGCATATAATACAATATATCTGAAATTCCTATGTTCATCACACATGTTTATTTAGCACCTTTTAACGTATTAAAACACCCCCAAGGCATTGTTGCAGCACTACGTTGCAATCCATGCATACATTCTGTTCCTTGGTTGCCCTAGAGAGGTTGGTGAATTTCTGCCTGTACTGACTAGATGTGCATGGGTTTCTACAGCTGGCATTGAATTGACACTGTCACCTCTTTCACTAGCCTGCTTTTACTGGAGTCAAAAATTGGGAACTTCCGTTGCCAGATTATAGACAGTAACATCTCAACAAAACATGCAAATGTATGGGCTTGGTGCTCTAACAGAATGCCAGCCTCTTATGTGACATTAGGCTGCGTTGTCACAGATGCAGAATCAGTGAGAATGAAGGGACTCTGAAGGAGCTTCAAACAATGAAAGTGATATTTAAGTAATTTCTGATCTCATCATTCTCATATGGGGGTGTAGATTGTATTGGATGGTTAGAAAATTGGCTGAGTAGCAGGAGACAGAAGCACATTTGTTGGGCAGGTGCTCTTACCGACAGAATGTGACTAAGGGGCCCTACAAAGGTCTGTGCTGGTTCCTAACTTCAGTAGTTATTAACAACTTAGATGACCGATAGACATTCACAAATCCAAGTTTACCAATAATGCAAAGCAGTGTCGATAGAAGCTGAAAGTGACTAAAGAGTTATTCATAAAGTGAATGGGAAAAACTGTTGCACGCGGAGTTCAATGTAGGCAGGGTGAGAGCATTCACTTTGGATACAAGGGTGGAAACAGGGCTTTTACTAAATAGTGAAAAGCTCAATAACTGCGGTAGCCCAAAGAGATTTAGGGTCCATGTACATAAATCACTAAAATGTCATAAATGGGTTGGGAAAATAGTTGAAATGGCTATTGAAATGCTGGCCTTTATATTTAAGAGACTAAAATACACGGTTCATGGTTCAGTTATACAAAGTTCTGGTTGAACAGCACCTGTAGCACTGGGAGCAGTACTAAGAAAGGATGTATTGGCCTCAGTGGGAGCACAGTGCAGATGGCTGAAATTATATCTGGACGCTAAGGGTTGAGCAAAGAGGAGAGATCACACAATGTGGGGTTGTATTCCTCGGAATTCAGAAGATTACGGGGTGATTTAGATCAAAACGCTCAAAATATAGAAAGAGGGAATCTATTTGTGCTGGTTGGGGTATCTCGGACTCGGGGGGCATTGTCTAAAGATTAGGGGCCGGCCTTTCAGGGGTGAAGTTAGGCAACACTTCTACTCACAAATAGTGGTGGAGGTTTGCAACTCTCTTACACAAACAGCAGATAGCACTGTGTCAGTTGTTAATTTTAAATCTGAGATTGGCAGAATTTTATTAACTAGAAGTGTTAAGGATTATGGGGCAATGGCATCTCGATGGAATTAATGATAATAATAATCTTTATTCGTGTCACAAGTAGGTTTACATTAACAGTGCAATGAAGTTACAGCGAAAATCCCCTAGTCGCCACACTCCGACGCCTGTTCGGGTACACTGGGGGAGAATTCAGAATGTTCAATTCACCTAACAAATAATTCGAATTAACTCATAGATCAGCCAAGATCTTTTTGAATGGGGGAATAGATAAGAGGGGAGAAGTGTTATCTTCCTGTTCCTATGTTCATATATATGGGAGTCTTAGGTGGTGGTGGGGGGCCGGGGGGGGGATGATGAGGGAGGTAGTCAATGACAGGGTTGTCACCTGATACTGTCACACAGACACCTTGTTGTCAGTCCTGCAGCATGGAGATAGCCTTTGACTGAGGTCCTACCCCTTTATCTGCAGTTGGTACATGTCCTGCGACTGATCATCTCCCCCCACTTCACAGGGAGAAATACAGGATAAAATTGCCTTGAAAGACAGGTGCGTCCTAACCAGCATTTTCCTCCATCCACCAAGAAACGATCAAGGGCGGTGGGGATGAGGCGGAGGGAGGACAAACGCATTTAATGCTTAACTTAAATCCCAGAAGGAAAAACAGTTTGGCCAGTGTTCTTATTTCCCTGTTTTACTGATGTTCCATTTTAAAGTATACAAGACCAGTTCGGAACGGTAGTCTTATTTCCCCATTTTACTGTTTTCTCCTTCTGGGATGTAAAAGACAGGGGCCCGGATTCTCCGTTCTGGAGCTTAGGTGGTGCCACCAGTGGGGAATCACTACTGGTCTCCATTGGCACTAGTAGCAGAGCCCGATATGCGACTCTCTCCCCTTTACCTTGCTAATTTATCCAGAGGGGAGAGCTCGCCAGAATCCATTGGAATCTTGGTATTGGGCTGTCATTTTTTAAATTGTAAATTTAGAGTGCCCAATTATTTTTTTTTCCAATTAAGGGGCAATTTAGCTTGGCCAATTCACCTACCCTGCACATCCTTTTGAGTTGTGGGGGTGAGACACATGCTGACACAGGGAGAATGTGCAAAATCCACACAGACAGTGACTGGGGCCCAGGATCGAACCCGGGTCCTCAGTGCGGTGAGGCGGCCGTGATAACCGGTGGCGCCCCCCCCCCCCCACAATGCAAATCCTGCCTCCCACTGACAAGTGGAGCATCCTCCCCCTCACCCCCCACTATGGGAATAACGGGTCACACCCCCCAAAACACGCATGCATAAGGGTGATCCAATCCCCCCTCACTGACTCCCCAGCCCTGGCCATCAGAGACACCCACATCAGAGCCCCATCAGAGACCCCAGCAGTTTCCCCTGCCTGAAAGCTGAAGAGCAGTCCAGGCAGTAGAGTGAAAAATTATTGCATTTTCACTTTCCCTTCTGTAACATCTGCTGCCTCAGACAAAATTGTTTAAAGCAGCAGCTTTACAAATGTCAGAGGCTTCCTCGAAAGCCAAGTACACTCGAAGGGCTTCAAATCCCATGACAGCCTTTTGAATACAAATCTTATATTAAATTTCACAGAGCAATAGATTGCACTAGCCAGTGATTGACAGTTTTATTGGTCCAAACCCAGCTGCTTCGGGCATTTAATTATCTTTCCCTTAACACTTGAATGCATCTTAATGATCCTGTTTTGAAGTTAACCATAATATTTACAAATACTCTTGCTATGATTGACAGCTCCTCAGCACATCAAAAGGAGCTAAGTGCTTTCACTTCCTCTTTTTCTCAGCGCAAAGCACTTAGCACCTTCATGCATGCTGAAGGGATGACCCTTTATTCCCGTGGTGAGCAGGAGGATGCCCCTACTTGTCAGCGGGGGAGACAGGATTTGCGTTGTGGGGGTAGGGGGGTCTTCTGATGGACTTTGGGGGGCACCTCAGTTATGCACTGACCCCCTTGACCTACCTTGGGGTCCACTGAGTCAAGGCCACACTTGCACAAACTTGAACCAAAGCCACCTGGAGGATTTCCCGCTGTGGGGATTTGGGTGCATAATGTTAGGGGGGGCGGGGGTGGAATCATGCTTCTAGCCTGTTAATCAAATGGAAATGGGTTCAAATAAGTGATTTGTATCCTCCGTCGGTGTAAGGTGGTCCTGTCCAGAGCTAGAGGATTACTGGAAGGAGGTGTTTAGGGTAATCCCTAAAGTAGTGCACGTGAAATTGGATCCGGGCCCTCGGTAGGCCATATTTAGGGTGTTGGACCAGCCGGGGTTGGAAATGAGCGCGGAGGCAGATGTTGTAGGCTTCGCCTCGTTGATTGCCCGAAGGCGGATCCTGTTAGGGTGGAGATCAACCTCGCCACCCTGTGCCCTGGCGTGGCGGTGGGACCTGCTGGAATTCTTAATGCTTAAAAGGTCAAATATGCCCCGATATGCAACAACCACAGGTTTGTCCCAGGTAGGATGGATGGTGGGTCACAGAGCTGGCAGAGGGCAGGCATCAGAAGGATGGGAGATCTGTTCATAGACGGAAGCTTTCCCAGTTTGAAGGCGCTAGAGGACAAATTTAATCTGCCACCAGGAAACGCCTTTAAATATCTGCAAGTACGAGCCTTCCTGAAAAACAGATAGTGGCCTTTCCGACGCTGCCGCCACTGAGGATACAGGACAGGGTGGTCTCCGGCACCTGGGTGGGGGAGGGGAGGGTGTCGGATATCTACCAGGAACTACAAGAGGTGGAGGAAACCCAGGTGGAGGAGCTCAGGGGCAAGTGGGAGGAGGAGCTAGGTGAGGAGTTGGAAGCGGGTCTGTGGGCAGAGGTCCTGAGCAGGGTTAATTCCTCCTCATCATGTGCCAGGCTCAGTCTCATTCAATTTAAGGTGGTCCACCGGGCACACATGATGGCAGCGAGAATGAGCAAGTTTTTTGGGGTAGAAGACAGTTGTATGAGGTACAAGGGCAGCCCTGCAAACCACGTCCACATATTTTGGGCATGCCCGGAGCTTAGAGAGTTCTGGCAAGGGTTCGCGACGGTGATGTCCAAGGTGCTTGACACGTGGGTGGTGCCGAGTCCAGAGATAGCGATCTTTGGAGTGTCAGAAGACCCGGGAGTTCAGGGGGCGACGCCTTGGCCTTTGCCTCCCTAGTAGCCTGGAGACGGATCTTATTAATGTGGAGGGACTCGAAGCCCCCGAGTGTAGAGACTTGGGTTACCGACATGGCTGGGTTTCTCAGCCTCGAGAAAATAAAGTTTGCCTTAAGAGGGTCTACGCTAGGGTTCTCTCGGAGGTGGCAGCCGTTCGTTGACTTTCTCCGGGAAAAATAAAATGTCAGCAGCAGCAGCAATCCTTGGGGGGTGGGGAGGGGTGGTGAATGCTTCATGTGGGATGGTGTGGGAAGACTGGGTCGCGGGGGGTAATGTCTATTTAATTGTTATTGTATATTCTCTTTTTACACTATGTTAATATTCACTCTAGTTTGTTATTATTGTTACTACTGTTTTATTATGAAAAATTCTGCAAAACCTTAATAAAAATACTTTATATAAAAAAAAGAAAAGGTCCAATATGAACTGAGGCGAAGGATGGAGGGGTTCTACAATTCATGGGCATTATTCATTATGCACTTTCGAGAATTGAATTACATCGAACATTAGGGTTGGGGGCTGGGAGGGTTGGAGGGAGGGGGACTGTATGCGTTAATGGTGATTGTGGGTGATTCCTGATTCCTTTATGTTAACATGCGGGCCAATGTTTGGGGTTTGGTGGGAGGATGGGATCGTTGTTATTGATATGGGGATTGACATTACATTCGTTACTGATTATTGTTTATTGTTGGGTGTAAATTTGGGAGAAAATGTGAAAAAGGAGAATGAAAAATATTTATCAAAAAAGAGGGTGGCACGCACGCACGCCCATGCTGGCAGCGGGATTCTCTGTTCCTGCAGGCGACCAATGGGCCACCACACGCCAGCGGGAAACCCTCGGGCGTGGTTGCGCTGCCGGCGGACTGGGAGGATCCCTTCTATGGAGAATTCCGCTGAGTATTTCCGACTAATGATAACATCCCCTTTAATACAGTACCTTGCATGTCCAATAGCACCTCAGACAGAAATCAGATCTAACTGGAGTTTTCTGTGAAACTTAGAATGTTCAGTTGTGCGCATGTCTCCTTCTGTTTTTCTTTGTTTTAATTCTCTCACTCTCTCTACCCCCCTCATGCACCTCTTTATATTTCTCTCTCTCTCACACACATGCACACGTTATCTGTCTGTTCCTCACTTCCAATTTCATCCTAGTTTAATTATTTTCAATGATTGGCTTTTCTGCAGCTATTCCATGAAGAGTTGGCCTACTGCATTGTGTTCACCAGCGGACAAATGAGAGAGAAAGTTTACAGCCATCTGTGGTTCTTCTTTGAACTCTTGGTAAGTTATTACCTTTTAACACAGAATCTGTCAGTCCCACAGGGGAGTTTTATTTGAGGCTTGTCCAAAATGCTTTAACTTATTTGGAAGGTTAATCTGCAACTGTTTCTGTCTGTGTGTAACTGAGGTTTACAAAATGATGAGGGGCATAGATAGGGTAGATAGGAAGGAACATTTTCCCTTAGTTGAGGGATCAATAACCGGGGGAGCATGGATTTAAGGTAAGGGGCAGGAGGTTTGGAGGGGATTTGAGAAAACGCTTTCACATAGAGAGTGGTGGAAATCTGAAACTCACTGCCTGAAAGAGTGATGGAGGCGGGAACCCTCACAACATTTAAGACCCATTTAGATGAGCACTTGAGCAGACATTCTATGGACGTAATGTTGGAAAATGGGATTAGAATAGATAGATGCTTGAAGGCTGACACATGCATGATGGGATGAAGGGCTCTTTCAATGCTGTAAACCTCTATGACACTATGAATGTGAGAAGTAATGTTTCAAGGCATGGACTTACAAAATCATCATAATAATAATAATCGTTATTGTCACAAGTAGGCTTCCATTAACACTGCAATGAAGTTACTGTGAAAATCCCCCCGTCGCCTGTTTGGGTACAGGGAGGGAGAATTAACAATGTCTAAATTACCGAACAGCACGTCTTTAGGGACTTGTGGGAGGAAACCGGAGCACCCGGAGGAAACCTACGCAGACACGGGGAGAATGTGCAGTCTCCACACAGACTCAAGCCTGGAATTGAACCTGGGACCCTGGCGCTGTGAAGCAACAGTGCTACCCACAGTGCTACTGTGCTGATGCATGGTAATGAAGCACAAAGGGAGGCCATTTGGCCCATTGTACTTGTAGCAGCTCTTTGAAAGCGCTATCCAATTAGCTTCACTCCCTTGCTCTTTCCCCATAAACCTGCAATTTCTACCTTGTTAAGCAGATATCCAATTCCACTTAGTCACTCTTAAATCTGCTTCCACCAGCCTTTCAGGCATTGCATTCCAGATTACAACTCAGAGTGGAAAACATTCTACTTGTCTCCCCCCCGTATTATTTTTGAAACCAATTATGTTAACCCCGTCTCCTCTAATTAGTGACCCTCCTGTCAGTGGACACCTTATATATCCACTCAAAAACTTTCAGAATTTTGACCACCTCTATTAAATATCCCCTTCTTCTTTACTCTTGGGAATGTAAAAATCCTTAGATCATTCCATGCTATCCATTTCACATTCTTTGCAGCAATGAAGATGTTTATGGATATCAATGACACTTCATGGTTGTCAGTGATGCTGGCCAGGATCTTCTGAGCAGCAGCAATGATCACTGGCCTGCAGCTGTAATCGGAAATCCCTCCCCCCCGACTCGATGTTGCTGCACATTTCTACCGGGACCGTCTTTCCCGGATATGCACAGTGCAGCGTCCATCAACGTTAATGAGGAGTAGTCAGGGAAAGACAGGACAGTCCCTGTCCTCCCCCCACCCCACCGCCGTTTTTACAGCACTTGCTGCCTTATGTTTAAAGATTCAGTCTGAGTGTCAGTGAATGCCTGTTAGTGGATAGGTGAATGAATAGGTGGGTGAGGCAGGCAAGTAGGTGAGTTGGTTGGGCTGGGGTGGTGGGGGATAGCTGGGTCAGGTAGGGGTGGGGGGAGGTGGCAGTCGGGTTGGGTCGGGGGTAGGTGGGTCGGAGTGGGGGGTAGTTGGATCAGGGTGCGGGGGAGTTGTATCGGAGTAGGGAGTCAGGTCGAAGTGGGGAATGTGGTCAAGGTGGGAGATGGGGAGTCCAGTCAGGTGGGGTGTGGTTGTTGGGTTGGGGTGGGGGAGGCAATTGGGTTGGGGTGGGATAGAATTGGGTTGGGGTGGGGGGGGAGAATTGGGTTGGGGTGGGGGGGGGGGGAGAATTGGGTTGGGGTGGGGGGGGAGAATTGGGTTGGGGTGGGGGGGTAGAATTGGGTTGGGGTAGGGGGGAGAATTGGGTTGGGGTGGGGGAGAATTAGGTTGGGTGGGGGAGGAGTTGGGTCGGGGTGGGGGAGGAGTTGGGTTGGTGTGGGGGAGGAGTTGGGTCGGGGTGGGGGAGGAGTTGGGTCGGGGTGGGGGGGAGAATTGGGTTGGGTGGGGGAGGAGTTGGGTCGGGGTGGGGGAGGAGTTGGGTCGGGGTGGGGGAGGAGTTGGGTCGGGATGGGGGAGGAGTTGGGTCGGGGTGGGGGAGGAGTTGGGTCGGGGTGGGGGAGGAGTTGGGTCGGGGTGGGGGAGGAGTTGGGTCGGGGTGGGGGAGGAGTTGGGTCGGGGTGGGGGAGGAGTTGGGTCGGGGTGGGGGAGGAGTTGGGTCGGGGTGGGTAGGTGGGTCAGGTCAGGGTGGGAGGTGGGGAGTTGTGTCGGGGTGGGGGAGGAGTTGGGTCAGGGTGGGTAGGTGGGTCAGGTCAGGGTGGGAGGTGGGGAGTTGGGTCGGGGTGGGGGAGGAGTTGGGTCGGGGTGGGGGAGGAGTTGGGTCGGGGTGGGAGAGGGGTTGGGTCGGGGTGGAGGAGGAGTTGGGTCGGGGTGGGTAGGTGGGTCAGGTCAGGGTGGGAGGTGGGGAGTTGGGTCGGGGTGGGGGAGAAGTTGGGTCGGGGTGGGGGAGGAGTTGGGTCGGGGTGGGAGGAGTTGGGTTGGGGTGGGGGAGGAGTTGGGTCGGGGTGGGTAGGTGGGTCAGGTCAGGGTGGGAGGTGGGGAGTTGGGTCGGGGTGGGGGAGAAGTTGGGTCGGGGTGGGGGAGGAGTTGGGTCGGGGTGGGAGGAGTTGGGTTGGGGTGGGGGAGGAGTTGGGTCGGGGTGGGTAGGTGGGTCAGGTCAGGGTGGGAGGTGGGGAGTTGGGTCGGGGTGGGGGAGGAGTTGTGCCGGGGTGGGTAGGTGGGTTAGGTCAGGGTGGGAGGTGGGGAGTTGGGTCGGGGTGGGGGAGAAGTTGGGTCGGGGTGGGGGAGGAGTTGGGTCGGGGTGGGGGAGGAGTTGGGTCGGGGTGGGGGAGGAGTTGGGTCGCGGTGGGTAGGTGGGTCAGGTCAGCGTGGGAGGTGGGGAGTTGGGTCGGGGTGGGGGAGGAGTTGGGTCGGGGTGGGGGAGGAGTTGGGTCGGGGTGGGGGAGGAGTTGGGTTGGGGTGGGGGAGGAGTTGGGTCGGGGTGGGGGAGGAGTTGGGTCGGGGTGGGTAGGTGGGTCAGGTCAGGGTGGGAGGTGGGGAGTTGGGTCGGGGTGGGGGAGGAGTTGGGTCGGGGTGGGTAGGTGGGTCAGGTCAGGGTCGGAGGTGGGGAGTTGAGTCGGGCGGGTGTGGTAGTCAGGTTGGGGTGGGGGGGGATTTGGATCAGGGTGGGGGGGAGTGCATCGGAGTGGGGATTCGTGTCGAGGTGGGGAGTCAGGTTGAGGAGGGGAATGGGGTCAGGGTGGGAGGTGGGGAGGCCAGTCTGGTGGGGTGTGGTTGTCGGGCTGGGGTCAGGATATGGTGGGGAGTAGATATTACCCATCAGAAACTGAAACCTACTGGGCAATTCCTGTGGAGGTCCGCACGGTTCCACAGGGTTCTGACGTTCATCTTCACTTGCATATCCGGTCTCTGACAATCTATAGAGTGCAGGATCTGGGCCAGTAATCTTTCACAGGCCCCAATGACACCTCACAGGTATCAGTCACAAGTCAGGTTTAACAGCCGTTTTTCTCTGGATATTGAGAAGGTGGGGTGGGGGGGGGGGGGGGGGGGGGGGGGGTTGACCAATCCACCTACCGTGCACATCTTTGGTTTGTGGGGGTGAAACCCATGCAGACACGGGGAGATATGCAAATTCCACATGGACAGTGACCCAGAGCCAGGATCGGACCTGGGACCTCAGCGCCGTCAGGCAGCAGTGCTAACCAATGCGCCGCCATGCTGCCCCTGACTCCTATTTCTAACCAACCTCTGAGTGATTTATTTCCACCTGGCACTAACCACTCACTGCCTTTGTGTAAAAAGATTCTTGTCCGTGGGCAATAAGGTTTAATAATAATCTTCATGTGGTGAATGTATTCACCATAATATAAGTTGTCTGTATAGTACTGTGGCCTATGGCCAGGGAATGGTAATATGATCTCCTTCCATGTATTGTACTGGATCCCTGGTGGGCTCCGCCTCTGGCTTCACCCCCCCCCCCCCCCCCCCCCCCCCCGGGCGGTATATAGACCTGCCGCCTGTGGGCGGCGCTCATTGTTACAGCAGTCAAGTTCTTGGATAATAAAGCCTATGTTCCCTCGTTCTCATCGTCTTGTCGCGAATTGATGGTACATCTATTTATTATCCAAAGACATCATTATGGAAGCCGCTCTGAAGCCTGATAAACTGGAACTCGATGCACGAGCAGCAGAAGCTAAGGAAATCTTCTCCCATTGGTTCCGCTGTTTTGAGGCCTACCTCGACTCCTCGGAAACGCCTCCCTCCGACGCCCTCAAGCTGCGCCCCCTCCACGCCCGGGTGAGCCACCGAATCTCGGGTATGATTGAGGACGCAGTCATGTACGAAGCGGCGGTCGCGATTCTAAAGAGACAGTTTGTGAAACCCGTGAACGAAGTGCTCGCGTGGCACCTCCTCACTACCGGCCGTCAACGCGCTGGGGAAATCGCTGGACGAGTATCTAGAGAACCTGACACTACTCACCCGCAACTGCAACTACAGGGATGTGAAGGCCGATGAGCACATGAAGCTGATGGTCTGGGACACCTACATGGCTGGGGTCCGGTCTAACTACATCTGGCAGCTACTGCTGGAAAACGGGGCCACTGATCTACAGGACACAGTAAGACTAGCCACCTCTTTAGAGGTGGCCTACCAGAGCCTCAGCACGTTCCCGGCAGACCCAGTGAACCCCTCATGGACACCACAGACGCGGCCTTCACTAGACCCAACTACATCCCAGGCCTGTGCTGCGCGGCTGCCCGTTCAACCCAGGGGACCACCTTGCTACTTCTGCGGTCAGGGCCAACACCCCCGGCAGCGTTGCCCAGCCCGCACCGCGACATGCAGTGACTGCAGCAAAAAGGGACATTTTGCCAGAGTCTGTCTGGCCCGATCCAAAGCCCCGAAGTCAAAAGCTTACCAGGCCCGATCCACGGACTCACAGGCCCACAGACCTGTGGCTGCATGCCTGCCAATACCGCCCCCTTCAGACACGTCATCCGGCTTGTGCAGCACATGTGCGGCGCCATCCTTAACTCAGCCCGACACGTGCGACTCGTGGGGGCCGCTATCTTGTGACCCCGATACCTCCGACCACCCGCAGCTCGGCGCAGTCACCCTCGACCAGTCGCGACCAAAACATCTGAAGAATTTGACGATGGCCGTCCGGGTCAATGGGTGCGAGACCTCCTGTCTTTTCGACTCCGAGAGCACAGCGAGCTTCGTCCATCCCGACACGGTAAGGCGCTGCTCCCTCCACATCTATCCCGCATCCCAGACAATCTCCCTTGCCTCCGGATCCCATTCGGTACAGATCCGGGGGTACTGTGTCGTGAACCTCGTGATACAGGGTGCTGAGTACGCCCATTTTAAACTGTATGTCCTCCCTCACCTCTGCGCCCCCCTACTGCTTGGACTCGACTTCCAATGCAGTCACCGAAGCCTATCTTCACTCGTTCTCATCGTCTTGTAGTGAATTGATAGTACATCAGTGTCACAAGTAGGCTTACATTAACATTGCAATGAAGTTACTGTGAAAATCCTCTAGTCGCCACACAGTCTGTTCGGGTACATAGAGGGAGAATTCTGAATGTTCAATGCACCTGACAGCATGTCTTTCAAGACTTGTGGGAGGAAACTGGAGCGCCCAGAGGAATCCCACGCAGACACTGGGAGAACGCACAGACAGCGACCCGAGTCGGGAATCGAACCTGGGACCCTGGTGCTGTGAAGCAACAGTGCTAACCACTGTGCTACCATGCTGCAGTAGTTTAGAGCACAAAGAGGTTTATTACTAATTACAGTCAAACGCCAACACTCCCTGGAGGGTCTCCTTCCCCGACCTGCACCCCAGGTCGGGATTTTTATACTAGAGGGGCTACACCTGTTAGGAGAAGCCCCGCCCCCATTACCGGGCAAGTTCATATTCCTCGGAGGACAGGGGAATTCTTCTAGTTCCAATCCCATGACCTCCACTGGGAGTTATAACAACCTGATCAACATTTTAAAATTCTGTTTCCTATCTGACCACATTGACGGCTCGGTGGTAAAGAGAATGGGCAGAACAATGCAGCCGGGTGTGCTGGAGATGGAATCCAATCATCGAAGGAGACTGAGACTTGTAGAGTGGCCGCGAGAGGGGAGGGAGGGAAGGAGGGATTGCAGGGATGGATGGACAAAGGTAACACACCAGGAAGAGAGATATCCTTTCGTTGCCAGAATTCCCAAGTCCTGAGAAACCCAGCCTACAGCATTTGAATTCAAACGGTTCCCAAATTCTGAGGAGCAGGGCCTCAATTTGGGCCTGCGTCGCCATTATAAGTTACTCTGAAGCCCACCACAATCAAAATGGAAACTGGCTGGTTGGTGTTGGGTTAAAAATGGGTAATGAAATGTGGAATTCTCTTCTCCCAATCTCTTGCATTCCTGGGTCAATTGAATTTGATAGTTTCTCACTGTGCGCTGATAGTAATATCTGACGGGCACAGGCCAAATAGAGAGACCGCCATCCTTAACGCTCGACTCAAAATGGTGTCATCTCGCAGCGGACTGGGATTGTGCTCTCAGCTGGAGCTCTTCGCCGTGAATTCAAACAGCACTCCCCAAATTCTGAAAATGAATTCTTGAACAAGCTATTGACATCAGTTTGCCTCAGTATTGTCATGGAAACCAGACTCTCTTATCTGATTGTTTGTAAGCTGCAGTGTATTAACATCTGATACCACAGAAGCCGTCTCCTGGGAGAAACAGCAATTTTTTTCCCAGTTACTACAGATGTGTGACAGATGTTTACTTCAGAGGAACTGCACAGTGTGTCCATCAGCATAGAAACATAGAATATAGAAGCAGGAGGAGGCCATTCGGCCCTTCGAGCCTGCTCCGCCATTCATTATGATCATTGCTGATCATCCAACTCGATAGCTTAATCCTGCGTTCCCCCCATATTCTTTGATCCCCTTCTCCCTCAGTGCTATATCTAACTGCTTCTTGAAAACATACAGGGCGCGATTCTCCCAAAACGGGAGAAATCGTAAAGCTGGCGTAAAACCCGGGCGGGTTTTACGGCAGCGCGCCCCTTCCCGACCGGGGACCGATTCTGGTCCCCGGTCGGGGCTAGCAGCCCGACGCCGTAGGCTCCGGCAAGACGGGCTTAACGATTTTCGTTAAGCCCGCTTGCCGGAGTTAGCGCTGGCTGACGCGTCATATGACGTCAGCCGCGCATGCGCAGTTTGGAAGACTCAACCCGCGCATGCGCGGGTGACGTCATCGCGTATTTGCGCGAAACCCGCGCATGCACGGGCCGGGTTGCCCCTCAGCCGCCCCGCGAATGGATACTGCGGGGCGGCGGAAGGACAAGTAGTGCGCGGGCATCGGGCCCGCTGCCCGCGATCGGTGCCCACCGATCGCGGGCCCATGGCACCCTTGGCACGGCCGTGGTACGGCCGTGCCAATCGGTGCCATGGTTATTAATAGCGAGTTAGTCACGCCGTTTTTACGAACGGCAAGACCAGGTGTGTTTGCCGTTCGTAAAAACGGCGTAAAGGGCTGGGACTTCGGCCCATCTAACAGCTGAGAATCGCTGCCGGCCGTAAAAAAACGGCGGCAGCGATTCGGGTCGGGACTTCGGCGGGGGGGGGGAGAATAGCGGGAGGGCGGCAAAAATGTCGGGAAGGCCCTCCCGCTATTCTCCCACCCGTCGTGGGGGGCGGAGAATTTCGCCCACAATGTTTTAGTCTCGACTACTTCCACAGGCTGACCACTCTCTGGGTGAAGAAATATCTCTTCATCTCTGTCCTAAATGGTCCACCCCAGTATCCTCAGACTGTGACCCCTGGTTCTGGACGCCCCCACCATCGGGAACATCTTTCTTCATCTACCCTGTCTAGTTCTGTTATAGTTTTCAATAAACATGCCCCCTCATTCTTCTGAACTCCAGCGAATGTAATCCTAACCGATTCAATCTCTCCCCATACGTCAGTCCCGCCAGCCCAGGAATTAGACTGGTAAACATTTGCTGCACTCCCTAGCAAAAACATCCTTCCTCAGATAAGGAGACCACCCCCCCCCCCCCCCCCCCCCCCTGCTGACTTAATTATCCTGGAAGAAGTCAATCAACAGTTTGTATCTCCGGGCGAATTCTTCCATTGACCCCCCCCCCCCCCCCCCCCCCCCCACTAAGGTGAATTAAAAAATTTTCTTCAGCCTAAGGAAATCTGCGAGGTGGCTCACCCGCATCCCCGGCTTCGGAGACTCCGAGTCCCTCCACCCCAACAGGATCCGTCTCCGGGCTACCAGAGAGGCAAAGGCCAGAACTTCGGCCTCTCTCACCCCCTGGACTCCCGGGTCTTCCGACACTCCAAACACAGCCAATTCTGGACTCGGGCCCACCTTCACCCCCAGTACCTCTGACATCACATCAACGAATCCCTGCCAAAATCCCTCCGGCCTCGGACAGGCCCAAACCATGTGAACATGGTTCGCGGCCCCCCCCCCCCCACCCCCCGCACACCACCGAAACCTATCCTCCACACCCTCAAAAAACCTGCTCATTCTGGCCACCGTCATATGCGTCCTCTGGACTACCTTACTGAATGAGACTCAACCTAGCGCACAAAGAGGACGCATTCACCCTCCTCAAAACTTCCTCCCATGACCCAGCCTCCAGCTCTCTCCCCAGCCCCTCCTCCCACTTTCACTTAACTACTCCTATCAGGGCGCCCTCCCAGTCCATGAATTCCTTATATATCTCTGACACCCTGCCCTCTCCAACCCGTTCTCGACAGCTCCTTGTTCTGCAACCCGGGGCGGCAGATCAGGAAAGGACAGCACCTGCTTTCTTACGTAGTCCCACACCTGTAATTATTTGAACCCATTTCCGCTGGGCAACTCATACTCTTCCACCAGTCCTTCCAAACTCGGGAAGCTGCCCTCCAAGAACAAATCTCCAAACCGCTCAATCCCCGCCCGCCGCCAATCCTGAAACCCCCCCCTATCCAGTTCCCCTGGAGCGAACCTGTGAATCCCACAGATCGCGACCTAAATGGAGGCCCCCTCAAGCCTCAGGTGCTGTTGCCGCTGTCCCCACACCCTCAAGGCTGCCACTACTACCGGACTCATGGAGTACCTGGCCTCCGAGAATGGCAGAGGCGCCGTCAACAATGCTCAATTGTCATCTTTACCGCCTGCCGTACCTGCAAGCTTACCTTCAGTGACTGGTGTACGAGGGCACCCAGGTTTTATTGCACATTTCCCTTTCCTAATTTATGGCCATTTAGATAATCATCTGCCTTCCCATTTTTGCGACCAAAGTGACCCCGGGGGGTGCCCCCACGGTGGCCTGGCCCGCAATCGGGGCCCACCGATCCGCGGGCGGGCCTGTGGCGTGGGGGCACTCTATTCCTCCGCACTGGTGGCTGTAGCGGTCCGTGATGGCCGGTGCGGAGACAAACCCCAATGAGCATGCACTGGGATGACGCCAGCACATGTTGGCACTCCCGTGCACGTGCCAACTCGCGCCGGCCGGCTGAGGCCCTTCGGCACCGGTTGGTGTGGCACCAAGCCCCTTCTCCACCGGCCAGCACGGCGCAAACCACTCCGGGGCCGGCCTAGCCCCTGAAGGTGCGGAGGATTCATGCCACTCCTCTGCGCCGGGACCCCCGCCCCGCCGGATAGGGGAGAATCCCACCCCATATCTTTGAATTAGGAACAGTACAGAGAAGGTTAACTGGAAGGCTTTGTTTATGAGGAAAGGTTGAGCAGTTTGCGTCTGTACCCATTGGAGTTTAGAAGAATGAGTGGTGATCTTATTAAAATATGTAAGGTTCTGACAGGCCTTGACCGAGTAGATGCTGAGATATACCCTGCCTGCTTGAGATATGTCTCTTGTGGGCGAAGCTAGAATAGGGGCGCTGTTAAAAAATAATTGGTCTGTGATTTTAAGTTGGAGATGTGGGGGAATTTCTCTGCTGATGTTCAGTCTTTGGAATTCTCTTCCTTAGAGAGGGTTATGGGGGCGGTGTGTGCAGACAGGAAAGTGGAGTTAAGGCCTCAGCCTCAAATCATGCTGAAATGCTTTTTCTTTCTGGAGCCGTGCGTGTATTTTGACCATTTTGTGGTTTTATTTCAGGTTTATAAGATGATGAGGGGGATAGATAGAGTGGACGTTCAGAGACAATTTCCTCGGGTGGATGTAGCTGTTACAAGGGAGCATAACTATAAGGTTCAGGGTGGGAGATATAGGAGGGGATGCCCGAGGTAGGTTCTTTACTCAGAGAGTGGTTAGGGTGTGGAATGGACTGCCTGCTGTGATAGTGGAGTCGGACACTTTAGGAACTTTCAAGCGGTTATTGGATAGGCACATGGAGCACACCAGAATGACAAGGAGTGGGATAGCTGGATCTTGGTTTTGGACAATGCTCGGCACAACATCGAAGGCCGAAGGGCCTGTTCTGTGCTATACTGTTCTATGTTCTATGTACTAAGTGCATTGCCAGTGGTAACTCAGCCTCTTTTCCCTTTCTATTGACTTTCAGATTAAAAGTATGAGCCAGTACCTCTCTGACATGAACCTCTGGAACTCGCCTCCCAATCGCCGGTTCTCCGAAAGTTTCTTGGGCATCATCTTCACGGTGGTCAACATCGGTACAGAGTTTATAAAACATCAGGTGGGTGGGTTTTGCCGCTAGGCTGAGATCAGACTGTCAGGATAGTCTGCTGGTTACAACGGGACACAAACTGGCTAGCAACGCAGATGTTCAGCTTTCATCTCAATGAGAAACCAGCCACCACCTCATCCCCTGTTCCTCCCCGTGCTTCCTCCCTGCCCCCCCCCCCCCCCCCTGCCCCACGCAATCTGGGGGTCCAGGTGGGTAATCAACCCAGGGGGAGTAGAGAGTCCTCCCCTGGTTAGAGAGACATTTCAGGACTTAAGTGCAGCCGTTTGGCTGCTGAACAATTCTTCTTAATAAATCCTTTTCTCTGGGTGTCTGGGTGGGATTTACCGACTACCCCACCGCGTGTTTTTCGGCAGCTGAGGTGGCCCGTCAGCGGGATCTACCGGTCCCGCTGTTGTGACTGCACCCCTCATCGGCGGGAAACCAGTGCGCCGGCGTGGGACTGGAATTTCCTGCCTGTGTGAACAGCCCGTCAGTCCTACCCTCTGAATGTGCATCATTACAAGCTTCCTACTGAGCGAGCACATAAGCAGAGTGAAAGATTTAAATGTGGAAGAGTTGGCCATCGTCAAAGTATTGAAACATTGTTCACTTTTAGCATATTGATCAGTTTGAAACGTTGACAATCAGGTGCTGATGTAAGATGGGCATTTTACACAGCTTTGGTTGTTTTCTTCCCGTTGTTTTACCTGTAATGCTGTAAATCTGTGTGCGATGTGCTTGTTCTAACCCCACTGCTCCCCTCCAGCTGTGTCTGAGCTCATGTTGTAGGTCATGGCATTTGGCATTTACTGGATATTGTGTTTGTGATTTATTTATTGGAGTTTGAGGTATAAACTGCATTCTCTACAGTAAAGAGTCCCAGTGTAGAGGAGGGTAGTGTTTGCTGTGAAGTGATTACTGTTGCAGTGGGGTGTGTGAAGGATGAGGATCGTTGGGTTGGCGACGGAAGGAGCTGATTAATCACTGTCCTCGAGAATGTTACCACACATCGAGATGTGTGTTTTAAGATACTCGCTGTGACCTTGTATCTCTTCAGGATGCTGATGTCACAGAAATGCCAAACCTGAGCCTGGGGTTCTTCCTGAATGACTTGCTGTCCCTCACGGACCGAGGTTTCGTTCTTCGTTTGATTCGTCACCACCACAAAGAGGTAACAATGCGGATCAGGGTTCTTTCATTTAAACCGTCCTCTAATAGAGCAGCTGGTGATCAGGAGCATCTCCAGAATGAGCAGAACCACAGGAATGAAGGGCTCAATATGATCTGGTCCAGAGTTAAGGCCGGTTTGACTATGAGCAAAAGAGACGTATGGCTGATGTTTGCTGACCCTATGAAACGACCATTTTATATCGGTCAACATTTGTCACCAGAAACAGAATGTAAGCTTTACGTTTCAGTCACAAATGTTAAGTGATATAAATTATCACTTTGCAGGGTTGCACCCAGAATGACACAACCTCGTGCCCAACACAGATGCTGCCAGGCCGCATGAGCCAATGCCAGTCCTGAGGGTATCTGTCGCACGCTCACTTACCAATCAAACGGGCAGCCGATACCCTCAAGCAAGAATTCCGAGTTCCCAGTATTTGAAAGACGTTTAGGTCCAGCTATCCTTGCTGTTAATACTAATTCCCAGGTGTTGTGACTTCAAAATGGGCCTAAACACTCCAGCTCGAGAAAATGGCCACCAATCATGCGATTACAGTAAATTGCCTAAACTGTATCTGGGTGAACTGGGAGGAATGCTAGCTAAGAACTTGGTTTCACTGTATGTCCAAACATGCCTCAGGAATAATGGAATTCAGACCAGGGTGACTGGCTTACAAATCAAGGGACGCTCTACCCCCCCCACCACCCGCCCGCCTCAATGCTGACTCCTGTCCTGCTATGATGTGCAGCCAGTTAGCTCCAGAGTGGAGGGTCGACTCCACTGCATGTGTAGTTTGTCGTTGTGTCCCAGTTTCCACAGCTGTGGCCTCTGTGGTCAACGGTGGATCATTAAACATTATGGAATTACATAACAAAATTCAAAATGTGGTGAGTGGCCAATATTTTGTCGGAGAAATATGAATGGAATCTGCCACTGTTTCTGTCTTATTTGGCTGTCGAACTGTTCCCAAATTCTTACTTCTGATTTGTTGTTTTTTGTCCATGGGTACGAGCATTGCTGTCAAGGCCAACATATGTTGTTTGATAATAATAATCTTTATTGTCACAAGTAGGCTTACATTAACACTGCAATGAGGTAACTGCGAAAAGCCCCTAGTCGCCACATTTCGGTGTCTGTTCAGGTACACAGAAGGAGAATTTAGAATGTCCAATTCACCTAACAAGCACGTCTTTTGGGACTTGTGGGAGGAACCCCGAGCACCCAGGTGAAACCCACGCAGACACGGGGAGAACAGACAGACTGCACAGATAGAGTGACCCAAGCCGGGAATTGAACCTGGGACCCTGGCGCTGTGAAGTGACAGTGCTAACCACTGTGCTACATAACCTCTGTGCTACCTACCCACCGTGCTGCCTAACCACTGTGCTACCGTGTCGCCGTGCAGCACGGCGGCGCAGTGGTTAGCACTGCTGCTTCATGGCGCTCAGGACCCAGGTTTGATCCCGGCCCTGGGTCGCTGTCTGTGTGGAGTTTGCACATTCTCCCCGTGTCTATGTGGGTTCACCCCCACAACCCAAAGATGTGCAGAGTAGGTGGGTTGGCCATGCTAAATTGCCCCTTAATTGGAAAAAAAATGAATTAGAACATAGAACATAGAACGATACAGCGCCGTACAGGCCCTTCGGCCCTCAATGTTGCACCGACATGGAAAAAAAACGAAAGGCCATCTAACCTACACTATGCCCTTATCATCCATATGCTTATCCAATAAACTTTTAAATGCCCTCAATGTTGGCGGGTTCACTACTGTTGCAGGTAGGGCATTCCACGGCCTCACCACTCTTTGCGTAAAAAACCCACCACTGACCTCTGTCCTATATCTATTACCCCTCAGTTTAAGGCTATGTCCCCTCGTGCTAGCCACCTCCATCCGCGGGAGAAGGCTCTCGCTGTCCACCCTATCTAACCCTCTGATCATTTTGTATGCCTCTATTAGGTCACCTCTTAACCTTCTTCTCTCTAACGAAAACAACCTCAAGTCCATCAGCCTTTCCTCATAAGATTTTCCCTCCATACCAGGCAACATCCTGGTAAATCTCCTCTGTACCCGTTCCAAAGCATCCACGTCCTTCCTATAATGAGGCGACCAGAACTGTACGCAATACTCCAAATGCGGCCGTACTAGAGTTTTGTACAACTGCAACATGACCTCATGGCTCCGGAACTCAATCCCTCTACCAATAAAGGCCATCACACCATAGGCCTTCTTCACAACCCTATCAACCTGGGTGGCAACTTTCAGGGATCTATGTACATGGACACCGAGATCCCTCTGCTCATCCACACTACCAAGAATTTTACCATTAGCCAAATATTCCGCATTCCTGTTATTCTTTCCAAAGTGAATCACCTCACACTTCTCCACATTAAACTCCATTTGCCACCTCTCAGCCCAGCTTTGCAGCTTATCTATGTCCCTCTGTAACCTGCAACATCCTTCCGCACTGTCTACAACTCCACCGACTTTAGTGTCGTCTGCAAATTTACTTACCCATCCTTCTGCGCCCTCCTCTAGGTCATTTATAAAAATGACAAACAGCAACGGCCCCAGAACAGATCCTTGTGGTACGCCACTCGTAACTGAACTCCATTCTGAACATTTCCCATCAACCACCACTCTCTGTCTTCTTTCAACTAGCCAATTTCTGATCCACATCTCTAAATCACCCTCAATCCCCAGCCTCCGTATTTTCTGCAATAGCCGACCGTGGGGAACCTTATCAAGCGCTTTACTGAAATCCATATACACCACATCAACTGCTTTACCCTCGTCCACCTGTTCAGTCACCTTCTCAAAGAACTCGATAAGGTTTGTGAGGCATGACCTACCCTTCACAAAACCATGCTGACTATCCCTAATCATATTATTCCTATCTAGATGATTATAAATCGTATCTTTTATAATCCTCTCCAAGACTTTACCCACCACAGACGTTAGGCTCACCGGCCTATAGTTACCGGGGTTATCTCTACTCCCCTTCTTGAACAAAGGGACCACATTTGCTATCCTCCAGTCCTCTGGCACTATTCCTGTAGCCAATGATGACCTAAAAATCAAAGCCAAAGGCTCAGCAATCTCTTCCCTGGCTTCCCAGAGAATCCTAGGATAAATCCCATCAGGCCCCGGGGACTTATCTATTTTCACCTTGTCCAGAATTGCCAACACTTCTTCCCTACGCACCTCAATGCCATCTATTCTAATAGCCTGGGTCTCAGCATTCTCCTCCACAATATTATCTTTTTCCTGAGTGAATACCGACAAAAAGTATTCATTTAGTATCTTGCTTATCTCCTCAGCCTCCACACACAACTTCCCACCACTGTCCTTGACTGGCCCTACTCTTACCCTAGTCATTCTTTTATTCCTGACATACCTATAGAAAGCTTTTGGGTTTTCCTTGATCCTACCTGCCAAAGACTTCTCGTGTCCCCTCCTTGCTCGTCTTAGCTCTCTCTTTAGATCCTTCCTCGCTTCCCTGTAACTATTAAGCGCCCCAACTGAAACTTCACGCCTCATCTTCACATAGGCCTCCTTTTTCCTCTTAACAAGAGATTCCACTTCTTTGGTAAACCACGGTTCCCTCGCTCTACCCTTTCCTCCCTGTCTGACTGGTACGTACTGATCAAGAACACGCAATAGCTGTTCCTTGAACAAGCTCCACATATCCAGTGTGCCCAACCCTTGCAGCCTACTTCTCCAACCTACACATCCTAATTCATGTCTAATGGCATCATAATTGCCCTTCCCCCAGCTATAACTCTTGCCCTGCGGGGTATACTTATCCCTTTCCATCACTAATGTAAAGGTCACCGAATTGTGGTCACTGTCTCCAAAGTGTTCACCTACCTCCAGATCTAACACCTGGCCTGGTTCATTACCCAAAACCAAATCCAAAGTGGCCTCACCTCTTGTTGGCCTGTCAACATATTGTGTCAGAAAACCCTCCTGCACACATTGTACAAAGAACGACCCATCCAATGTACTCGAACTATATCTTTTCCAGTCAATATTAGGAAAGTTAAAGTCTCCCATAACAACTACCCTGTTACTTTCGCTCTTTTCCAGAATCATCTTCGCCATCCTTTCCTCTACATCTCTAGAACTATTAGGTGGCCTATAGAAAACTCCCAGCAGGGTGACCTCTCCTTTCCTGTTTCTAACCTCAGCCCATACTACCTCGGAAGAAGAGTCCCCATCTTGCATCCTTTCTGCCACCGTAATACTGTCCTTGACTAGCAGCGCCACACCTCCCCCTCTTTTGCCCCCTTCTCTGACTTTACTAAAACACCTAAACCCCGGAACGTGCAACAACCATTCCTGTCCCTGCTCTATCCATGTCTCTGAAATGGCCACAACATCGAAGTCCCAGGTACCAACCCATGCTGCCAATTCCCCTACCTTATTTCGTATACTCCTGGCATTGAAATAGACACACTTCAAACCACTGACCTGAACACTGGCACCCTCCTGCGAAGTCAAATCTGTGCTCCTGACCTCTCTACTCTCAATCTCTCGCACCCCAAAACTACAATCCAGGTTCCCATGCCCCTGCTGAATTAGTTTAAACCCCCCCAAAGAGTACTAACAAATCTCCCCCCCAGGATATTGGTGCCCCTTAGGTTCAGATGTAGACCATCCTGTCTATAGAGGTCCCACCTTCCCCAGAAAGAGCCCCAGTTATCCAGAAATCTGAATCCCTCCCGCCTGCACCATCCCTGTAGCCACGTGTTTAATTGCTCTCTCTCCCTATTCCTTGTCTCACTATCACGTGGCACGGGCAACAACCCAGAGATAACAACTCTGTTCTCGCTCTGAGCTTCCATCCTAGCTCCCTAAAGGCCTGCCTGACATCCTTGTCCCCTTTCCTACCTATGTCGTTAGTGCCAATGTGGACTACGACTTGGGGCTGCTCCCCCTCCCCCTTAAGGACCCGAAAAACACGATCCGAGACATCACTTACCCTTGCACCTGGGTACTCTAAATTTATTTTTGAAAAGTTGAGGCATGTTTGTGGGTGTGTGCAGTGTGTCTGTGTGTAAAAAAGACCAGCATATGTTGCTCTTCCCTAATTATCCACAGGAAGGGTTTGAGGAGACCATGAAAACCTTTCTAAATCTTTTTTAAAATATAAATTTAGAGTACCCAATTCATTTTTTCCAATTAAAGGGCAATTTAACATGGCCAACCCACCTACCCTGCACATCTTTGGGTTGTGGGGCCGAAACCCACCCAAACACAGGGAGAACGTGCAAACTCCACACGGACAGTGACCCAAAATTGAACCTGGGACCTCGGTGCCGTGAGGCAGCAGGGCTAACCCACAAAACTTTTCAAAATCTTTGACTGTCGCGAGAATATTCCCAATAAGATTTCACCTTCAATAAAGTACATGTAGGGAGGTATTTAAGGGTGGCACGGTAGCACAGTGGTTAGCACTGTCGCTTCACAGCACCAGGGACCTGGGTTTGATTCCCAGCTTGGGTCACTGTCCGTGCGGAGTCTGCACGTTCTCCCCGTATCTGCGTAGGTTTCCTCCGGGTGCTTCGGTTTCCTCCAAGTCCTGAAAGACATGCTGTTAGGTGAATTGGACATTCTGAATTCTCCCTCTGTGTACCCGAATAGGTGCCGGAGTGTGACAACTAGGGGATTTTCACAGTAACTTCTTGCAGTGTTAATGTAAGCCTATTTGTGACACTAATTATTATTATTATTATTATTATTATATCCCTGGGGTCAGGTGGTCTTATGGCTCAAGGTTACACTGCTACAGAGTGCATGATCCCTGCTTACCCAGAATTTGTGGGGGGAGTCGTTTCCAACTTCCAGGTCTCCACTGCCGTCTTTGTTCTTAGCTTTTAGACAATGCTGTGGCAGAACCTCATCTCCACGACAGACGCATTGACTTCTTGAGGGTGGTCTGCAGCCATGAGCACTTCGTGACTCTGAACCTCCCACTTGCACCAATCTTCGAGACAGAAGAAGGCAACAAGCACGTGAAGGTAAAGCTTCAACGACAGGAACCTCCTGCGGCCCTCAGTACCTGAATCTCATTACAAATTGCACACTCTCAAACCGCAATATAAGCTGCACCCTCTCAGATCCCAGTATCAGCTGCATCATCTCTGACCCCAGTATAAGCTGCACCCTCTCTGAACCCAGTATAAGATGCACCCTCTCTGACCATGTATAAGCTGCCCCATCTCTGACCCTAGTATAAGCTGCATCCTCTCTGACCCCAGTAAAAACTGCATCCTCTCTGACCCCAGTATAAGCCGCACCCTCTCTAACCCCAGTATAACCTGCA
The DNA here is from genome assembly GCF_902713615.1 of Scyliorhinus canicula. Taxonomy (NCBI): domain Eukaryota; kingdom Metazoa; phylum Chordata; class Chondrichthyes; order Carcharhiniformes; family Scyliorhinidae; genus Scyliorhinus; species Scyliorhinus canicula. The sequence continues at coordinate 99,690,897 of NC_052163.1, forward strand.
CCCTCTCTGACCCCAGTATAAACTGAATCCTCTCTGGCCCCAATATAACCTGCATACTCTCTGACTCCAGTATAAGCTGCACCCTCTCTGATTCCAGTCTAAGCTGCACCCTCTCTGACCCCAGTATAACCTGCACACTCTCTGACCCCAGTATAAGATGCACCCTCTCTGACCCCAATATAAGATGAATCCTTTCTGACCCGGTATAAACGGCTACCTCTCAATTCCAGTATAAGCTGCACCCTCTCTGATCCCAGTATAAGCTGCACCCTCTCTGATCCCAGTATAAGCTGCACCCTCTCTGATCCCAGTATAGGCTGCATCCTCTCTGACCCCAGTATAACCTGCACCCTCTCTGATCCCAGTATAAGCTGCACCCTCTCTAATCCCAGTATAAGCTGCATCCTCTCTGACCTCAGTATAAGCTGCATCCTCTCTGACCCCAGTATAAGCTGCACCCTCTCTGACCCCAGCATAAGCTGCACCATCTCTGACCCCAGTATAAGCTGCACCCTCTGACTCCAGTATAAGCCGCATCCTCTCTGACCCCAGTATAACCTGCACACCCTCTGACCTCAGTATAAGCTGCACCCTCTCTGATCCCAGTATAATCTGCACACCCTCTGACCTCAGTATAAACTGCACCCTCTCTGATCCCAGTATAATCTGAACCCTCTCTGACACCAGTATAAAGGGCAGGTCGTGCCTAACTAATTTAGTGGAATTTTTTGAGGACATTACCAGTGCAGTAGATAATGGGGAGCCAATGGATGTGGTATATCTGGATTCCAGAAAGCCTTTGACAAGATGCCACACAAAAGGTTGCTGAATCAGATAAAGATGCATGACATTAATGGTAAAGTAGTAGCATGGATAGAGGATTGGTTAATTAATAGAAAGCAAAGAGTGGGGATTAATAGGTGTTTCTCTGGTTGGCAATCAGTAGCTAGTGGTGTCCCTCAGGGATCTGTGTTGGGCCCACAATTGTTCACAATTTACATAGATTATTTGGAGTTGGGGACCAAGGGCAATGTGTCCAAGTTTGCAGATGACACTAAGATGAGTGCTAAAGCGAAAAGTGCAGATGATACTGGAAGTCTGCAGAGGGATTTTGATAGGTTAAGTGAATGGGCTAGGGTCTGGCAGATGGAATACAATGTTGACAAATGTGAGGTTATCCATTTTGGTAGGAATAACAGCAAACAGGATTATTATTTAAATGATAAAATATTAAAGCATGCTGCTTTGCAGAGAGACCTGGGTGCGCATGAGTCACAGAAAGTTGGTTTACAGGTGCAACAGGTGATTAAGAAGGCGAAAGGAATTTTGTCCTTCATTGCTAGAGGGATGGAGTTTAAGACTAGGGAGGTTATGCTGCAATTGTATAAGGTGTTAGTGAGGCCACACCTGGAGTATTGTGTTCAGTTTTGGTCTCCTTACTTGAGAAAGGACGCACTGGCACTGGAGGGTGTGCAGAGGAGATTCACTAGGTTAATCCCAGAGCTGAGGGGTTGGATTACGAGGAGAGGTTGAGTAGACTGGGACTGTACTCGTTGGAATTTAGAAGGATGAGGTTGGGATCTTACAGAAACATAAAATTATGAAGGGAATAGATAGAATAGATGCGGGCAGGTTGTTTCCACTGGCGGGTGAAAGCGGAACTAGTGGCATAGCCTGAAAATAAGGGGAAGTAGATTTAGGACTGAGTTTAGGAGGAACTTCTTCACCCAAAGGGTTGTGAATCTATGGAATTCCTTGCCCAGTGAAGCAGTTGAGGCTCCTTCATTAAATGTTTTTAAGGTAAAGATAGATAGTTTTTTGAAGAATAAAGGGATTAAGGGTTATGGTGATCGAGCCGGAAAGTGGAGCTCAGTCCACAAAAGATCAGCCATGATCTCATTGAATGGTGGAGCAGGCTCGAGGGGCCAAATGGCCTACTCCTGCTCCTAGTTCTTATGTTCTTATGTTCTTATAACCTGCACACTCTCTGACCCCAGTATAAGCTGCACACCCTCTGACCCCAGTATAAGCTGCACCCTCTCTGACCCCAGTATAACCTGCACCCTCTCTGACCCCAGTATAAGCTGCATCCTCTCTGACCCGGTATAAATGGTACCTCTGAATCCCAGTATAACCTGCACCCTCTCTGACCCCAGTATAAGCTGCATCCTCTCTGACCCGGTATAAATGGTACCTCTCAATCCCAGTATAACCTGCACCCTCTCTGACCCCAGTATAAGCTGCATCCTCTCTGACCCGGTATAAATGGTACCTCTATATCCCAGTATAAGCTGCACCCTCCCTGATCCCAGTATAAACTGCATTCTCGCTGACCCTAGTATAAGTTGCACCCTCTCTGACCCCAGTATAAACTGCACCCTCTCTGACCTCAGTATAACCTGCACCCTCTCTGACCCCAGTATAAGCTGCACTCTCTCTGATCCCAGTATAAGCTGCATCCCCTCTGACCCCAGTATAAACTGCTACCTCTCAATCCCAGTATAAGTGTAACATGTACTAGATGCTGTGGTATGAAGAGGCAAAAGTTCAGCTCCTTTTTCACCAACACACCTTTAATGGTTCAAACTCACTCTGCACAGAACTCTACAGATCATCACAAGCTCCAGAGTCCACCTGAAGCCCCTTTACATATCAGTGTCAATCATTGAACACTTAACATAAATGAGACAACTAATTGCAATGTCTCTTAACCCATTACTTAACAGTCTCCCCTTCCTTGGAGATAAAAAACCAATTAGGTAAAAAACAAAATTTCAAGAAACTAAAATTTCAAGAAACTAAAACACACACCTGATTCCCCCCCTTTTTTTTTAAAGTAGAAAAAAACATTCACAGAAACAGGCGCCCTTCATTCACGATATCTAAAAGTTTCTGTGAACTAGCCTCTCTTTTCGTGAAACAGTCTGACAGTTGATAGCTACTGTCAACCCATTTAATTTTTGTTATTTCCCCTCTGTCCAACATCTGCTTTAAACTTGCGATGTCTATCCGTAACCTCTTTTCATTGACACTTTTTGTAGAGTGCACATTTTCCCACAGGGATTTATTGTCAATGTGACAGTCAATAGGTATATTACCTAAATCCTCTAATCCCAAAATTTCTGTCAATATCTGACTTATATAAAAGGCCATATGCACCGCTTCCACTAAGCTTAATGTCTCAGCAGCCAAAGTGCTTTTGATCACTCTCCTTATTTTCTTTGTTTCCCACGCACGAGGGCAACATTTACCATTGTTCCCCAAAAGAAAAATTATAAAACCTCCTGCGCTTGAAACTCCATCACATACATTTGCATAGGACGCATCACTATAAACTATGAGTTTCAAATGCCTAAGATCACCTAAAACGGGGAACTTCAAAACACACTCCTGCATTTTTAGTTTGGCCAACACTTTATTTGCTCTTATTATGTCTTCCACTTTGGGATCATTCATCTTTGTACTCAACTCTAAAACATCAAAACTCATGTCCGGTCTAGTCTGTCTTCCTAACCAGTTCAGCTGCCCAATTAAACTTTGCAGTTGCTCTTTTTCTATCTTCGCAACCATGGCGTCTTTTTGTGAAACCCGGCTACGACTAATTGCTATTGGGCTGATGCTTTCCAAGTAAGATTGCTGACGTAAAGTTGCCCCTAACTGAGTCTGTCCGATTTCCAAACCAATACATTTAAATGCACCGGAAGCCTGACTTCCAACCCAGAATTCTTTCCTCAAACCAGAGATTACAATAGCTTCAAAATCACTAGTCCCACCCCACAAAAAATAATCGACATGCATCATGAAGATGCCAGCAAGATTTCCTTTATAGTGCCAGTAAAACATTGCAGGATCTGCTTTCAACTGGCAACAGCCTAACTTTAACAAGACTGACCTTACCGAAAAGTACCACACTCTAGATGCATCATTTAATCCATATACACATTTGTTCAACTTCCACACCCTCTCTGATCCCAGTATAAGCCACACCCTCTCTGGCCCCAGTATAAACTGCATCCTCTCTGATCTGGTATAAACGGCTACCTCTCAATCCCAGTATAACCTCCATCCTGCCTTTATACCAATATATTCTGATCCTCCCTCTGCATTGTCATATATCTCCTTGACTGTTTTTATTGTATTTTATTGGTACTTTGGTTATGTCCTGGATCATCAGTATTTATGGAGTTGGCTCTGCCATTCTTTCACCTTGACCCCACTGGGGGGGATTTTTCACCCCGTTTCCGGCATGCTGGGGAAAAGAATTGTGGGGGCCGTCCCAAAATCGTTTTCACACCGGTGGGAATTCTCTGCTCAATTGTCCGTGCCAATGATGTAATGGGGGTCCCACCATGAAAGTTCGGGAAACCCATTACCATACACTTAAATATCTTTAGCAGGCTTCCCTGGTGTATTATCGCCCACATAAGTATTCCCCCACACTGGCAGTGTCAGGAAAGACTGATGAAGCTATGGATGGCGCCATTGTGCAAGAAGGCCTTTTTCGTGGCTCAGCATTTTCTTCTGCCTCAAACAGAATGTGTAGTAGCAAGAAATTGTGGTTGGCGTGATCAAGATGTGTTGAGAAGTGAAGAGACATTTCATGAGTGAAGGGTCCTTATTGTCAGAGTTGATCTTGTTGTCCCCTTTTAGAAAAGGTAAAGAGGACTTCCGGTGGCGGCTATGAGGGAGTAGGTCGCACATTTGGTGGCTCCCGCTCGGGTCGGATGTTTGGACCTTTTCCCCCGATTTTTTGTCGGATCTGAAGTGGAAAATTGATGTTGGATGCAACTGTGACGAAGAATCCTACATCAGTGCGTGGAGAAGCGGACCAGGAGTGCTCGCAAAGGAAAAAAATAGGCGAACGAAGAAGGCTTGGGCTGAGGCTGCAATGGGAGAAAGCATGGCAGACAACCGGGGTCCTGGCTTGACGACCCAGCGGTTGATGGAGCAGTTGATGCAATTTATACAGGAGGGCTTCGCCAAGCAGAAACAGGAATGCTTGGACCCGATTAAGGAGTCGATTGCACAACTGGAACTCAGACTGGATGCTCAAGATCGGACGATCCAGAAAGTGGAGAAGGCACTGGCTGAGCATGAGGAACACCAAGCTGCGGTGGAGTTGGAGGTGGGGATGTTGAGAGACCAACAGAAAAGGCTCCAGGAGAAGGTGGAGGATCTAGAGAACAGGTTCCTCTGGTAGAACCTGTAAATCGTGGGTCTCTCAGAGGGATCCAAAGGAACGGATGTAGGGTCATACATAGTGGCTATGTTTGAGAAGCTACTGGGGGAGGGGATGTTCACCCGACCCTGAGAGGTGGTCAGGGCGCACAGAGCGCTAGCGAGGAAGCCACATGTAGGTGACCCCCCCCCCCAACGAGAGCAGTAGTGGTGACATTCCACAGGTACCCGGACAAGGAGTGCATTCTACGGTGGGCCAGACAGACGCGGAGCTGCAAATGGGAGAACAGTGTCCTGCGTATATATCAGAATCTGAGCGCGGACGTGGCCAGGAGAAGAGCAGGGTTCAACCAGATAAAATCGACCCTTTTTACGAAGAAGGTAAAGTTTGGACTACTGTACACAGCCCGTCTTTGGGCTACTCACGAAGAGCAACATTTCTACTTCAAGTCGACCGAGAAAGCGATGGACTTCACTAGAAGGAAAGGGCTGGTAGTGGACTGAGGTGTTTGGACTGAACTTGCTGCAGTGCTCATGTTTTTTTTTTTCTCTTCTTTTTTTGTTATTTAAAAAAAAAAGAAAAGTATTTGTCTTTGGATGTTACTTGTAATACCTTTTGTATTGAGCTGGGGTCGGTGGACGAGCTGCTTCAGCTAGAATTTGCATTTGCATTGATGGAGGATAGTGGTGTGAAATTTAGATGTCGGATCTTCTTTTTGATTTTCTTTGTGTTTCTTTTGGGCAATTGGGGTGGGATTGTTTACGTTTGCATATGTGTGTCTGAGGGGGGAGGGAACAATAGGTGGGAAAATGTCAGGTGCCATGGGTGGGGGCCACCAAGCTGTGAGCTAGCTAGCTCACAGAAGCGCAGTTGGGGGGGGGGGGGGTGAGCAGATGGTATGCTTGTTGAAGGGGGCTGTGTGTATAGTGCTGTTACTGGGGGGGGGTGGAGTGGGAGGAAATGTTCTGCTGACGGGGGAGGGACTTTTGCTGTGGGACAATAGGGAGGTCGGGGACGGAGGCTGCCATGGGGTGTGGACTGGCCCAAGAAAGGTGACGGCTGATTGGCGGGTGGGGGGGGGGGGAGAAGCCCCCCAACCAGGCTGATCACATGGAACGTAAAAGGGCTAAATGGGCCAGTTAAGAGGGCACGCGTGTTCGCGCTTCTGAGGGGACTGAAGGCAACATGGCAGTGTTGCGGGAGATGCACCTTAGAGTAACGGACCAGATCAGACTAAGGAAGGGATGGGTCAGACAGGTTTTCCACTCGGGGCTGGACTCTAAGACTAGAGGGGTCGCGATCCTGATTAATAAGCGAGTGTCATTCGAAGCGGGAAGAATAGTTGCAGATGTGGGAGGTCGGTGCATTATGGTCAGTGGAAAGCTGGAGGTGCTACACATGAATGTGTACGCGCCAAATTGGGAAGGTGTGGAATTCATAAGAAGGATGTTGGGGAAAGCCCCGGACCTGGATTCGCATAAGCTGGTTATGGGGGGGGGGACTTCAACACAGTCATTAACCCAGGGCTAGACCGGCCTAGCTCAAGGACAGGCAGGGTGCCAGCAATGGCAAAGGAGCTAAAGGGGTTTATGGAGCAGATGTGGGGGGGGGGGGGGGGGGGGGGTTGGACCTATGGAGATTTGGGCGGCCGAGAGTGAAGGAGTTCTCCTTCTACTCGCACGTGCATTAAGTGCACTCCCCTGAACAGGGCTTTACTGACGGGGGTAGTGGACACTGAGTACTCAGCGATCACAATCTCAGATCATGCCCCGCACTGGGTTGACCTACAGGTGAGCAAGGAGGGTTGCCAGCGCCCACACTGGAGGCTGGAGGCTGGAGGTGGGACTGTTAGCAGATGAGGAGGTGTGTGGGCGGCTGACGAAATGTATCCAGAATTATCTGGAAATCAACGACACAGGGGCAGTTTCGGCTGTGGTGGTCTGCGAGACGCTGAAGGCGGTGGTTAGAGGGGAGCTGATCTCGATACAGGCCCACAGGGAGAAGACAGACAGAGCAGAGACGGACCGACTGATAAAGGAGATACTACAGGTCGACAGGAGGTATGCGGAGACCCCAGAGGCAGGGTTTCTAAGGGAACAATGGAGACTACAGGTGGAGTTTGGGGGGAGGGCAGGCTGGCACACCCGAACTTTAGTAATTATTATTGGGCGGCGAATATAGCCATGATTAGGAAGTGGATGGTGGGGGGAGGGTCAGTGTGGGAGTGAGTAGAGGCGGCATCTTGTTAGGGAAGTAGTTTGGGGGCATTGGTAATGGCATCTCACCGTTCCCGCCAGCACGCTACTCCAGCAGCCCCGTGGTGGTCGCTGCCCTGAGAGTCTGGGGGCAATGGAGGAGACATGTGGGAGCAGAGGGAGCATTGGTCTAGTCTCCAATTTGCAATAATCACCAGTTTGCTCCGGGGAGGTTAGATGGAGGGTTTCGGAGATGGCAGAGAGCAGGGATCAAGAGGATGAGAGATATGTTTATAGAGGGGAGCTTTCCCAGCCTGAGGGAACTGGAGGAGAAATCTGAACTGACGAGAGGGAATGAATTTAGGTACCTGCGCGGGACTTCCTACGCAGGCAGGTCTCAACCTTCCCGCTCCTATTTCCAAGGGGGATACAGGATAGGGTAGTTTCCAGAGGGTGAGTGGAGAAGGGAGGATTTCGGACATTTATAAGGAACTGGTGGGATCAGAGGAAATGCAGACCGAGGACCTGAAACACAAATGGGAAGAGGAGTTAGGAGGAGAGATAGAGGGTGGTCTCTGGGCGGATGCATTGAGTCCACAACATGTGCCAGGCTTAGTCTGGTACAATTTAAGGTCGTTCACCGGGCACACATGACAGTGGCCCGGATGTGCAGGTTCTTTGGGGTAGAAGACAGGTGCGCAAGGTGTGCAAGAGGACCAGCAAACCATGTTCATATGTTCTGGGCATGCCCGAAGCTGAGGGGATTCTGACAGGGGTTTGCGGATGCCATGTCCAAGGTGTTAAAAACAAGGGTGGTGCCGAGTCCAGAGGTGGCGATTTTCGGAGTGTCGGAGGATCCGGGATTCCAGGACGAGAAAGAGGCAGACGTTCTGGCCTTTGCCTCTCTGGTAGCCCGGAGACAGATATTATTAGCATGGAGGGACTCAATTCCTCCGAAGTCGGAGACCTGGCTAACGGACATGGCTAGCTTCCTCTGTTTAGAGAAAATCAAGTTCGCCCCAAGAGGAGGTGGCAGCCGTTTGTCGACTTCATTAGGGAATATTAACCGTCAGCAGAAGTGGGTGGGGGGGGGGGGGGGGGGGGGGGGGAGCTGTGGGGCTAGTTTGGTTTAGAGTAGGAGGTTAGAAAAGGTGGGACCTCTGAGAGAGGAAGCCGGCTTTTGCACTATGTTTATAATTGTATGTACACTGTTTCTTCTGTTACTGTTACAAAACCATAAATACCTCAATAAAATGTTTATTAAAAAAAAGTATTACCCCACCCCAACGCCGTGGGCCTGCCATCATGTTAGCAGGGTTTACTACAGGCTTTGACAAACAGGGACCTGGCGAATGTCATAATATACATCTATGTATATAATGGTGTGCAGACAGGCAGTGATTGACACACAGGATGACCTGTAAGCACATAGCACAGAGCAGCCAATCACCAGACAGGACACTACCACTATAAAGCCAGAGGGCACCAGATTTCCCACTCTCTCGGGACCCAGCCTCTGAGACAGTCTGAGTTCGTGAGCTGGCCAGTACAAACACCATGTGGTAGCTAGTAAGTCTGGTTAGGCTAGTATCAGGTCTCCAGTCAAGTCAGCGTAGTATCAACCCACAATTGAACATGTATAATAGTTTAGACGTTAAATAAAATTGTGTTGCATCTTATCAAGTGTTGGAGGTCTGTCTCTCGCTACACTGCATCAAGCGCAGTCCACATCGACCCAACCTGCCCAACACATCATGGTACCAGTGAATGATGCTGAAAACTGATGGACCTACCTTGAGTGAATCAGCATTGGCCAGCAAACAGCCATCCGGTGACATGGAAAACGTCCAGCCTCCTCCACAGCTCCGCATCGCCGGCGACCTCGGTGCAAATTGGAAGATCTTCAAACAAAAGTTCCAACTCTATCTCGAAGCCACCGACCTCGAGGCCGCATCGAACGCCAGGAAGATCGTACTATTCCTCTCCGGGGACCACGCCATCCACATCTACAACCCCCAGGGTGGAGAGAGTCATGCCTGGCACTGCCCCCTGGCCGAGGGAGGGCTTTTATCAGGGAGGTTCGGAGTGGGTGGGGAGGAAGGGACCTGTGTCCTTTGGGGAGTGAGGTGGGGGGGGGGGGGGGGGGGGGGGGATTTCCATTTCCACGGAGGGAACCTTTTTATAAATGTTTGGTTTTTTCAGATTTCCCTTTAAAAATAGAGACCCGATCTGCCAGTGGCCGAGGTTGCTGGTGGGAAGGGCTCATTTATAGCCCGCTCTGCCAACATGACGCTATGGGTTCTTCCCCTTCTATTTTCTTTGCAAAGTGTTTGAAAAGCCAGCACACAGCGGGTGGGCTTTTCCCACACAAGGCAATACTTTGAAAAAAAATCATAAATTTCTGCCCGTTAGATATAAAAGCAGGAGAACCTTTATTTAATTCCTCCTTGAAGATTCTACCTGCTGCGTAATCTGACATTGGTGGGTAGTCCCACTGTATGAAGAGTTTGTTGTGGTTATTCACGGCATGGAAATCGAATACTGTTTTGTCAGAATCTCACCCTGGCCCTTCCTGGTAAAATGACAAAATGCGCTTTCAACTGAAACAGGAACAAATCTTTTTTGTTTTTGCAGGATGCCACTACTCAGGTCTCTCCTGTGGAAATGCTCAGTCTTTCCCGCAAATTCCGCCAACAGCATTTCCTGGTTGGGCTGCTCCTGGAGGAGATAGCTGATGTACTGAAAGCTGATTCAGGCAGGTGAGTGGGTCAGGGACTAAGGTTCTGTCTCATTGTTATCAATACGGTTAATATTCCCTCCTGATGTGGCTCGTTTTGTCTCAAATCGATAGAAGTGAGGAAAATAATGGATCAAAAACAGAGTCCGCTTTTGGGCGCATTTTTTAAAATATAAATTTCGAGTACCCAATTATTTTTTTTCCCAATTTAGGGGCAATTTTGCGTGACCAATCCACCTATTCTGCACATCTTTGGGTTGTGGGGGTGAAACCCACGCAGACATGGGGAGAATGTGCAAACTCCACATGGACAATGACCCAGGGCCGGGATTCGAACTTGGGTCCTCAGCGCCGCAGTCCCAGTGCTAACCACTGCACCCCATGCCGTCCTTTGGACGCCTTTAACGGGGCGTTTCTCAACAGCTGCAACACTGAGAAACACCCCACTATTCAACAGCACTTTGCCGCTTTCTTTGACCCTGCCGGGGAATGCCCCACCAAGGCCGCACTTGCATTATTCCTGCACTGACAATCTCAACTCACCATTGCAGGAAGAGTATTTACAGATCGGGGTGCCATTCTTAAAGGCAACCCTGAAATTCTAAACACCCTTCCCCCTCAGCAACCCTACCGTGGTTTCCGGACCACACCACCAATGCAACCAGATTACCATTTCTGGGTTCCTAGAGCGCCCCACCCCCAACCCCATTTCTTCAGGGCAAGGCACCCCAGGACCGAACCCTGGCATTGGTAATCTGGCACTTGGGCACCTTGGATGGCCAGCCTGACACTCTGGCAGTTCCCCTGCCAGCCTGGCAGTGCCAGTAGGGCACCGTGGCAATGCAGATCCATACTAATTTGGCACCGCAAACACTAATCTAGCAATACAGGTACATGCACTAATCTAGCAACAGAGGTAAACACACTAATCTAGCAATGCACACACACTAATCTCGCAAAGTGCACACTAATCTAGCAATACAGGTACATGCACTAATCTAGCAATGCAAACACACTAATCTAGCAATGCACACACACAAATCTCGCAAAGTGCACACTAATCCAGCAATACAGGTACATGCACTAATCTAGCAACACACACACACTAATCTAGCAAAGTGCACACTAATCTAGCAATACAGGTACATGCACTAATCTAGCAATGCAAACACACTAATCTAGCAATGCACACACACAAATCTCGCAAAGTGCACACTAATCTAGCAATACAGGTACATGCACTAATCTAGCAACACACACACACTAATCTAGCAAAGTGCACACTAATCTAGCAATACAGGTACATGCACTAATCTAGCAATGCAAACACACTAATCTAGCAATGCACACACACTAATCTAGCAACACAGGTACACACACTAATCTAGCAATGCACACACACTAATCTAGCAACACAGGTACACACACTAATCTAGCAATGCACACACACTAATCTAGCAAAATTCACACTAATCTAGCAATACAGGTATATGCACTAATCTAGCAATGAACACACTAATCTAGCAACATAAGTACACACTGTAATCTAGCAACACAGCTACACACACAAATCTAGCAACACAGCTACACACACAAATCTAGCAACGCACACACACTAATCTAGCAACGCGAACACACTAATCTAGCAACGTGCACACACTAATGTAGAAACGCACACGCACTAATCTAGCAACACCCATGCACTAATCTAGCAGTGAACACACACTAATCTAGCAACACAGGTACACACACTAATCTAGCAACACAGGTACACACACTAATCTAGCAAAGTGCACACTAATGTGGCAGTACAGGTACATGCACTAATCTAGCAATGCACACACACTAATCTAGCAAAGTGCACACTAATCTAGCAATACAGGTACATGCACTAATCTAGCAATGCACACACACTAATCTCGCAAAGTGCACACTAATCTAGCAATACAGGTACATGCACTAATCTAGCAATGCACACACACTAATCTCGCAAATTGCACACTAATCTAGCAACACGGGTACATGCACTAATCTAGCAATGCATACACACTAATCTAGCAAAGTGCACACTAATCTAGCAATGCACACACACTAATCTAGCAAAGTGCACACTAATCTAGCAATACAGGTACATGCACTAATCTAGCAATGCACACACACTAATCTCGCAAAGTGCACACTAATCTAGCAACACGGGTACATGCACTAATCTAGCAATGCATACACACTAATCTAGCAAAGTGCACACTAATCTAGCAATGCACACACACTAATCTAGCAAAGTGCACACTAATCTAGCAATACAGGTACATGCACTAATCTAGCAACACACACACACTAATCTAGCAAAGTGCACACTAATCTAGCAATACAGGTACATGCACTAATCTAGCAATGCAAACACACTAATCTAGCAATGCACACACACTAATCTAGCAATGCACACACACTAATCTAGCAACACAGGTACACACACTAATCTAGCAATGCACACACACTAATCTAGCAATGCACACACACTAATCTAGCAACACAGGCACACACACTAATCTAGCAATGCACACACACTAATCTAGCAACACAGGCACACACACTAATCTAGCAATGCACACACACTAATCTAGCAAAGTGCACACTAATCTAGCAATGCACACACACTAATCTAGCAAAGTGCACACTAATCTAGCAATGCACACACACTAATCCAGCAAAGTGCACACTAATCTAGCAATACAGGTACATGCACTAATCTAGCAACACAGATACACCCACTAATCTAGTAAAGTGCACACGAATCTAGCAATACAGGTACATGCACTAATCTAGCAATGCACACACACTAATCTAGCAAAGTGCACACTAATCTAGCAACGCAGGTACACACACTTATCTAGCAATGCACACACACTAATCTAGCAACACAGGTACACACACTAATCTAGCAACACAGGTACACACACTTATCTAGCAACAAAGGTACACACACTAACCTAGCAACACAGGTACACACACTAATCTAGCATGCACACACACTAATCTAGCAACATAAGTACACACAGTAACTAGCAACACAGCTACACACACAAATCTAGCAACGCACACACATTAATCTAGCAATGCGCACACACTAATCTAGCAACGTGCACACACTAATGTAGCAACGCACACGCACTAATCTAGCAACACCCATGCACTAATCTAGCAATGAACAGACACTAACCTAGCAATGCACACTCACTAACTAGCAACGCACACTCACTAATCTAGCAACGAGCACTCACTAATCTAGCAACGCGCACTCACTAATCTAGCAACACCCATGCACTAATCTAGCAATGAACACACACTAATCTAGCAACGCACACTCACTAACTAGCAACGCACACTCACTAACTAGCAACGCGCACTCACTAATTTAGCAACGCGCACTCACTAATCTAGCAACACACATGCACTAATCTAGCAATGAACACACACTAATCTAGCAACACGCACACACACTAATCTAGTTACATATGTGTGAAACCTTCTGTCTCACTATTTCACCCTGCTGTTCCCGTTAAAATGACATAATGTGCATTCAACTAAAACAGAAACAATTTTTCTTTCACTAATTAACAACACATGACAAGTACACACACTAATCCAGCAATAGATACTCTCATTCATTAATCTGGCAACAAACACTCTCAGACACCCAGCTAACAAGACACAAAATGCACACTAACCTAGCAACAGATGCACTCACATTGACCTAGTAATAGATAAGCTCACACACCAACTACTCCTACACACATGGGCTGGATTCTCCGATTTTGAGGCTATGTCCGGAACATGTATCTAGTTTTATGATGAAAACATTGCCGTCGCTCCCGCACAGATGCTCCGCCTGGTGAGGGGCTAGCAGCTGCGCCACATAAAACCTCCGGCGTTCCCGACAGAAACGGCCGTCGAATTGCCGGACCCGGCCTGCCAGATAGTGACCCCTGTAACCCCCTCGCTACCCCGGACCACTCTCTACCAGTCCCCTAGCCCCCGCCGAAGCCTCCCTGGCCAGCGGAACAGCTCCTCCCCGCCCCCCGACTGTGGTAGCACTGGACACAGTCCACAGCCAACACGCGAGGTTGACGAAAACCCAGACCACAAGCAATCCACGCTGTCGGGATGTGGGCCCATCGGGGGCGGAACATCGGGGGAGGGCCTTCAGGTGACGTCCTGAGGCTGTGCCAAGGGTGTGCGGTGTACTCCCTGATGATGTTTTGGAGAGGGCGGAGCATCCAAAAAATGGCAACGCCCCCGATTTCAGAGTCAAAAGGGATTCTCCGCCCGATCGGCAAATACGATTTTGGCGTCGGGCAATGGAGAATTCCGCCCGTGATCTGCCAACCCAATCTCATCCACATCCGCTATAATGCTTATGTAGTAAGACACATACACATACATACTTTTTCCTTCTGTAATTCACTTTGACGCTGCACATTGATGTGTTTAAATGCTGGTGTTTTGGCAGATTGATCAGAAGAAAGGCAGTGAACTTACTCCACAGCCTCCTGGCTTCACATGATAGAGACTCAAGACTGTGGGACGTTAAGGTGAAGGTGAAAGTAGCAGCGTTGTATCTGCCATTTCTGAGCATCGTCCTGAGTGCCCTCCCCCAACTGCAGAACATGTCAGGTAAATGAAATACAGGGATTGGGAAGGATTTTGGGAGGTGGCATGATCTCATCGGAAGACTGATAGGTGATAGAATCATAACACTTCTTGTTTCACGAGACATTATTACTGCTGCCCTGCATTTGGGCTGGAATTTTCTACAAGTTTTCCCCTTTAGGCACCCCCCTCTCTCTCTTTGAGGCCTGGCTAGGAGAAACCTGGATGGAGAGTTGCGAGCAGTTATTCAAGATACGGAAGTGACCCTTGGGTAATAAAATTCAGTTATTAATTCTTCAGTGGGAATTGCAACTGGTCCAGTTGAGCTACTCCCTGTTGACCAGTTGAACCACTTGCTATTGGCCGGTTGAACTACTCCCTGGGCTGGAATCTCCGACCCCCCCACCGGGTCAGAGAATCGCCTGGGGGGGGGGGGGGGGCAGCGTGAATCCCGTCCCCGCCGTCTCCTGAAGTCTCCGGCACCAGAGATTCGGCGGGGGCGGGAAATGCGGCACGCCTGTCGGGGGGACCCCCCCCCGGCGATTCTCCGGCCCGCGATGGGCTGAAGTCCTGCTGCTGTAATGCCTCTCCCGCCGGCGTGAATCAAAACACCTCACCGGCGGGCCTGGCGGCACGGGCGTGCTCTGGGGTCCTGGGGGGGGAGGAGGGGGGGGGGGGGGTCTGGCCCACGATCGGGACCCACCGATCAGCGGGCAGGCCTGTGCCGTGAGGGCACTCTTTTCCTTCCACATTGGCAATAGCCTTCACGATGGCAGACGCGGAAGTGACCCTTTCCCCTGCGCATGTGCAGGGATGACGAAAGCAGCTGCTGACGCTCCAGCGCATGCGCAGACTTCCGCCGTCCGGCGAAGTCCCTTCTGTCCCGGCTGGCGTGGTGCCAAAGTCCTTTCCCGCCGGCCGGCGGGGCGCCAACCACTCCGGTGCGGGCCTAGCCCCTCAAGGTTAGGGCTTGGCCCCGAAAGGTGTGGAGAAATCTGCACCTTTGGGGCGGCCCGACGCCGGAGTGGTTCACACCACTCCATCCCGCCGGGACCCCCCGCCCCGCAGGGTAGGGAAGAATCCCGGCCCCTGTCTACCAATTGAACTACTTTATGTTGGCAGTTGAGGTACTCCCTGTTGGCCAGTTGAACTGCTCTCTGTTGACTAGTTGAGCTGTTCCCTGTTGACCAGCTGAACCAATCCCTGTTGGTCAGTTGAACCAATCCCAGTTGTCCAGTTGAACTACTCCCTGTTGGCCAGTTGAGCTGCTCCCTGTTGACCAGTTGACCTGCTCCCTGTTGACCAATTGAGCTGCTCACTGTTGACCAGTTGATCTGCTCCATGTTTTTTTTTTTAAATAATTTTTATTGAAATTTTTACAAAATATAAACCTCTCAACTCTATTAACAAAAGAACCGCGGTAACACCCCAAGAACAATACCCACCCAACTACAAAAGCAACTACAAACAAAAGAAAAAAAAACAAAAGAACACCCAAACAACAAAAGGGAAAGAGATAACACCCACCACATCCCACAAACCCATGTACACAGTTCTCCCTCCCACCGATCCAACCCCCCCCCCTCCCCTCCCCCCGTATTGCTGCTGCTGTCGGCCTATTTCCCTACCGTTCCGCCAGGAAGTCCAGGAAAGGCTGCCATTGCCTAAAGAACCCTTGTACTGATCCCCTCAGGGCAAATTTCACCTTCTCCAATTTAATGAACCCCGCCATATCATTGATCCAGGCCTCCACACTTGGGGGCCTCGCATCCTTCCATTGGAGCAGGATCTTCCGCCGGGCTACTAGGGACGCAAAGGCCAGAAAACCAGCCTCTTTCGCCTCCTGCACTCCCGGCTCCACTACAACCCCATAAATTGCGAGTCCCCAGCCTGGCTTGACCCTGGATCCCACCACCCTCGACACTGTCTTTGCTACCCCCTTCCAAAACTCCCCCAGCGCTGGGCACGCCCAAAACATATGGGCGTAGTTCGCTGGGCTCCCCGAGCACCTAGCACACCTGTCCTCGCCCCCGAAAAACCTACTCATCCTCGTCCCAGTCATGTGGGCCCTATGCAGCACCTTGAACTGTATGAGGCTAAGCCTCGCACAGGAAGAGGAGGAATTCACTCTCTCCAGGGCATCCGCCCACGTCCCCTCCTCAACCTCCTCACCCAGCTCCTCTTCCCATTTACCCTTCAGTTCCTCCACCGAGGTCTCGTCTACCTCCTGCATTACCCGGTATATGTCCGAAATCCTCCCTCCTCCAACCCACACCCCCGAGAGCAACCGATCCCGCACCCCTCGTGGGGGCAGCAAGGGGAACCCCTCCACCTGCTGCCTGGCAAACACCCTCACCTGCATGTACCAAAACATGTTCCCCGGGGGAGCCCAAACTTCCCCTCTAACTCCCCCAAGTTCGCGAACCTCCCCTCCACAAACAGGTCCCTCAACCTCCTAACCCCTGCCCTCTGCCAGCCCAGAAATCCGCCATCAATGCTCCCTGGGACAAACCGATGGTTCCCCCGTATTGTGGCCTCCATCGAGCCCCCCACTTCTCCCCTATGTCGTCTCCATTGCCCCCAAATTTTGAGGGTAGCCGCCACCGCCGGGCTCGTGGTATACCTCGTTGGAGGGAGCGGCAGCGGCGCCGTCACCAGCGCCTCCAGGCTCGTGCTCACATAGGACGCCACCTCCATCCTCTTCCATGCTGCCCCTTCCCCGTCCATTACCCACTTACGCACCATCGCTGCATTGGCAGCCCAATAGTACCCACAGAGGTTGGGCAATGCCAGCGCCCCCCTATCCCTGCCCCGTTCCAGGAACACCCTTCTCACCCTCGGAGTCCCATGCGCCCACACAAATCACGTAATACTCCTTTTGACCCTCCTAAAAAAGGACTATGGGATAAGGATGGGGAGGCACTGGAACAGGAACAAAAACCTCGGGAGGACCGTCATCTTAACGGACTGCACCCTCCCCGTCAGTGACAGCGGTAACATATCCCACCTCTTAAACTCCTCCTCCATCTGCTCCACCAACCTTGTGAGGTTGAGCTTGTGCAGGGCTCCCCAACTCCCAGCCACCTGGACCCCTAGGTACCTGAAGCTCTTCCCTGCCTGCTTCAGTGGGAGCCTACCAATCCCCTCCTTTTGATCCCCCTGATGCACCACAAACAACTCACTCTTGCCCAGGTTCAACTTATACCCAGAGAAACCCCCGGATTCACTAAGAATCCTCATCACCTCCGGCATCCACATACAGCAACAGGTCGTCCGCATAAAGCGACACTCGATGCTCCTCCCCACCCCGCACCAGGCCCCTCCAGTTCCCTGACTCCCTCAATGCCATGGCCAGGGGCTCAATCGCCAACGCGAAGAGCAAGGGGGACAGGGGGCAGCCCTGTCTCATCCCCCGGTACAGCCGAAAGTACTCCGACCTCCTCCTATTTGTGGCTACACTCGCCATCGGGGCCTCGTAGAGCAGCCTCACCCACCGGATAAACCCCTCCCCAAACCCAAACCTCTCCAGCACCTCCCACAAATACTCCCACTCAACCCTATCAAAGGCCTTCTCCGCATCCAATGCCACCACTATCTCCGCCTCCCATTCCATGGCCGGCATCATAATGACATTGAGGAGCCTTCGCACGTTCGCATTCAACTGCCTTCCCTTCACAAACCCCGTCTGGTCCTCATGAATGACCCCGGGCACGCAATCCTCTATTCTAGTGGCCAGGATCTTTGCCAGCAGCTTAGCGTCGGCGTTTAGCAGCGAAATCGGCCTATATGACCCGCACTGCAGAGGGTCCTTGTCCCGCTTCAGGATCAAGGAAATCAGCGCCCATGACATAGTTGGGGGCAAAGCCCCCCCCTCCCTTGCCTCGTTAAAGGTCCGGACCAACAGGGGGCCCAACAGGTCCAAATACCTTTTATAAAATTCCGCCGGAAACCCGTCCGGCCCCGGCGCCTTCCCCGACTGCATGCTCCCTATCCCTTTGACCACCTCCTCCAGTTCGATCGGCGCCCCAAGTCCCTCCACCTGCTCCTCCTCCACCCTGGGGAATCGCAGCTTGTCCAAGAAGCGCCCCATTCCACCCCCCTCCACCGGGGGTTCCGACCGGTACAGTTCCCCATCGAAGTCTCTGAAGACCCCATTAACATCTACTCCCCTCCGCACCACCTTCCCAGCCTTCTCCGTCACTCCCCCAATCTTCCTGGCCGCGTCCCGCTTTCGGAGCTGGTGTGCCAGCATCCTGCTCGCCTTCTCCCCGTATTCATACACCGCCCCATGTGCTTTCCTCCACTGAGCTTCCGCCTTTCTGGTAGTCAATAGGTCAAATCTGGCCTGAAGGCTACGCCTCTCCCCCAGCAATCCCTCCTCTGGAGCCTCCGCATATCTCCTATCCACCCGCACCATCTCCCCTATCAGTCTCTCTCTCTCCCTCTGCTCCCCCCTCTCCCTATGGGTTCGGATGGAGATCAATTCCCCCTCATCACCGCCTTCAATGCCTCCCAGTCCGACCCCACTCGGACCTCCCCGTTGTCATTGGCCTCAAGGTACCTCTCGATACACCCCCGAATTCTCTCGGCCACCTCCTCATCTGCCAGCAGCCCCACCTCCAAGCGCCAGAGCGGACGTTGGTCCCTCTCTTCCCCCAGCCCGAGGTCCACCCAGTGCAGGGGCATGATCTGAAATGGCAATGGCGGAGTATTCCACATCCTCCACCCTCGAAACCAATCCCCTGCTCAGGACAAAAAAATCAATCCTCGAGTAGGCCTTATGTACGTGGGAGAAAAACGAGTATTCCCTGGCCCTTGGCCTCGCAAACCTCCAGGGATCCACCCCCCACATCTGGTCCATAAATCCCCTCAACACCTTAGCCGCCGCCGGCATCCTGCCGTCCGGGACTTGGATCGATCCAATGGGGATCCAGTACCGTGTTGAAGTCCACCCCCCCCCCCCCCCCCCCCCCCCCCCCCCCCCATTATCATGCCCCCTACCTCCAGGTCCAGAATGCATCGTCCCAATTTGGGGCATAAACATTCACCAACACCACCCGCTCCCCCTGCAGCTTACCACTCACCATCACATATCTCCCGCCACTATCAGCCACCACATTTAACGCCTCAAACGACACCTTCTTCCCCACCAGGATCGCCACCCCCCTAGTCTTCTCATCCAGCCCTGAGTGAAATACTTGGCCCACCCATCCCTTCCTCAGCCGAACCTGTTCCACCACTCTCAGGTGTGTCTCCTGCATGGCCACATCTGCCTTCAGCCCCTTCAGGTGCGCAAATACCCGGGCCCGTTTGACCGGCCCATTCAGCCCCCTCACATTCCAGGTTATCAGCCAGATCAGAGGGCTCCCTGCCCCCCTCCCCTGCCGATTAGCCATACCCCATCCCTTGCCCACCACCGGCCAGCGTCCCCCGCTCTGCCAGTTTCCCACGGCGGCAACTCCCCCCCTCCAGCACCCCCTGCGTCCTCCAGCTCCTTCCTGACCGTTTCAGCAGCAACCCGGTACCCCCCCCCCCCCCCCCCCCCCCCGCCCCCCCCAGGCTAGGACCTCTCCTAGCCGCACCCCTCCCTCCATAGCACTCCCGTGAACCAGCTAACTTCTGCTGACCCCGGCGACTCCCGCCCTTCCTCCGACTCCTCCCTACGTAGGACTACCCCTCCTCCATCGTGCCCGTCAATGGGTCCTCCTCCCTCCCCCCCCCCCCTCTTGCGCGGGAAAAGAAAACAGCCAGCAACGACCCGCGCTTCTCAGCCCCGCCCCCGCCCCCACAATCTCCCAGCGCGGGAAACCCGCAGGAGGCCCGCGCTTTCGCCCTGCCCGGCCCCGCCTCCTCCAGGGCTACTCCCATTGTCAGTCCCCCCCACCAGCTCCCCGAACTCCCCGTTTACCCCCCTGCCCGAACCCGTCCACCAGACCCCTACAAAAAAACCCATATAGAAAAGACAAATCGACATCACCCCTCTCACCCTAAGGCCAACCCACATCTTACATTAAACCAAGCAAATACAAATACAGTATTATACAGCATCCCCCATCTTAGACCCTCAGTTTGAGTCCAATTTCTCGGCCTGCACAAAGGCTCACGCCTCCTCCGGGGACTCAAAATAATGGTGCCGATCCTTATTGGTGACCCACAGACGCGCCGGCTGCAACATGCCGAACTTCACACTCCGTCTATGGAGCACCGCCTTCGTCCGGTTAAACCTGGCCCTCCACCTCGCCACCTCCGCACTCCAGTCCTGGAAGATCCGCACCTCCGTGTTCTCCCACTTGCTGCTCCGCTCCTTCTTGGCCCACCGGAGCACACACTCACGATCCACGAACCGATGAAACCGCACCAACACCGCCCGCGGCGGCTCGTTCAGCTTGGGCCTCCTAGCCAGAATTCTGTGGGCCCCCTCTAACCCCAGGGGCCCTGGAAGGACCCAGCCCCCATCAGCGAGTTTAACATAACCGCCACATAGGCCGCCAGGTCCGACCCCTCCAGTCCCTCCGTGAGGCTCAGGATCCGCAAATTCTTCCTCCTCAACCGGTTGTCCAGCTCCTCGAACCACTCCTGCCATCTTTTATGGAGCGCCTCGCGCATCTCCACCTTCCCCGCCACGGCCACGGCCTCATCCTCCCTTTCGGAGGCCTGCTGCTGCAGCTCCCGGATCGCAGCCCCCTGGGCTGTCTGCGTCTCCATCAGCTCCCTGTTGGTTACCTTCAGCGACTCCAGCAGCTCCAACTTAAGCTCCTGGAAGCAGCGCAGCAGAGTCGCCTGCTGCTCCTGAGCCCACTGCCTCAGCTCCTCAAGGCCTCCGCCGGCCGCCATTTTGTCTTCCTTCCCCCGCTTTTTCAGGGGTGCTTTCTCCGTTTTTCTCCTTACCCCACTCCTGGTCCGGACCATAGGACCGTAGGGGTCGACTCCTGTCCTCTTCCCACGTCGGGATTTGCCGACACAGCTCCGTTGGGGGCCCTGAAAAGAGCCCCAAAGTCCGTTTTCAGCGGGAGCTGCCGAATGTGCGGCTTAGCTCCGCATTGCCGCCACCGGAAGTGATCTGCCCCATGTTGACCAGTTGAGCTGCTCCCTGTTGACCAGTTGAGTTGCACCATGTTGGCCAGTTGATCTGCTCCATGTTGACCAGTTGATCTGCTCCATGTTGACCAGTTGATCTGCTCCATGTTGGCCAGTTGAGCTGCTCCCAATTGACCAGTTGAGCTGCTCCCTGTTGACCAGTTGAGCTGCTCCCTGTTGGCTAGTTGAGTTGCTCCCTGTTGACCAGTTGAGCTGCTCCATGTTGACCAGTTCAGCTGCTCCCTGTTGGCTAGTTGAGTTGCTCCCTGTTGACCAGTTGAGCTGCCATCTGTTACCAGTTGAGCTAGCCGACAGCAGCAGTTTCAGTCCGATGGGAAGGCTCTGAACACGGTTATGATTAGGGAGTGTCAGTGTGAGTAGTGGAGGGGTACACTTGACTACTGTATAATCAGCATGATGTAAAGATATGGAAGCATTTCCCAGATGCACAATCCTGTCTCAAATCTGGAATTGCAGCAAAATAATCCTAATTCTATATTTTACTAATAAGAGCCTCTAATTAAAGAAGCAATGTATGCAAATATTGCAGATACATCAAAGGGGATAAAAAGGCATGTGTGCGTACGTGTGTGTCTGTGTCTGTGTGTGTGTGTGTGCATGTGTGTGCATCTTTTCAACCTATGATCATTCCAAATAAGCGTTTTACAGTCAATGAAGTACTTCTTAAGTGTAGTCACTTATAATGCCGGCACCAAGCTGAGTATGAGAGGGAGAAAGGAATAGAAGCTTCTGTTGATCGGGTTTGATGAGGAGGGATGGGACGAAGCTTTTGTGGAACATAGACACCAGTAAGACCCCTTGGGCTGGTTGAGCCGTTTCCTGTGCTCTACATCCTATTTCTGAGAACTTGATGTAAATCTGTTCATGTTGGAAGCCTGGGATTTGCTGATTCATTCTCAGTATAAATTTGGTTTGTGCAGTTGGGTGTGTTCTATTTCTGCTTGACCAGTTGCTAAGCCCATGCTTTCACTTCATCACAACATGCAAAAATATTTATTTCCAGTAAGTGTGGCTGGTACACATGACCCAATATGGAGGGTTGAGATAAGGACATCGGATTCATTAAGTGACAGCTGGTTGCTGTGATGCCAGATAGCAGAGGGTCGTGGGGAGAGAGGAAATCAAACAGCCCAGAGAACTGTCTGCATTGGAGCCAATCTTACGACTGTAAAGGCGCATGAGGAATTGTGCCAGGGAAAATTCTCACAGGTGTCAGTCAGCACTCTGGCCTCTGAATCGGATGGTTCTGAGTTCAAGTACCACTCCAGGAACACAGAAGTCTAGGCTAACGCTCTCGGGCAGTACCGAGGGAGTGCTGTGGGAGGCCCTGGGCTGGATGCTCCGGCGGCGGGATGTTCCGTTTTGCCGGCAGCCTGGTGGTTTCTCCAGCGGCGTGGGGCTGCCCTACAATGGGAAACCCCATTGACTAGCTGGCGTAACGGAGCATCCCGCCGGCGGGGTGAACCTGAAATGTGGCACGCAGGGCGGAGAATCCAACCCCCTGTTTCTCAAATTAGATATTTTTTTTTTTTTATAAATTTAGTGTACCCAATCATTTTTCCAATTAAGGGGCAATTTAGAGTGGCCAATCCACCTAGCTTGCACCTTTTTGGGTTGTGGGGGCGAAAACCCACGCAAACACGGGGAGAATGTGCAAACTCCACACGGACAGTGACCCAGAGCCGGGATCGAACCTGGGACCTCGGCGCCGTGAAGCAGCAGTGCTACTCACTGCGCCACCGTGCTGCCCATCAAATTAGATATTTAACCAAGACTCTATTTGCCTGCTAAGGTGGACAGAAAAGATCCTATGTTTGCCTGATAATTATTCCTCGCAAACATGACTAAAACAGCTTATATGGCCATTATCAGATTGCTCTCTATGGGTGTTTGCTATGTGCAAGCTGACTGCCCTGATTTCCTCCATTACAACAGTGAACAGTGTTGGTCCACTTATCTAAGACATTGGAGGCAGTCCAGAGAAGGTTCACTTGGTAGATCCCGGGTATGGAGGGATTTTTTTATGAGGAGAGGTGAGTAGGCTGGGCCTGTGCACAATGGAGTTTAGAAGAATGAGAGGCGATCTTATTGAGGCATATAGGGGCCTGACAAGATAGACGGTGAGAGGATGTTTCCTCTTGTGGGAGAGTCTAGGACCAGAGGGCATAATCTCAGAGTAAGGGGTCACCCATTAAAGACAGAATTTCTTCTCTCAGAGGGTAGTCTTTACCGCAGAGCTGTGGAAACAGTAAGGAAATCCAGGGTTAGGGGGATAAGGTGGGAAAGTAGAGTTGAGGATTATGTCAGATCAGCCACGATCTCATTGAATGGTGGAGCAGACTCGATGGGCTGAATGGCCTACTGCTGCTCCTACGTCTTATAAGAGCGACTGCACTTCAAAAAGGACTTCACTGGCTTTAAAATGGTTTGGAGCGTTCTGAGGTCATAAAAGTCATATAAATGCAAGTTCTTTCTTTCATAAACCAAAGATATAAAATCAAGTGCACAGCTGGGGCTTTGTTATATTTATATCTGCAACTGGGAAAAGATTCCAGTGCAGACACAATAGTTTGAAAGGTTTTTTCCGTACACTTGCTCGCAGTGTTTATGCTGTCTAACTTGAGGGTGGGAAATGGGGAGTAGTGGGTGTGGTTCTGTGATCCTCAGTGAGCTACTCGAAGGATGTGATTTAACTAAATGGGAACAAAGTCCCATAGCGCGCATGTTTAGCCTGGTGTTTCCCGGAGCTCACAGTGCCGAGAAACACAAGGTTAGAAAATTGTGCTTGGTAAGGGGCTTCAACGGGGTACGCATGGCTGAAGCCACATATAGCCTCATTTCGTAGGGTGATGGGCCCTGCTCGCTGGAACTTCCTAGTGTAGCAAAGAGATTGGATGCCATTTTTAAATAAACATCCTGATTTCCAACACCCGCCCCCCCTTACCACCATCACAAGCCCACCCCCAACACCAACCCCCCCCCCCCCCCCCCCCCCCCCCCCACAAGCCCCAACACACTTTGGGAAGCCCCCCAATACCCTTGCAGGACACTCCCAGCCCAATCACACCACACAGAAAATGCCAGTGTCACACCTAGGAAGTACCAACCTGGCAATGCCCCTGCCAAGGTGGCAGCACCAGGGTGCCACCCTGGGGGCCTTTGATCCCCTGGGCAACCCCCATGAGTGGCATTCTGTCTGGTCCCTATTTGTGTAGACCAGTATTAAACAATGCTCAAGGCAAAGGGGATGGATCCCACGCCTCAAGTAATTCATGATGTGGAGATGCCGGCGTTGGACTGGGGTGAGCACAGTAAGAAGTCTTACTGGGAGTGGATCATCTGAGGAAGGAGCAGTGCTCCGAAAGCTTGTGTTTGAAACAAACCTGTTGGACTTTAACCTGGTGTTGTAAGACTTCTTACTGTGCTCAAGTAATTCAGGAATCTGCACATTAAAGTGAGACTAGCTGTCATGCTCTAATATGCAGATTTGCTGAAAAGTGATCCCGCCTGCAAGGGGCGGGATTCACATTGCAACGTCTCACGAGATTGCATGAAATATAGTGAGGCATTGCGAGATCCCTGGACTGGGGTCTCCCGGCTTCTATTGGCCACACTGCGCCACGACAAGCTGCATGAAATCACGCCCCAAGTGAAACTCAGCCCTACTGAATTACTCATGATTGACACTTTACAGTTAACTTCACTTAAATGTGTGAGGAACCGTCATTGACCCTTTGCAGGAATGTGAAAGGTGATTATTTCTATTTTCCCAGGCTCAGTGATGCTCCCTAAGCTTTGACTAATCCTTTTTTTTTAAAGATTCGGATAAGAGTAAGTTGAATGCACGCTATGCGAATCCCAGAAATGTCGCCAGCCTCATATTCACGTCGCCAGTTGTGTTGACGCCGCCCAGTCCCTCAATGAATAGATACTCGACTCCCATCACAGGGGTAAGTGTGATTAACTCTTTCCAGTCCAGGCTGGGTTTTTCGGGGAGGGGGGGGGGGGGGCGCAGAGTTGACTCTTTGTCTGAATCCAGCAGTGCAGACTAGTCCCAACTCAGTAGCCAGGAGCTAGGAAGAGGAAAAGTATTTTTTAAAGCAAAACAATGTTTATTCTATGAACTCAAGTTAACCTTTTTAAAACATTCAGTGAACATCTTGGCAACCATTAATTCCAATACAAACCCCAAAGAATACTAAGTAATCCTTTAAGATTTCCTTTTAACATCCACATGACTTAAAACACCTTTTACCGAAGCACATCAGATTAAAGTCACTACTATTAGTTTTAAATCATCAGGATCGATTTACAGTCTTTAGATTACAGAGAGAGATTCATACACCTTCTAGCTGCCACTGCAGCTATCCAGCTCTGAATACGAAACTAAAACACACCCTGGAGCAAACAGCCTAAAACAAAAGTAAAAAGCTGACAGACAGCCCAGCTCCACCCGCTCTCTGACATCACTGCAGTAATAAACACCTATTTCTTAAAAGTACTCTCATTACAGATATTTATATACACACCCATTTATAAACACCCATTTCTTAAAAGTACTTTCATTACAGATATTTATATACACACCCATTTATAAACACCCATTTCTTAAAGGTACTCTCACATGACACTGTCGGTGAGATTGGAAGATCCCAGACAATTTTGTCCATTATCTTGACCAAATGGTGGGAATACGGGATAGGAATATGGAACGCCCCACAGCATTTCCACCCTGGCACGAGCAATATCAGGACAATCTGTTATCTAGGTTGAATCAGAGGGTTAAAGATGAACATGGTGGCTCCCTGGTCACTGTCGCAGACCCTTCCTTGAGACAGCCATTCGATTGCACAGTCTTCTCACCATGTTCATCTTTAACCCTCTGATTCATCCTAGACAACAGATTGTCCTGATATTGCTCGTGCCAGGGTGGAAAGGTTGTCGGCTGTTCCATGTTCCTATCCCATATTCCCACCACTTTGTAACTAATTGTGCCAGATTATCATTGGGCCGACGTTTCCTCAGCCAACCCTAGGGGGATAATTCCAGAAGTGGGGGCATGAGTAAGGAATCAACATGTTGTACAGAAAATCATTGAGGCTATTGTATTGCGGGATGAGGAGGACCTCTTGGGACAAGGGGGCAAATGTGGGAAGATGATCATGGGCCTCTTGGGTGGATCATGGGAGGGATCTGGAAATACAATGGGGAGCTGAGGTATATGAGGAGCTCAGGGTGTATCATGATGGGGGGAGATGGGGGGGGGGGGGCAAGGAACAAAGTACGTGGAGAGCTGGATCAGAGAGATTTGACAAAATGTGAGATACGCGGTTTCAAAGTCAGAAACTGCAGCCGGTGTGTGGAATGAGTTCATCAAATAGCCTCAGTATATCCTGGCTAAGGATAACTCAGGCAATATACCTGTTGCTGATCAGCAAATGCTGGAGTGTGTGTGTGTGTGCATTGGACAAGGGATTCAACTGTGGTGCCCCATCTCACCCCACCCCACCATACAGCTGTACAGCTTGCTGAGACGCAGACCTGGCTCAATCTTGACAATGAATGATGTGGAGATGCCGGCATTGGACTGGGTGAGCACAGTAAGAAGTCTTACAATGCCACATTACATTCATCCCCCACCATCTGGCCTGGGCTTGCAAAATCCTCCCAACTGCCCTGGCTTGAGACAATTCACACCTGGGGTTACCCCATCTCTGGATCTGTCAAGACTTAATTACCTGCAAATGCCCGCATTCAACACATTGTCTTGCATCTTTGACTTTGTCTATATATATGTTTCTGGAACATACCTCTTCATTCACCTGAGGAAGGAGCAGTGCTCCGAAAGCTAGTGTTTGAAACAAACCTGTTGAACTTTAACCTGGTGTTGTTGATACTGAATGATTTGGTTATGGCAGTCATGAGTAACCACAGACTAGATACAGTAGGGAGTCTGTGTCTACAGGAGAGGAGGGAGGAAACTGGTGAGAAGGAGCACATAGCTCTCCTTCAGGCCTTTTACATTCTCTCAATTTGGAGGGGGCGGTTTCTGAACCTATGGAACTGTGCTCAACACACAAGGACATCTGCTTGTTGTGAGGGAAAGCAGGGACGGGATTTAAAAACTTGACACTATCCAGCTTTCTTTGCTGCTGAAACATATAGAGGGCGATTGCGCCCGGTGCAAATCCCACCATGTCATGAGAGAGCCCCAAAACGGGATTTGTTGTTTCTCCTTCTACGGTCCGCTCCAGCTGCCTGATCAGGATCTCACCCAGAAAGGACAAAAATCTGTTTGCAATTCATTCGTAATTCATTTCAATCTCAATGATGTGGAGATGCCGGCATTGGACTAGTAAGAAATCTTACAACACCAGGTTAAAGTCCAACAAGTTTGTTTCAAATCACCAGCTTTTGGAGCACTGCTCCTTGCTCAGGTGAAGCGAGATTGCAGTTGAATACAGTGGCCTCTTGATGTCCACCTGACCCCCAGCAGGAATCACTACTGATCCCTAAAAGTGCCAGGGACACCGAAGGGGAGCAAGGGGGTGACTACCCTCTCTACACTTACCTCAGAGTGCCGAGGAGGGTCCTTTAGTGAAGGTGGGGGTCGGGACTGTTTGGGCTGGGCTGAAGGGCTCAGGTCCGGGGTCTTTCCTGGAATAGGAGTCGTGTGGCAATTCCTCCCTCCGTGGCCTTGAAAATCTTTAAACTCTCTCGCAGCATGTCAAGTTCAAAGATCTGTCAGATGTAGGTAAAAGTCTTCCCTTTAATGTGTTGGACACCTTTGGTTGGCATTGTCAGGTTTCCAAGGGTACAGTGCTAGGTTGGTAATGCCAAGGGGCAGGGGGCCTGAAGGGGAGGTACTTGAAGGGAGTAGTTCTTTTGCAAACCCATAGCGGGGTGTCACTCAATCGGAGGAGGGGGCCTTGCCAGAGATTGGGGGATGTCTGTCGTGTTATTCTGAGATCTCTGAGGATCCGGCCTTTCCAGCTTCTTCAGGGCCCACTGGTGCGAATTATCCGGGCCTCACGGTAGCATGGTGGTTAGCATCAATGCTTCACAGCTCCAGGGTCCCAGGTTCGATTCCCGGCTGGGTCACTGTCTGTGTGGAGTCTGCACGTCCTCCCCGTGTGTGCATGGGTTTCCTCCGGGTGCTCCGGTTTCCTCCCACAGTCCAAAGATGTGCGGGTTAGGTGGATTGGCCATGCTAAATTGCCCGTAGTGTAAGGTTAATGGGGGGATTGTTGGGTTACGGGTATATGGGTTACGTGGGTTTAAGTAGGGTGATCATTGCTCGGCACAACATTGAGGGCCGAAGGGCCTGTTCTGTGCTGTACTGTTCTATAAGCTCTATAAGCTCTATCCCTGGTTCCAAAGAATTTCTAAGTGTGGGTGGATTGCAAGCTGGATCACGCCGATCCACCTGGCAGGAATCATACCTCCTTTCCCGCTGGAGGCCACACTTGGAAATCTTTTGGGAGAATTCCGCTCATCACATCGATGCCCCTCCTCTGTGAGTTTACTGCTGTGCCATCCAGTGCAGCCTCTCATATGGATGATGCAACTTACATTTCTCTCTCTTGCAGTTCTCAAGTCCGGGTTCCGGCATGGCAACAGAAGTGACCCAGACACTCCTGTACTGCTTTCTGTGGGTTCTGAAGAATGCCGATGATGCGACCATTAAAGGATGGATGCAGAGACTTCCAAGCGAGCACCTCCTCCATTTCCTGGAGCTCCTCGACCTCTGTGTGTCCAACTTTGAGTATGAGGTCAGAGGATGACAGATATACAAGTAAAAAATAAATGGTTTTACAATTTCACTAAATCCAGTGAGTTTACTGCCCAAGCAGTAATTGAATAATCCTTATGGAGAAATGTTTTCTCCTGATGATGGTGCGCTGTATTCCTGGGGGAATGGTGACTTGGGGGGACACCTATACCACCCGGGGCACTAAGTTCACAGTGGGCAGTTAGCGGCGTGCACAGCTGAATGGCTGCCTTGCAGGCTGCAGCAATAGTGTTCTGTGCCTGTCCACCGCAACCACACGGTGCATCTCCTGGCCACTCCCCGTGGCCCTGGCAGAAGCCCCCTAGCGAACGACAAAACTGTCAGCACACTATAGCTACTTTTTATACCCTCTCTTTCCCTCAGCAGCAATGGTGCCTGTTTCCCGATTTTTGAAACCACATCGGCAATTCCTTCTGGCGGTGGTGCAGCATGGCAAAGGCCCCGGAGAATACCGGGTCAGGCCCGCTAATGATATGCCACTGGCGTTTACTGTACGTGCGGAGTACAACACACTGACGCCACGGTACCGGAGCATCGCAGTCCGGTGCTGGCCATGATTTTTGGCTCATGCGCCATTCTCCGTCGAACCGCTTTTACCGATTCCGGCGTCGGCCACCGGAAAACCCCTCATCTCTGCAATCCCATCCCAACGGACAATAAACCCTCTCCCTTGTTTTCTGATCCATGGAGAAGACTTTAGGGTTTGGCCCGACACAGATTTCCATCTTACTCGGGCGAAATTAGCACTGGCGGTTCCACCCAAACCACCTTTTGCTGCTCCTTTTCCACCACCACCCCTCAGCGATAGATTGAGGCGCTGAGTGAGTACAGCCCAACTTTGAATGGCCGATGTTCCTCCCCAGGACAGTGACAAACGGGGCCTGCTGCAACCTGTGGCTGTGACTAAGATGCTGCGTATGATATTTTAATTGATTTATGATCGTGGCATCACCTTACCAGATGGGCCAACTGTCCCAGTGGAGCAGCTATTGATTCTCTTGTGTGTTGGAATCTAGAACTGGCCTTGTGGGGTTCATGTTAGGGCAGATCAAATAGAGTCTGCAGGAGGGACAAAATGGGCTATCGGGCCTCTCATCCCGCTGGTACTCCTCGTGTTGCTGTGCGCGTTGTGTCAAGAGAGGAACTGGCTTTGTTATTGGAGTAAGGTGAGAATGACGCCCACATTATGTCCATCCGCAGGGCCAGCCATCCACAGAACAGATCAGCAGCCAGATTTACAGGAAGTCGAGGGACATGAAGGCGAGGCTGGAGGAATCCATCTTCGGAACCACAGGAGCCCGAAAGGAAATGATGAAACGCCGGGAATATCCAGGTGAAGGATGACCGGCCTCCGGCGTTAATTGTTCAACCACCCCCACAATCTGGTTCAGGCGACCCCACCTCTTGATCTTCAAAACAAGTGCAGCTCTTTGAATTTCTTCACCCAATTTCATAGAATCCTTACAGAATCAGAGATTCCCTACAGTGCCGAAGGGGGCAATTTAGCCCATCGAATCAGGGCCAGGCTTGAAAATCATGGGAGCTTCTTCATCGCTAGGGCAGGTGGCTGGCCAACTGCCCGAATGTAGAAATCTACCCCGAGTGTGTAAATCTGCAAGCGATATTGTAGATCAGACCTCACCAATGTCTGAAAGCCCCCCCATCCTGTGTGGCTTTCTGTCTGCTCTCTTAAATCTCACCTGTATTTTTTGTGTTCAGGAATTGACAGGTTGTTCCCTGCGGTGAGTGTGAGTCTGCAGGAGAAGGTACGCTGGCGGAAGGACCTGACACAGTGGCGCCAGGTTGTTGATAAAGACAAGTAAGAGGGCACCATTTTCTGCATCAGTTCACAACGTAATATTTGTTTGTATTTATGGGTGTGTGTGTATGTGTGTGTATAAGGTGCATGGGTGTGTGTGTGTGTATGAGGTATATGGATGTGCGTGTGTGTGTGTGTGTGTGTATGAGGTGTATGGGTATGTGTGTGTGTGTGTATGAGGTGTATGGGTGTGTGTGTGTTTGAGGTGTATGGGTGTGTGTGTGTATGAGGTGTATGGGTGTGTGTGTGTATGAGGTGTATGAGGTGTATGTGTGTGTGTGTGTGTGTGTGAGTATGAGGTGTATGGGTGTGTGTGTGTATGAGGTGTATGGGTGTGTGTGTGTATGAGGTGTATGGGTGTGTGTGTGTGTGTGTGTGTGTGTGTGAGTATGAGGTGTATGGGTGTGTGTGTGTATGAGGTGTATGGGTGTGTGTGTGTATGAGGTGTATGGGTGTGTGTGTGAGTATGAGGTGTATGGGTGTGCGTGTGTGTGTGAAGAAAAAGGGGATGAAATTGTCCCTGAAATGCTAACTCAAAATAGGCAGAAGCAAATCCGCAGCTTGTTGAACATAAGAACTAGAAGCTGGCAATTCAGCCCCTCGAGTCCACTCTGCCATTCAATATAATCATGGCTGATCTCCTCTCAGCCTTGACTCCACTTTCCTGCCCGTTCTCCATAACCCTTCAACCCATTATTAATTAAAAATCTGTCTTTCTCCTCAAATTGACTCAATGTCCCGGCATCCACCACACTCTGGGGTAGTGGATTCCACAGATTCACGACCCTTTGAGAGTAGTTTCTCCTCATCTCTGTTTAAATCTGCCACTCCTTATCCTAAAACTATGACCTCTCGTTTAATATTGCGCCACAAGAGGAAGCATCCGCTCTACGTCTACTTAATCAACTCCATTTATCATCTTATATACTTCAATTTGATCTCCCCTCATTCTTCTAAACTCTATAGAGAGGAGAGGCCTGAACTGCTCGATCTCTCTTCACAAGACAATCCTCTCATCTCTGGAATCAATCCAGTGAACCTCCTCTGAACTGCCCCTACTGCAATTACATCTCTCCTCAAATAAGGTAACCAAAACTATACACAGGTGCAGTCTCACCAATGCCTTGTACAATTGCAGCAGCTCATTCCTACTGACCTTTATTACCTGCTGTACCTGTATGCTAGATTTCTGTGATTCATGCACGAGGACTCCCAGGTCCCTCTGCACCGAAACACTCTGAAGATTCTCTCCATTTAGATAAGTTGCCTTTCCACTTTTCCGACCAAAAACCATCCTTATCCACTTTCAACTCCATCTGGCAAATTCTGGCATGCACACCTAACCTAGCGATATCGATTTGTAAATTTCTTGGGCAGGACTCTCTGACGCCCCCCCCCCCCCCCCCCCGGGCTTGCGAATCGGCAGCGGGGGGGGAGTGAATCCCACCCCGCTGCCCCGACGGCGGCTGCCGAATTCTCCGGCACCATTTTTTGGCGGGGGCGAGAATCGCGTTGCACCAGTTGGGGGCTATTGGCAGCAGCTCCCCCCCGGCGATTCTCCGCTCTGCAATGGGCCGAGCGGCCGCCCGTTTTCGGCCAGTCCTGCCGGCATAAATTACACAAGGTTCTTACCGGCGGGACCAGGCTCTGCGGGCGGCCTGCAGTCCTCGAGGGGGGGGGGGGGGGGGGGGGGGCGCAGGGGGATCTGGTCCCGGGGAGAGTTGGCGCCTGCGCAAGAGCGCCAGCGTGTTCCCAGAACCGCTGCCGTGATTCCTGCGCATGCGCAGGGGGTTTCTTCTCCGCGCCGACCATGGCAGAGCTTTACAGCGGCCGGCACGGAGGGAAAGAGTGCCTTCATGGCACAGACCCGCCCGCACAGATCGGTGGGCCCCGATCGCGGGCCAGGCCACCGTGCCCCCCCCCCCCCCCGGGGCTATATCCCTCTGCGACCCCCCCCCCGGGGCTATATCCCTCTGTGCCCCCCCCCCCCCCCCCCCCGAGTACTCTGCAGGCCGCCCGCAGAGCTAGGTCCCGCCGGTAAGAACCTTGTGTAATTAATGCCGGCGGGACTGGCCGAAAACGGGCAGCCGCTCGGCCCATCGCGGAGCGGAGAATCGCCGGGGGGGGGGGGCGCTGCCAACGGCCCTGGACTGGCGCGACGCGAGTCTCGCCCCCGCCAAAGGCTGCCGCTGGAGAATTCGGCAGCCAGCGTCGGGGCAGTGGGATTCACGCCGCCTCCCGGTGATTTTCCGGCCCAGCGGGGGGTCGGAGAATCCCGTCCTTTATGTTTTGCCACCATGTCATATAAGCTTGATCGAAGGAGAGCTTTAAGGAGAAGATGGAGAGGATTGGTGAGGAAATTCCAGAGCTTAGGGCCTAGACAGTTGAAGACAAAGCCACCAGTAGTGGAGAAATGGGGAAAGAAGACAGAGTTGGAAACATGTAATGATTCCAGAGGGCTGGAGGTGGTTACAGAGATGGGGAGACACAAGGCCCTGATGACATTAGGACAGCCATCAGGAGCAGGAATTCTGTCCGATATTTCCCTTGCTAACCGAGGTGAATTGTACCCACTCCTCAGCGCTGACATGTCCTGAAAGCTGGTCTTTCTTGTGTGGCTCAGACGCTCACTGAACAGATGTGGCTTTCTTTTCCCATGTTCCTGAGGTGACAGAAGAGCTTCAGCTAGAATGAGGAATGTTTCTAATGGCTCAAAAACCTCTCACTGTCCCTTAGCAAAGCTTTGTCTAATGAGAAGCCTTCACCAATTGCCACATTTCATTGCAAAGACTTCCTCTCACAGGAGCCCAGGGGCAACTTCCCTGGTTCTCTCTTCCCCAGCAAAGAATATGAGAGGAGGGACATTGTGCACTTATTGAAGCATTCAGAAATGTATTTAAAGGGAATTTAATCTACCCGTCTTGGATCCCTCCCTACCGGTTAGAGAATTGGTAGAAAACAGTGCCCCTTCAATGGAGGAGGCCCGAAATGAGTGAAGTCTCTCTCAGGTACTTAACTGTCAAGATCCGGGCTTCCCTGGGACTTAGGATCACAATGGCAGAATCCTGCCCGCTGAAGCTGCCAGCCAATCAAAGGTTCGGAGCAGCGGCTGCTACCAGTAATACAGCGAGACCTTCACAAGAGATCATCGCTGGATCCTTAGAGAGAGAGAGGAGTGGGATGGGGTTGGGGGTCACTGGGAGGGGAAGGGGGGTGAGAGGGGGATGGGGGTCACTCGCAAGGGGCGGGAGACGGGGTCCAGATGCAAGAGCAGCAGTGTATTTCTCAGCAGGCACCCCCCCCCCCCCCCCCGCCGCCCCGCCCCCCATGCCTAGTCCCTCAACCGGGTCTTTGAAACGGAGACCCTGGCTCCAGAAGGCCACAGTCAAATCTGACAGGGTTTGCTGGATGGCGTTCAAGAAGGATGGGAAACCATGGGAGTTCAGGAGAATCCCTGAGCCACGAGTAAATCTCAGCAGCCTACGCGTTATTGACCATAGTGCCTCAGTAATAAGTTTAATTACTAACAGGCGGGTTCCCCGTGCCAGCCCGTTCCCGCCGCTGAGTTAATGGGGATTTCCCACTGCCTGGCGCGCTCTGAGCTGCTTCCTTAAACCCAGCTCACTGATTTCCACAGGAGAGCATAGTCACAAGCCAAAAAGATTGAGGATGAAAGGACAGTTAATTGTAATGTCTTTACCCAGAGGGGGTGGGGAATGTGTGGAGTGAACTGCCCGCGGAGGTAGTGAGGGCAGATTGTACCGGCAATTCTAGAGAGAGTTGGGTGCATGTGAAGGCTCTGGGAAGTGTCATGAGATCTGAGATTTGCTGGACACTGGATCTGGGAGTAGTGCCCATTTCTGTTTGGTCCAATATTCCTGCCTCCAGCTTGGCATAATGTGTTTCCAGCTCTGATGCTAACCCAGTGATGTTTTGAAAATCTGTTATCTCAGGTCAAAGTTGGAGCTTCAACAAGAAGCATTGGTCAGTGGGAACTTGACCGTGGAGACGAACCTGATTGTGCTGGACACCCTGGAACTGGTGATCCAGGTATGAGATGTAGTAATCCTCTTTTAACAACCCCCCACACCACTCCACCCTCACAAGCCACTACCCCTCAGCCCCTCCTTGCCCACTGTTTAACAATCGACAAATAAAGTTCAACAGAATTACCACCGTGAAAAATCATCTGGTGTTCACGCTCAAGGACTTAGATTGTCAAAGGGATTGTTCTTAATGGGTGGCACGGTGGCACAGCGGTTAGCCAGTTGACCCACAGCGCCAGGGTCCCAGGTTCAATCCCAGCCTTGGATGACTGTGTCGTTCTCCCCATCGCTGCGTGAGTTTCCTCCTGGTGCTCCAGTTTCCTCCCACAGTCCAAAGATGCACAGGTTAGGTGGCTTGGCTGTGCTAAATTGCCCCTTGTGTCCAAAACGTTTAGGTGGGGTTACGGGGCAGGGGCATGGTCCTGGGTGGGCTGCTCCTTCAGAAGGTTGATGCAGACTTGATGGACTGAATGGCATCCTTCTGCACTGTAACGATTCTATGATTCTGAGTTTATGCTGCTGGAATATTGTCTTTGATAGTTGCAAAATCAAAACTCCAAACTCTAACATTGTAAAATTTCACCAAAAGATGCTTGATTAATCCTTTACTATAAACACATCTTCCGGTAGCTGCTCATTCTCACTTGCTGAGTAATTTTTGTTTCATCAGTTACCCAGTTTCCCAGTCACTGTCACCCACATAGAGGTTTAATATTGCCCTTCCTCAAATCTGCTAGTAATATGAACTCTTGGGTTTATATACTAACAGTACTTTTGACTACAGCTATAACATATCTGAGGATTAAGATAAGATTCATCACACCGTGTCTATTGAGCTGTCTCTGCGGTGCATTTACCAAACAATGTTCTTGGAATAATTCTTCTTTCGTTGAGTCAACCCTTACCTCCTCTCACTCCTGGGCTAGGGGAGGAAGGAGTCAGTGGATTGCACCATTCCATGCCCATCCTATTAAGGCCCGATGTTTAATAGCCTTTCCATCTTTCCAGCAGTGCAGCTCGATGCCCGAGTTAAAGCCTGTGGTCGCAGGGGTCCTGAAGGTCCTGATTCACAGCCTGTGCTGTAACCAGAGCACCCTATACCTGCAAAACTGCTTCAACACACAGCGAGCCGTCGTTGCCAAGGTAACCAGAATGTGACGAATGGGGTCAGAATTTTGGGAACGAGTTATTGAACGAGAGGATTAAACAAATGGGGTAAACTGCCCTCTGGTGGGTTGAAAGAGGCTGCTGTTCACGGAGGAGGATTGAGTGAATATTCCTGGCTGACCATTAACCCTGGAATTGTCTTTCAGCGCTGGGCGGGGCAAGAAGAGAAAATTGGGGGAGGATTGGAAGGGGAGGGGGCTTAGTGTTGAAGCAGTTTGTTTATTGGACTGATGAGGAGTGCATCGGAAAACATTTCAAGCAAAACACAGGGTGGGATTGAAATCCAAACAAAATAGAAGCTTTACGGATTCATGTGGTTGCTCCACTTTGTAGGTTATCAAATTCCACTGCCAAATAACCTATTGATACCAAATCAGTATGCAGGCCGAAGTTGTGCTCAATGCCTACAGCAGGAAGAGACCTTGAACACTCTCTTTGTCAGGGACAGAAATGTGCACTTGGTACTTCAGAGAAACCATAAATAGGGGAAAAATCTTCAATCCGTCCCTCAATGCTGGGCACCATGTGTCCTTTTCCACTCTTAATTTACTTCCACAATCTCATTGTTCCCTGGGGCAATCCAGTAAAGGGTCTTTTGCCCCATACCTGAGGGAAAACTGGGGAAGAACCCATGGGGAAAATCACCCTTTTCTGGATTATCCCAGGGAGAAATGCGATTATGGGAGTAAATTGGGCTAGGGAAAGGATAAAAGCTGCTCGGCATTGAATAAACTTGTTGATGCGACCATCAATTCCCACGAGACGGAGAGTTGAAGTGAGCAGTTGTTTTAATCAGCTAGAACTGTGCCTGCCTGCGACTGCTCTGCACTGAGAGCCGCCTGCAGGGCAGCAGATCTATATACCTCCCCCGAGGGGGCGGAGCCTACAAGGGACCCAACATGATACAATGCAATGTAATGTAGTACAATGGTCCATAGGTGGAGCCCACAAGGGCAACAACACAGTACAATGCAATACAGTGGTGAATGGCTACCATAATACGTTCACCACACTTTTATGGATTTTTGTGTATGTATGCATGGTTTAGCTCACTGGGCTAAATCGCTGGCTTTTAAAGCAGACCAAGCAGGCCAGCAGCACGGTTCGATTCCTGTACCAGCCTCCCCGGACAGGCGCCGGAATGTGGCGACTAGGGGCTTTTCACAGTAACTTCATTTGAAGCCTACTGTGACAATAAGCGATTTTCATTTTTCATTTTCACATACGCATGTGTTTGTTGTGAGTGTTTGGATATTTTAAAAGATTAATTCCAGTTGAATCCCAGACTCTGTTAACACAAGTTGAATTGATCGAACTGATGCTATTGATGCATTACCATCCCGTTATGTTTGATCAGTTCCTCCTGCAGAGCTAACTGGCTGTTACTGTGTCCCTGCTGCAGTTTCCAGATGTGCTGTTTGATGAGGACTCGGAGCACTGCACGGACCTGTGCTTGCTGCTGCTGCAGAGATGCATGAGTCGTTTTGAGAGCACACGGGTCCAGGCCTCGGCTTCCCTCTACTTGCTCATGAGGCAGAGCTACAAGGTGGTGAGTGAGCTGGAGCTTGCAGCAGTCCGGAACTCTTCTCAGTTTCCAGGCTTAATTCCCAAGGAAATTATGAGTGCAAGCTGATAAATCTCTCAGAGCCAGTTGGTGAAGTAGACCAAGGTCGGGATTTGCTGCGCTCCCTTTCCCGTCGGCAGGTTCGGCAACGAGAGGGGGAAATATCACGAGGACAGAGTCATGTTTCACATCGGTGTAAAAGCAGGAAGTGAATGTCCCCCTCCCCGTGTTAGTAGTGGGCCGTCTTTCCCACCGTTAAACATTGGGAACCTCAGTGTAATACATTGGCATCTCATTATCGCTCCATAGGCCGACAGCATACCCCCAGGGCACAAATGTGTCCATGGCGGCCTGATGTCAAATGGCTCAATGCACGACCAGTCTCCGAAGGCGTGCACCTGATCAGCAATACTCCAAGGGGAAGGTGAAGATGAGCGCAGCGCCCGGGTGGGGGTTGGAGAAGGTCGTTCCAGGGTAATGCCATGGGATGCCAGTTTGAGGCCCACTTGACATCAATTTAATGCCGAGAGGGTGCCATGGGGCACGAGGGCGAAGAATGTTTCTTGGTATGCCCGCTGTGCGCTGGGGCAGCCTTTAAAATGGTGTCCAGACCACCGATTCGATGGAGGGGCGGGTGAATCAGGGGCCTCCCACCAGCGATACTTCATGGAACTTCAGGCCTTCTTTTTCTCCAAAGTCCCGCACTCTAGAGTCACAGAATAACCTACAGTGCAGAAAGAGGCCATTCGGCCCATCGAGTCTTCCCCAGCCCTTAGAAAGAGCACCCTACAAGCCCACACCACCACCCTGTTCCTCTAACCCCACCTAACCTTTTGGACACAAAGAGGCAATTTAGCATGGCCAATTCACCTAACATGCAAATTTTTTGGACTATGGGAGGAAACCAGAGCACCCGGAGGAAACCCACGCAGACTGGATGAATCATAGAACATGCATTGCAGAAGGAGGCCATTCGGCCCATCGAGTCTGCACCGACCCACTTAAGCCCGCACTTCCACCATATTCCCATAACCCAATAACCCCTCCTAACCTTTTTGGACACTAAGGGAAATTTAGCATGACCAATACACCTAAACTGTACGTCTTTGGACTATGGGAGGAAACCGGAGCACCCAGAAGAAACCCACGCAGACACGGGGAGAACGTGCAGACTCCGCACAGACATTGACCCAGTGGGGAATTGAACCTGGGACCCTGGTGCTGTGAAGCCACAGTGCTATCCACTTGTGCTACCGTGCTGCCATGGGGAGAACGTGCAAACTCCACACAGACAATCACTGAGCCCGGAATTGAACCCGGGTCCCTGGAGCTGTGAGGCAGCAGTGCTAAGCACTGTGCCACCATGTCGCTCTGTGACATATATGACATAAAACACTGCCTTTGCTGTTGGCGGGCTCAATGTCACTTTTCCTGACTGACATCGGACTTTGCTGATATCGGAGAAAATCTTGCCCCCTCAAGTCAATGTATATCGCAAGTTTCGGTCAATGGGCTAGACAGCTGGTTTGCGATGCAGAACAAGGCCAGCAGTATTCGTTCAATTCCCGTACTGGCTGAGGTAATTCATGAAGACCCTGCCTTCTCAACCTGCCCCTTGCCTGAGGTGAGGTGATCCTCCGGTTAAACCACCACCAGTCAGCTCTCCTCCTCAAAGGGTAAAGCAGCCTATGGCTATCTGGGATTATGGTGACTTTACCGTTACAACCCAAGGAACTGAGGGCACTGTTGCTAAGTTTGCAAATGATATAAAGATATGTAGAGGGACAGGTAGATTGAGGAAGCAGGGGGGGCTGCAGAAGGACTTGGACAGGGTAGGAGAGTGGGCAATGAAGTGGGAGATGGAAAACAATGTGGAAAAGTGTGAGGTTATGCGCTTTGGTAGGAGGAATGGAGGCATAGACTATTTTCTAAATTAGAAAAGGCTTAGGAAATCAGAAGCACAAAGGGATTTAGGAGTCCTAGTTCAAGATTCTCTTAAGGTTAACATGCAGGTCCAGTTGGCAGTTAGGAAGGCAAATGCAATGCTAACATTCATGTCGAGAGGGCTAAAATGTAAGAGCAGGATGTACTTCTGAGGCTGTATCAGGCTCTAGTCAGACCCCATTTGGAGTATTGTGAGCAGTTTTGGGCCCCGTATCTAAGGAAGGATGTGCTGGCCTTGGAAAGGGTCCAGAGGAGGTTCACAAGAATGATCTTGGAATGAAGAGCTTGTCATATGAGGAGCGGTTGAGGACCCTGGGTCTGTATTCCTTGGACTTTAGAAGGATGAGCACAGTAAGAAGTCTTACAACACCAGGTTAAAGTCCAACAGGTTTGATTCAAACACGAGCTTTCGGAGCGCGGCTCCTTCCTCAGAAGGATGAGGAGGGGATCTTATTGATCTTATTGAAACTTACAGGATACTGAGAGACCGAGATAGAGTGGATGTGGAGAGGATGTTTCCACTAGTGAGATAAACTAGAACCTTACAGCACAGCCTCAGGCTGAAGGGACCATACTTTAAAACAGAGATGAGAAGGAATTTCTTCAGCCCGAGGGTGGTGAATCTGTGGACTTCTTTGCCGCAGAAGGCTGTGGAAGACAAATCACTGGGTGTCTTTAAGACAGAGATAGATAGGTTCTTGATTAATAGGGGGATCGGGGGTTATGGGGAGAATGCAGGAGAATGGGGATGAGAAACATCAGCCATGATTGAATGGCGGAACAGATTTGATAGGCCAAATGGGCTAATTCAGCTTCTATGTCTTATGGACCACCAGTCTCAGAAACTGTCTCTTTACACTCATTTGAAAATCAGATGAATCAATTAAATTAACCCCTTAAAGGGCACTATCAAGTTTTTGTAACAAAAAAACAAAAAGGAAATTTATCAAATAAAAATTAAATGATCAGGACTGATGATGCATTCCAGACCCTGCAGTTCCCACTGTGGAAGGCCTCAGGCATACTGGTGGAAGTGTCCTTTTGTACTCGTGTGAGTAATTCAGATAAACAAATAAGCTAATTAACTAAAGAACCACTCCTTCTGGGGACACTGTAATGAAAAAACAAAACTTTAATGGAAATTTATCAAATTAAATTAAAATAATGGGCGGGATTCTCCCCTACCCGGCAGGCCGGGGGCCCCAACGCCAAGGAGTGGTGTGAACCACTCCGGTGTCGGGCCGCTCCAAAGGTGCGGAATCCTCCGCACCTTCAGGGGCTAGGCCGGCCTCGGAATTGTTTGCGTCGCGCCAGACGGCGGGGAAGGGGCTTGGCTCCATGCCAACCGGTGGCAAAGGGCCTCCGCTGGCCGGCGTATGCTGGCGTCATCCCAGCGCATGCGCGGGGGGGGGGGGTTCATCTCTGCGTTGGCCATCGCTGAGGACCACAGCGGCCGATGCGGAACAATAGAGTGCCCCCACGGCACAGGCCCGCCCGCACATCGGTAGGCCCCGATCGCGGGCCAGGCCACCGTGGGGGCATCCCCCGGGGCCAGATCCCCCTGCCCCTCCCTCCCCCAAGGACCCTGGAGGCTGCTCGCGCAGCCCAGTCCCGTTGGCAAATGCCTGGTGTAACATACGGCAGCGGGACTGGCCGAAAACAGGCGGCCACTCGGCCCATTGCAGGCCGGAGAATTACCGGGGGGGCCGCTGCCAGCCCCTGCAGTGCCCACTGGTTACAGAAGGCCTGAAGTGTACCGGTGGACACCACTTTCTCCCTCTCCAAGGATACCCGGGTGCAATCATCATCATGAAAGAAAAATGGTCATTCACGTCAAAGGAACCCCCTCAACTGCCCACTGCCTGGAACTGTCAATGAGCACCTTATGGGCACAACTAATTATCAAATGAGTGCCTCCCATATTTAACCTTAATTTCTACAATTAACACAAGGCATTCTGTGAGACTCTCCTTCGGCGGGATCCTGTGCCCCTCCGGCAGTGCACTCACGCCCGAGTGTTTTCCGAGGGCGGGCGGTGGCCCATAATGAGAAACCCCATTGGCCAGCTGTGGGAACGGAGAATCCCGCTGCTGGTGAGGGCGCACCGCGCCGATAAACGGGACTGCCGGGATGGAGAATCCTGCCCATTGTCTTCTGTGTGGGTGTCTGCCATGGCTCAGTGGTACTCTTGCCTCTGAGTCAGGAGGTTTTGGGTTCAAGTCCCACTCCAATGACTTGAGTAAAAAATCCAGGTTGACACTCCACTTTGGCATGTCATTGTGAAAGGTCTTACATAAATGTAAGTCTCTCCTGCACATTTAAGGACCCTTTTTTATGGTGGAAAAAGAATCAATGAATCCCTACAGTGCAGAAAGAGGCCATTTAGCCCATTGAGTCTGCACCGATACTTCGAAAGACCAGCCTACCTAAGCCCAATCCCCTGCCCTGTAACTCCATCCTAAGGGGCAATTTAGCATGGCCAATTCACCTAACGTGCA
The DNA here is from genome assembly GCF_902713615.1 of Scyliorhinus canicula. Taxonomy (NCBI): domain Eukaryota; kingdom Metazoa; phylum Chordata; class Chondrichthyes; order Carcharhiniformes; family Scyliorhinidae; genus Scyliorhinus; species Scyliorhinus canicula. Next base: position 99,733,586 of record NC_052163.1, read on the forward strand.
CATCTTTGGACTGTGGGAGGAAACCGGAGCACCCGGAGGAAACCCAGGCAGACACTGGGAGAACGTGCAAACTCCACACAGACAGTTACCCGAGGTCAGAATCGAACCCGGGTCCCTGGCTCTGTGAGGCAGCAGTGCTATCCACTGTCTCACCATGCCACCCAGAAATGTGAGATAGTTATCTGTCCTGGAGCAGTTAACATCCATGGGGTAATGTCAAAGTGACATCAATAACCAGGAAGAGTTTCACTGATTGCAAACCCTGGGCTAGAAACACACCTTCTGTTGATGTACAGTCCTGGTGCATTTTTCACAATTTACTGCATTCCTTAATGATTGCAGAATTTAGTAATTATATGTTTTCAGGACAAAAGATAGGCAGATTGTGGCAGATTTAAGGTGCAAAGGAAGTTGAAACATTCCTGGTGGTAGCAATGACACATGGTACTCAAAATATTTCTCCATCTGCTGGGACAACAGAAGATGTTAAATCCACTTTGAACCCTAGAATGGTCCAGCAGAGAGGTCAAATTTAACTTCACCCTGTGACATTGCACAGAAGTCCCTACTCTGTTCATTTCCCCATCAGATACATCTGTACATCATTTGATTACGACAGGTTTCAAAATAAAAGTAAATAAAGTGTGAAAAACAAAACTTACTCAGATTTCTTGAACAATAAATCTGCCTTCAGTAATTACAATAGCTTTGCTACAGCTACACACCTCCTTTTTGTTGACATTGAACCACTTTTCCTTGATAAAGCTGTACATACCTACAGCTTCAGTAATGAAAAGCCCCAGTGCCATGGTACCTAAAGTGTAACATTTGTCTTCATGTGTCATAAGAACTACATTTGAGGCTTGTTTTGTGTTGTTAGTTTTGCAAATTGGTACACATGGAGGTGACAGATCAGCTACCTGCTAGGTAATAAAGGTGGACGTCATTGGGGAGGGCTGGTGGGCAGAGAGAGGACAGCAGTGCACAGTCATATTTCTCGTCAGTGTTTACACTGGAGAAAGACAATGTTGTCGAGGAGAATACTCAGGTATAGTCGACCAGGCTAGATTGGATTGTGGTTCACAAGGAGGAGGTGTTAGCAATTTTGGAAAGTGTAAAAATAGATAAGTCCCCTGGGCCAGATGGGATTTATCCTAGGATTCTCTGGGAAGCCAGGGAGATTGCAGAGCCTTTGTCCTTGATCTTTATGTCGTCTTTGTCGACAGGAATAGTGCCGGAAGACTGGAGGATAGCAAATGTTGTCCCCTTGTTCAAGAAGGGGAGTAGAGACAACCCTGGTAATTATAGACCTGTGAGCCTTACTTCGGTTGTGGGTAAAATGTTGGAAAAGGTTATAAGAGATAGGGTTTATAATCATCTTGAAAAGAACAAGTTGATTAGCGATAGTCAACACGGTTTTGTGAAGGGTAGGTCATGCCTCACAAACCTTATTGAGTTTTTTGAGAAGGTGACCAAACAGGTGGATGAGGGTAAAGCGGTTGATGTGGTATATATGGATTTCAGTAAGGCATTTGATAAGGTTCCCCACGGTAGGCTATTGCAGAAAATACGGAAGTATGGGATTGAAGGTGATTTAGCGATTTGGATCAGTAATTGGCTAGTTGAAAGAAGACAGAGGGTGGTGGTTGATGGCAAATGTTCATCCTGGAGTTCAGTTATTAGTGGTGTACCGCAAGGATCTGTTTTGGGGCCACTGCTGTTTGTCATTTTTATAAATGACCTGGAAGAGGGTGTAGAAGGATGGGTTAGTAAATTTGCAGATGACACGAAGGTCGGTGGAGTTGTGGATAGTGCTGAAGGATGTTATAGGTTACAGAGGGACATAGATAAGCTGCAGAGCTGGGCTGAGAGGTGGTAGATGGAGTTGAATGCGGAAAAGTGTGAGGTGGTTCACTTTGGAAGGAGTAACAGGAATGCAGAGTACTGGGCTAATGGCAAGATTCTTGGTAGTGTAGATGAACAGAGAGATCTCGGCATCCAGGTACATAAATCCCTGAAAGTTGCCACCCAGGTTAATAGGGCTGTTAAGAAGGCATATGGTGTGCTAGCCTTTATCAGTAGGGGGATTGAGTTTCGGAGCCACGAGGTCATGCTGCAGCTGTACAAAACTCTGGTGCGGCCGTACCTGGAGTACTGCGTGCAGTTCAGGTCACCACATTATAGGAAGGATGTGGAAGCTTTGGAAAGGGTTCAGAGGAGATTTACTAGGATGTTGCCTGGTATGGAGGGAAGGTCTTACGAGGAAAGGCTCAGGGACTTGAGGTTGTTTTCGTTAGAGAGGAGAAGGCTGAGAGGTGACTTAATAGAGACATATAAGATAGTCAGAGGGTTAAATAGGGTGGACAGTGAGAGTCTTTTTCCTCAGATGGTGATGACCAACACGAGGGGACATAGCTTTAAATTGAGGGGTGGTAGATATAGGACAGATGTCAGAGGCAGTTTCTTTACTCAGAGAGTAGTAGGGGTGTGGACCGCCCTGCCTGCAACAGTAGTAGACTCGACAACTTTAAGGGCATTTCAGTGGTCACTGGATAGACATATGGATGAAAATGGAATAGTGTAGGTCAGATAGGCTTCAGATGGTTTCACAGGTCGGCGCAACATCGAGGGCCGAAGGGCCCGTACTGCGCTGTAATGTTCTATGTTCTGTTCTATATGAGTAATTCTGATTAATTGTGGGGGAGGGGCGCTGGCCTGTAATATGGTAAGTAGAAGCCGTGTTAAACAGAGATTGATTAAAAGAGTCAATAGCAAAAGACTATCCTACTCAGCATCCGTGCAACCAATATGAAACCTCAGATCAGTATTTCTATCACTACTTGTCATCTGAGGAGGGATCAGGCCTTGCCTGACAATTTACTCAAAACTCCTTGAGGAAATAGAAGTTAAGTCGCCCAATCTCAGATGACCACAGGCTGCTTTCCCCTTGAGGGGGGATAGCTGACTGGTGGTTATTTAACCTGAGGGTCACCACACTTCAGGCGAGGGGCAAGATTGAGAAGATGAAGCCTTCATGAATAACCTCAGCCAGTATGGGAATTGAACCTGCGCTGTTGGCCTTGCTCTGCAACACCATTCTGGCGTCCAGCCAACAGAGCTAAATAACAACCCTGTTGACTGTAGAGATTATGTACCGATAAATCTTCGTGAGCTCTTTAATACCGAGGGACGTGGGCAGCACGGTGGCGCAGTGGGTTAGCCCTGTAGTCTCACGGCGCCAAGGTCCCAGGTTCGATCCTGGCTCTGGGTCACCGTCCTTGTGAAGTTTGCACATTCTCCCCGTGTTTGCGTGGATTGCGCCCCCACAAGATGTGCAGGCTAGGTGGATTAGCCACGCTAAATTGCCCCTTAATTGGAAAAAATGAATTGGGTACACTAAATTGATAAAAAAAAGAAAAAAAAACTGAGGGGCAGTTAATAATCACTTCTCAAGACATAGAAGGCCAGCTGCTGAGGTGGATTGAAAATTAACCAAAATGGAGGGAGCAAAGGGCATTCGGAAAGCGAGCTACACTGACATGGCAAGGGTTCACTGGCGAGTAGCGCAGGGGTCAAAGTACGTCAGTGGTTTGAGCTGCAGCAGATATGCTTACAGATGAATACATATAGTGGGGGGAGGAGATGTCAAACAATAGGAAAGAGGAAAATCAACAGCAAAGAAATCTGGATCTTTTAACTTCAGATGTTAAAGCCACATTTATTGCCCGATTTCTCTGAGAAGGTGTTAACAGTAAATCGCGTGGGCCTGGAGTCACATGTAGGCCAAACTGGGTTAAGGATGAAAGACATTAATGAACTGGTTGGGTTTTTTGCTCACACAGAAGTTTGCGCATACAAAGTGAGCAAATTTATTGAGTGACAACTTGCTATAATGGGAATTGAATTCATAGTCCCTATGTTGCTTGCTCAGCAGGTTAGGGGATTGATGAGGGTCAAATTATATTAATGTGGATTTGAATATTTTCCGTGCACTTTGAATTTTCTGTGCTGACTAACCTGGAACTTCTTACGCTTAGCACTTTTCGAGAATGAAAATGTACATCACCTTGTCTCTGGCATCCTTAGCGGAAAAAATATCGAATCAGGATGAGTCCTGTCTCCAGAAATCCATTGAGACAATCCTAATTTACCTGGAGACAGATAGAGCCATGCAGAGCACCGGCTTCCTGACACAGGTAAGGTAACTCTGAACCTTAAAGGGACCTCAAATCTAATCACAGAACAAGTAAAGTGCAGATGATATATTTGTTGTGTAAGAATGGTGAGATTTATAATCTGTTGTGCACCAGTGTTGTCAGTTGAAAATGTGGTGGGGACAAATTTTCTGGTCCGCGTTTATGCAGTTGACTGGAGCAGCATGGTCAATATGAGTTGTGCCTACCCAGGCTCAGGAATGCAGCTAGTTCCTAGCCAAGGCCACTAATATTGCCCTCGGGCATCCCAGACACAGACCCCACCCTCTGGTTAGGCTTAAACTGGCAGGTCAAGAAAACAGCACAGTGGTAGACCTGTGAGACCTGCCTGCAATCGTCTGGAGAGCAGCCTTTGGGACCTTTTGTGAGCAGTTGAAGACTGGCAGCCAGGAAAGACTCATCCTGGTTAAGGTGTGCGGGGAGGTACTGTCAATAAAATAGACCTTGGCATCCTTCTCTCTCTTAAAGCTACCCCTGGACTGCTGCCAATCTTCTAGTCCATGAGGGTCCTCTCTTTATCGCCGACTCTTATATCAGCTAATGCCTTTCAAACTAGGGACCAGGCCAGGAAAATTGACTCTGGTGATCTTATAGTAACAATAGTAATAATTATTACAATTTAAAAAAACAATCTCACTCTCTGGAGTGTAAGGATCATCTCTCAATCCTCTGGAATTTAGGAACTGTCTTTCACTCAGTGTGCGGCAATGCTTTTCTCATATTACAGCACACGGATGCAGGAGACCTATTCAACATCACACGCCCTATCCTCATCCACCTTTCGAACAAGACCTTCAACTGCGCAAAACCTGCTACCAGAAGTACACGTAAAATATCCTGAGACTCTGATGCTAGTACATCGGATATATCCTCTCAGTGTCACAACCCAACATTTAACCAACACCACTAAACAGTGATTAACTGATCACTTATCTATGGGATCTTGTGAGAAAGTTGGATAGAACTTTTGCCGAGAAAATCATTAATTGGCCATAAAATGCTTTGGGATATCCTGAGCTCAGTGGGCTAGACAGCTGGTTTGTGATGCAAAAGAAGGCCAGCAGCGCGGGTTCAATTCCCGTACCAGCTTACCCGAACAGGCGCCAGAATGTGGAGACTAGGGGCTTTTCACAGTAACTTCATACTTGTGACAATAAAAGGTTATTATGTTATTATTCGGGTGCGAGATAAATAATGTTTTTTTCCTTGAAATCAATGGTTGACATGACAACAATGGCAAGGTGGCAAATATTTAAAGGGCTACTATTTTGGGTTATTTTGCTCCGTTCGGTTTGCTGTACCTCTTTAAGTGCTTGTTATAAAAGTGATGCCTCTTCTAATGTAGACGCATATTTTGACACTGTGTATTGGTTGGTACTTTCCATTTGGCACATAAAACTTGCAGTAATACATCTCAGCTCATGGTATAGTTGCCTACTCTATTTGGATATAATCATGGAACTTACATCATATGAACCCTCACTTCCACTGCCCCACCCAATTAACAGCAATCTTTTCTATTTCCGATATTGCAATAATTCATTGTGAGAGCATTCTAAGAATATGGAAAAGGCGTGATGTTATTTGATATCGCTATGATTTTTCTTCCTGATTGCTTCCACGGAACACAGTTGCATAGGTCAGAAGTAGAAGTCAGCCATTCAGCTCTTTGAGCCTGCTCCACCATTCAGTGGTGATTGATCGTGGATGATTTGTCTGTGGTCTCGACTTAATTTTCCTGCCTGTCCCTCATGTGTCCCTTGCCTTATCAAAAACCCGTCTAACTCAGCCTTGAATAAATTCAATGACCCAACCTCCACTGCTTTCTGGGGAAGAAAGTTCCACAGAATAACAACCTTCTCGAGAAAAAAAGAATTCTCCTCCATCTTAAAGTTTGAGTCCTAATTCTAGTCTCTCCCACTATCTAAGCTGTTAAGTCCCCTCAGGATCTTGTATGTTTCAATAATATCGCCTCTCATTCTATCAAATTCTGAGGGTATAGGCCCAATCTCTTCAACTTTTCTTTTTAACATAACCCCTTTCTTGCGAGGATGAGTCACATGAACTTTCTCTGAGCAGTTTCTAACTCAATTTTATCTTGTTTTTAAATAAGGAGACTGATGCACTATCAATTACGACGAGACAAGAGTAGAGTGTAATTGAGGCTTTATTACGCAGAGATGTGTAGCCTCCCGCAGCTGCTGCCGAAATGGCTGCTGCTCGGAGAGCCCACACATTTATACTCCGCCTACTGGGCGGAGCCAGCAGACAGGGATCTACCCCTGTACCTGTAGTACAGGGGCCTTACCGTAATACACCTCATATGCGGTATATACAATACAACAGTGGTGACTACCACAGAGACCAAAACCGTACACGGTGGGGTAAACTTTCCGGTCTAGCCCGCCGCGCGAATTGTCCCGGGCAGGGCGGACAATTTTTAAAAATATATAAATTTAGGGTACCCAATTCTTTTTTTTCCATTTAAGGGGCAATTTAGCGTGGTCAATCCACCTACCCTGCACGTCTTTGGGTTGTGGGGGTGAGACGCACGCAAACACGGGGAGAATGCGAAAACTCCACACGGACAGTGACCCGGGGCCAGGATCCGAACCCGGGTCCTCAGTGCCATGAGGCAGCAGTGTTAACCACTGCACCATCGTGCCACCCTGAGATGGACAATTTGATAGACCATTGAAAGGCCCATTGACCTTGGACGGGAATTTTTGGTATCAGCACAAGCAGAGAATTCCGCCCAGTATGACAGATGTGGTCTCACCAATACCCTGTGCAGCTGCGGTAAAGCTTCCTTATTTTTATATTCCATTACCCTTGCACTAAACGCCACATTCCATTTGCCATACTAATCACTTCCTGTACTTGCAGTTTAACTGTTTGTGATTCATGTACCAAGAATCTCATGGGGGTATGGCAGTTAGCACTGCTGCCTCACCTTCGATTCCGACCTTGCGTGACTGTATGTGGTGAAGTTGGCACGTTCTCCCCGTGTCTGTGTGGGTTTCCTCCGGCTGCTCCAGTTTCCTCCCGCAGTCCAAAGATGTTAGGTGGATTGATCATGCTAAATTACCCCTTAGTGTCCAGACAAGTGCGGGTTAGGAGGGGTTATGGAGATAGGGTGGGGGAGTGAGCCTAGGTAGGGTGCTCTTTCAGAGGGTCGGTGCAGATTCGATGGGCTGAATGGCCTCATTCTGCATTGTAGGCATTCTATGGTTCTAACACACCCAGACCTTCTGAACCATCAAGTTCAACATTTTCTCTCCATTTAAATAATATTCTGCTTTTCTATTCTTACTGCAAAAGTGAACAAGTTCACATTTTCCCACATTGCACTTATTTGCCAAATGATTGCCCACTCACTCAACCTGTCTATATCCCTTTGCAGACTCTCTATCTCCTCTTGACCACTTACTTTCCTACTGATATTGGTGTCATTGACAAATTTAGCTACCACACCTTAGGTTCCTTCACCCAAGCCATTGATATCGACTAAATAATTGAGGCCCCAGCACTGACGCCTGTGACATTCCACTCGTTTGAGCTTGCCAACCCAAAAAAGATCAGTTTATCCCTACTGTCTGCTTCCTGTTAGATAACAAATCCTTTATCTACGCTAAATCCTTTATCTACAGGGCAGCACGGTAGCATAGTAGTTAGCACAGTTGCTTCACAGCTCCAGGGTCCCAGGTTCAATTCCTGGTTTGGGTTACTGGTCTGTGCGGAGTCTGCACGTTCTCCCCGTGTGTGCGTGGTTTCTTCCGGGTGCTTCGCTTTCCTCCCACAGTCCAAAGATGTGCGGGTTAGGTGGATTGGCCATGATAAATTGCCCTTAGTGTCCAAAAAGGGTAAGTGGGGTTACGGGGATAGGGTGGAAGTGTGGGCTTAGGTCGGGTGCTCTTTCCAGGGGCTGGTGCAGACTCGATGGGCCGAATGGCCTCCTTCAGCACTGTAAATTCTATGATTCTAATATATTGCCCTCTGGAGCTGGTGCTCTTACCTTTTGTTGTAACCTTTGATGCGACACCTTATCAAATATCTTTTGAAAATCCAAGTGCCTCACATCAACATGTTTCCCTTTGTCCACCTTGCTTGTTACTTTCTCAAAAAATGGAAATAAATAAAACACTATTTTCTTTCCACATAAGCATGTTGAATCTGCCTGGTCACACATTGATTTTCTAAGTATCCTGCTCCAACCTCCTTGCTAATGGATTGTAGCACTTTCCCTCTGACACATGTTGGGCAAACTGGCCCATAGTTTCCAGCTAGCTGTTCCCCTCTTTTCTTGAACAAAGGTGTTATATTGTTTTGCAGACTGCTAGGACCCTTTCAGAATTTAATGATTTTTGGAAGATTCTAAACAATGCATCTACTATCTCTACATTCACTTATTTTAAGACCATAGCATGCAAACCATCTGGTTCTGGGACTTGTCAGCCGTTAGGTCTAATAGTTTGCCAGCATCTTTTCCCTGTGATGATGATTGTTCACTTCTTAATTTTCAAAAATCTTTGGGGTGTCTCAAGTGAAGAGAGTCACAAAATACTTGTTCAACAACTCTGCCATTTCTTTTTTTTCTATTATTAATTCCCCAAATTTACTCTTCAGCGGAACAACATACCTTTTCTTATTTAAATACTTGTTGAAATTCTTACTGTTTGTTTTGATATTGCTAGCTAGCTTTCTTTCAGACTAAACTTGCTCCTTTATTATTTTTTTAGTCACTTTTTCCTGGCTCTTAAAATCTGACCAATCTACTAACCTACCACTTATCTCTACAGATTCATATTGTGGTTTTTCAATTTGATACAATCCTTAACTTCCTTATTTAGTCTTTTTATTTTCTTACCCGGATTAATGCTGAGAGTTATTAAATATCTCCTTAAAAGTCTATTCTTGCATCTCGACTGTGCTGCCTTTAACCTAGTTTTCTACTTCACTTTAGCTAACTCTGCTTTCATACCCTAATAATTACCTTTAATCAGGTTTAAAACACTTGTCTTAGACTTACACTTACTCCATTCAAATGGAATGTGAAATTCTATCATATTGTGATCACTGTTACCCAGTTGCTCCTTTCCCATGAGGTTATTGATTAATTCTGTCTCCCTGCTCATTACCAGGTCTGGAATAGCCTGCTCCCTGCTTGCTACTAGAATGCACTTCTCTTAAGAAATAGTCTTGAACACAGTCTATGAACTAATTTTTCCAGATTCCTTTACTCATCTGATTCATCCAATCTACATGTAGATTAAAGTCACCAATGATTAGGGTAACCCGATGGCACAGTTGTTAGCACTGCTGCCTCACAGCGCTAGGCACCCAGGTTCAATTTTCAACTTGGGTGAATGTGGAGTTTGCACGTTCTCCTGTGTCTGCGTGGGTTTCCCCTGGGTGCTCCAGTTTCCTCCCACAGTCCAAAGATGTGAGGGTTAGGTGGATTGGCCATGCTAAAATTGCCCATAGTATCCAGAAATGTCCAGGTTTGATGGGGTTACGGGGAATAGGGCAAGGGAGTGGGCCTAGGTAGGGTGTTGTTTCAGAGGGTCGTTGCAGACATGATCGCCCAAATGGCCTCCTCCTGCACAGTAGGGATTCTATCGATATGGATTCTATGGACTAAAACGGTACCTTTCTTACAAACCCTATTCATTTCTTCCTGTATACTCTGGTTCGATAGTGTAACTATTTTTTTAAAAAATTATGAAATTTAGAGTACCCAATTAATTTTATCCAATTGAGGGTCAATTTTAGCGTGGAATCCCCCTACCCTGCACATCTTTGGGTTGTGAGGGCGAAACCCACGCAAACACTGGGAGAATGTGCAAACTCCGCGCAGACAGTGACCCAGAGCCAGGATCGAACCTGGGACCTTGGTGCCGTGAGGCAGCAATGCCAACCACTGCGCCACCGTGCTGCCCTAGTGTACCTATTTTTAGGGGTCCTGTAAACTACTCCCACAAGTGACCTTCTACCGTTACTATTTCTTATCTCTACCCAAACTGATTCTGTATCTTGTTCTTTTCGCTAATTTACTAATGACATTCGTAATTAAGAGAGACACCCCACTACCTTTTCCTAGCTTCCTATCTTTTCAAAATGTGAAATACCTTTCAATATTCAGGTTGGTGACCCTGCTGCCACGTCTACGTGATGGCAATCAAGTCGTACATCTTTATTTCTATCTTGTGTTAATAATTCATCCACTGTCAAGCTTTAGTTCAGGGAGACTCCAGGACAACCTTGGAAAATTGGCAACACCGACTCACGAATGACATAGTAACATTTTACTTGGCCTGCTTGCGATGTGTGGCCTCTGCTGGTGGACTTTCCCTGTGAGTTGCGATCAAAGAATTATGGACAGTTTCATGATCTGGTTTTATTCTTACAGGAAAATATACCAGAATCAAATCTTCCACATCTCCCCCTCCCTCCCCTGCCTTATTTATCCTAGAATCCTGTCTCTCTCTCATTCTCACTCTTTCTCTCTCTCTCGCTGCCTAGCAGCAATAATTGGTGCCCATCTCTCACTAGCTTTCCGATCTCTGTTTCTTATTTCCAGTGGTCAGAAGTTCCATTCAGAGTTAATCGGAGTTTTTCCTCAAGTTAAACCGATGACGAGCTCGAAAGCGGCACACTGTTTACATCACCAGCTTCAGGATCCTTAGGGAAACATCCGGTCGAACAATTTCCGGAAATGTGTATGAACTGGTTCCAACAATCCTTTTGTGTGCCTAATGCACCTGTGTTTGAAGCTCTAAATGGACCCAGAGTGTCAGTTAATCTCTGGCAGAGGGCCGAGAGCAGCTGCTTCCTGTTTCCAAGATGCCAGCAGTGTCTCGGTAGCGGCGCTCTGAGTCACAGTAAGCTATGCCAGCACTTCACTGCAGCACTGAGGGGATAGTGTGTTACAGTAATGCTCCTGTCTGCATTCTTGGGTGAACGTAGAAGGTGGCTTGAAGACGAGCAGGAGAGTTCTCCTGGTTCCCGGCCCACATTCGTTCATGGGAACGTAGATAATTTGCAGCACACGGTCCATTCGGCCCATTGTGTCTGTACCATCTGTTAAATAGCAACCCAGTCCAATCCCACTTTACAGCTCTTGCTACTCAGCCCTGTTATTTACAGCAATTCAAGTGCACATCCAAATAATCTTTCAGTGCAGTGGGGTTTCCGCCTCTCCTTCAGGCAGGGAGTTCTGGACCCTGGGTGAAAAACAATTCTCCTCAATGACCCTTAGGTCCTCAAGCAACATCACTTTAAAAACAATCTTGTCATCTATTCCCTGCTGTTTGTGGGATATTACTGTGCACAGATTGATTGGCAAGTTTCCTTACATTACTGCAGTGGACTGCAGTTCAAAAGCACTTCATTGGATGTAAAATTCCTTGGCCCTTGCCTTCTCAGAGAAACTAGAGATGGGCAATCAATATCGACCATAACGTCTTAAACGAAAGGTGCTACATAAATACAGTTCCTTTCTTTTTCACTACAATTGCTGCTCCACTTCAACTGATTTGCCTTCAGTGAGGCAAATGGCCCCCTGCTCCCATTCCTGCTTTCCTGACCTGGCAGAATATTGGGAAATCGCAATCGCGCATAGCTAAAGATAGTTCTGGAATTTAAACCCAGACTACCACTAGTGAACAATGCGAACACTGGTTTCTCTCCCCTTTGGACATGAAGAACTTACATTTTTGCTTTCACGACATTTTGTTCTGTGGGGCACTGCCCCTTTGCATTGTGGGACACTCTCTTTCATACTGTGGAGCACTGTCTCTTTGGTACTGTGAGGCACTGCCTCTTTGGTACTGTGGGGCACTGTCTCTTTGGTACTGTGGGGCACTGCCTCTTTGGTACTGTGGGGCATTGCCTCTTTGGTACTGTGGGGCACTGCCTCTTTCATACTGTGGGGCATTGCCTCTTTGGTACTGTGGGGCACTGCCTCTTTCATACTGTGGGGCACTGTCTCTTTGGTACTGTGGGGCACTGCCTCTTTGGTACTGTGGGGCACTGTCTCTTTGGTACTGTGGGGCACTGCCTCTTTGGTACTGTGGGGCATTGCCTCTTTGGTACTGTGGGGCATTGCCTCTTTGGTACTGTGGGGCACTGCCTCTTTGGTACTGTGGGGCACTGCCTCTTTGGTACTGTGGGGCACTGCCTCTTTGGTACTGTGGGGCACTGCCTCTTTGGTACTCTGGGGCACTGCCTCTTTGGTACTGTGGGGCACTGCCTCTTTGGTACTGTGGGGCACTGCCTCTTTGGTACTGCGGGGCACTGCCTCTTTGCATTGTGGGACACTCTCTTTCATACTGTGGAGCATTGTTCCTTCGCACTGTCAACATCCTAGAGGTTACCATTGACCAGAAACTGGACTGGACTAGCCATATGAAAATTATGGCTACAAGAGCAGGCCAGAGACTAGGACTCCTGAGGCATATAATTCACCTCCTGACTCCCAAAAGCTTGTCCACAATCTACAAGGCTCATGTCAGCAGTGTGATGGAATACTCTCTACTTGCCTGGATGAGTGCAGCTCCAAGTGAATCACCACATAATGCACCCCGTCTGCATGCAATCAAACATAATTAATGCGAGAGAACACAAACTCTTGCTCTGTGGGGCACTGCCCTGCCACTCTGGGGCATTAACTCTACTCTCTTCCTCTCCCTCGAACATTTCCCTCACTATCCCCTCTACCTCTCCTTCTCCTCCCACCACATGGGTGTATAATCCTTGTTAGCTCTTTCTATTGACACCTCCCGCTCACCCTCAATGTGTTACACTCTATGTGGTGCTTAATGATTGGACAGTTGGTCACTCCATGGACGTATTATTAACTTGGTAAACAAGTCAGGTAACCAGTATTTAACTAGTGCTGATCTTTCAGGTGGAAGAGCTTTTAAGGAATCTGAAGGTAGTATCGGGAGCCACAGTGAAGCTGCAGGACTTCCTGAAGGATGTGGACATGCAAATTGACCTGATGTACAGGTAATGCATCCTGCAGGTAACAAACTGCTCCTCCGTTATATATGGGCACAGGGCACACACACACATGTATTGGTAACAGCAGTCACCTGATTAACAAATACATTTTCTCCATTCATAAATGTTACAACACGTATCCCGGAGGCCCACTGGTTAGGTACTGTTGAGAGAAGCGTCCATGTAACTTGAAACATCCATTCAACTTTGACCTTGTAACCCCTTCCTGGGGTTGTGACCAGGCCAAAGTTCAGCAACTATTGTTAGAGTAGATCAGTATCTTGGGACTCTTGAGATGAGAGGAATGGGGTGCTGAAACTACTGGTGAAAGAGTTGGCAGTGTCCTGTGTTCTCCCATCTCAGCCACGTCATGAGGATATCATCAGGGGCAAGCATTTCCCAGGGTCCAGAGAGGCTTGTGACAAGGAAGGGAAGAAAGCAGGCAGAATTGGCACATGTATTTCATCTTAGTCAAGATGCTGTAAGCTACAGGTATCCATTGAATCTCCTCACATTTGGCAACCAGCAACATCTGAAAATCTCAGCCGTTCATCAGACACGCCCTGAAGCCTAAATTCTGACTCATTTTTTCTATGGCATCGTTGTATTAGCTGCTGTTAATCGGAACCCGCTTCTCAGAATGGAGTGCTGTAGGGAACAATACTTTCTGTCCTATTCAAGTTCTGGCCACATAAAAATCTCTTTGGGATCAGCCAGATGGACTACAATGACCTTTTCTGGCTCTTTGTATTCCTTTGTTTGGCCTAATGTAATGGATGGTTCCACTTAGTTCCAGGTTCACAGTAATGGCAGGAAAAAGTCCAGGAACCCTGTTACCTTTCATCGAGTCAAGGAGCTGTTCAGCTGGAAATCCTTTTGACATTTATTGTGAAGGGTGTTTCATGCCTAATTTGATCCAATTAACAAGACTGGACAATGTTTATAAATGAGTGGTATCCATAGAGACTTTGAACAAACCCCTAGTGTGAATGGGTCAGTGACAGATTGCACCACATTGTAAGCCGGGAGCAGATTCAATGGCAAGGATGTTTGTCTGCAGTAAGTACTTTGTGTTTTCCTCTAGAATTGCAAAATGCCTGCAGAATTACTTGGACCTTCGCCTGATGTGGCTGCGGAACATCGCGATGAAGCACGTTGAAAGGAAACAGTTTGTCGAGGCGGCTCATTGCTTCGTGCACAGCGCTGCCTTGGTGGCAGAATACTTGAGCCGGGTCGAAGGATCTGTTCATCTGCCCATGGGCAGTGTGAATTTCCAGGTCAGCTTCTGGTAACGTGCGCCAAACAAAGACAATCTGCGGCTTTACAAGAGCTTTTGTGTGAGAGACATCCCAGGGCACTTCACGGGAGTGTCATTAAACAAAGTTCGACAAGGGGTGGCACGGTGGCGCAGTGGTTTATCACTGTGGCCTCACGGCGCCGAGGTCCCAGGTTCGATGCCGGCTCTGGGTCACTGTCCGTGTGGAGTTTGCACATACTCCCCGTGTTTGCGTGAGTTTTGCCCACACAACCCAAAGGTGTGCAGGCTAGGTGGATTGGTCATGCTAAATTGCCCCTTAATTGGAAAAATGAATTGGGTACTCTAAATTTATTTTTTAAACGTTTGACACGATGTGTTGGATCTTCCTGTAACCCAGGAAAACCCAACCTGTGCACTTTTGCACCTTCCAAAAAGCACATCCAACCTAGTGTGTCTTGTCCCAGGATTTCTGGCTTTTCACACAGGTTTGCACAGCATTTTCCAAGCATGTTGGAGTGCATAGGGAGTGCAGGTGTGGAGATAAGCCGGTTTAGAGGGCCAACACAGCAGCCATGCAGCACAGTAGCACAGTGGTTAGCACTGTTGCTTCACAGCTCCAGGGTCCCAAGCTCGATTCCTGCTTGGGTCACTGCCGGTGCGGAGTCTGCACGTTCTCCCAGTGTCTGCGTGGGTTTCCTCCGGGTGCTCCGGTTTCCTCCCACAGTCCAAAGACGTGCAGGTTAGGTGGATTGGCCAGGCTAAATTGCCCTTAGTGTCCAAAAAATGTTAGGTGGGATTACTGGGTTATTTATTTATTTATTTTTAAATTTCGTGTACCCAATTATTTTTTTTCCCAATTAAGGGCCAATTTAGCGTGGCCAATCCACCTAACCAGCACATCTTTGGGTTGTGGGGGTGAAACCCACGCAAACACGGGGAGAATGTGCAAACTCCACACGGACAGTGACCCAGAGCTGGGATCGAACCTGGGACCTCGGCGCCGTGAGGGAACAGGGCTAACCCACTGCGCCACCGTGCTGCCCTGGGATTACTGGATTATGGCGATAGGGTGGAGGTGTGGGTTTTGGTAGGGTGCCCTTTCCCAGGGCTGGTGCAGACTCAATGGGCCGAATGGCCTCCTTCTGCACTGTAAATTCTATGAAATTCTATGAAAGTCTCCCTGAACCTCAACTTTCAGCCCCCTCCCCCCACTGCCTTTAGATCACCCATGCATCCTTACCCTCCTTTCCAGCTCCTATGCCCACTCATATTGCTCATGCTACCCCATGCTACTTCCACGTCTGGCTCCTTTTATGCTCCCATGTATCCTCCATAGCCATTCATCCAGTATCCACTATGTACAGTCCTCACAAGCCATGCAATAGCAATGGGAATTATTTTATAATCATTGGGGGGAAAAGTTAAACCTCTAATAATCTAATAAAAACCCTGAATTCAAAATCACTTTACATTGATACTCAGAAAAGGAAACTCCAATGTTAAACAAATGAATCCTTTAATGCCTATTAGATTTGTAAACAAACCAAAAAAGCCACATCTGATTGCAATTATTCTTGGATCAATAGATAATTGGTTATTAAACTTTTTGAAACACAGCCAAACATTCATAACAGTTGTCATAACAGAAACGTCCAGTTAATTTCCTGAAACTGACACAACAGAATAGTTTCCCATTTCTACTTCAAAGCAGAGTTCCTGTCTGCTAATCAAGGAGAGCAGGTGCAGAGATTCTTTTCAACTTTCTGACGCAGTTTTTTTTAACAGCCAAAGTGCTAGTCGATTTAAATTACAGCACAAAACATGACAGAGGGGCTGACAGGACATTTGTTCACACTTTTTAATGCAATATGTTACTGTCTTCAATGGAAAAAAATATTGCAATGCACGACGACATTTGCACAATGGTGGTAAATGGAAGGCTTAATGTACCTTTGGCAGAGCAGATCTCTATGATGCATTATGGTGTTCAAACACATTGACATTACAACACATCATCCAATAGTCATACTTGAAGAATCGAAACGTTTTGCACTTACCTTTCAGAATGTTCCCGTTTCCTCATCAGGCTTCCCACAGTGGTCATAAATTCTTCACGGGGGTATATTTTTTTCATGGCCTCCAAAAACCGCCCCAGCGTATGACAACTGTGTGGAGGAGGAAATGCAATTTTCTGTAGTCCTCACAATGGCAAACTTGACCTCTAAAGATGTTGGGGGGGGGGGGGGGGGGGGGGCGGTGTTTTGCAGCTAAGGTCTTCCCCATTCCATGGAAAGGCCTTGTGTGAAGATGGTATGGGCTCAAGAGAGCTGAGGAAAATTGTTTATCCAGCAAAAAAAAAATATGTTCTGAATTTGTGACCGACTCACATCTCAATTGGAGATGAAAATGCAGTGCCACCTGTCATTAGAATGGGTGTTCAAAAACCTGGTCAAAGATATAGTTCTCAAGGATCATCTAAAAGGGCGAAAGAGAGAGAGAGGGTGGGGGATGGGGTGTGTGTGAAAGATTTAGGGAGGGAATTCTAAAAGGTCAGAAACTGCCGGGAGTACCCCCACCCAGGCCTAAAAGGTCAGCTCAGAGTTTCAGACCCCATATGGTCATTCCTTTGGCAGTTCACACGCTGCCTTGCCATGGATGAGATGCAGAGTATCTGAGGATGAGGTGTCCAATTCAAGGTCGACTGCCAACATTGGTGTCTGTAGATGTGGAACCAGGTTTAGTTAGGGACCTCGTTTTGTTCATTAATTTCATGAGGGCCGCAGGGAACAGGATTGCATTCCTTCCTCATCTCAAGACTTGACGAATAATAGATCAAGAGGAGAGAGGCGGCACCAATCCCTGTGTCAGCGCCTTATTATAAAGGAGTGAGCTGCCTGTCAGTGAATTGACAGGATATTCTGGATTGGAAAGGTGCTGCCCTCATTTTGCCCAACTGTGCCCTTCTTTCCCTCCCTCTTTAGTCAGTGCCACGGTTTGATGGGCCCTTTCCGAGTTCACTTGCCCCAGTTGTCATCCCTTGAGCACTCGCTTTTAATTTTTTTTTATTAGTTCACAAATCTCAAAATATTACATTTTAATGTTTGTGATTTAAAGAAATCATTTTAAAAAGTGAATGTGAGTTTATTATTGTAAGATGTTGAAACCAGTAACTTTTTCAACACCTGAATACTGGCTGCTTGTTAGTCCCCGATTGGCGCTGGCCATAGGTGGCCCCTGATTGGCTGCTGGCCTTAGGTGGCCCCGATTGGCTGCTGGCCATAGGTGGCCCCTGATTGGCCACTGGCCATATGTGGCACCTGATTGGCCCCTGGCTACCTTGTTTGGCTACTGGCACTCAATGGTCTCTGATTGACTTCTGGCCATCAATAGGGTCCGATTAGCCGCTGCCATTAATGATCCCTGATTGGTTGTAGACAATTGATGGTTTATGATTGGCTGTTGGCAATTTATCTTCTACCTTCTTTCTTCACCAGAAAATTTCCATCAATGTCTTGGAGGAATCTTTGGTGTGTGATGAGGTCTTTTCCATGGAGAGGGAGGGCATTTGCACTGGAAACTGCTTCAGCGAAGAGGGTCTCCTGGAGTATCTGGACGAGGCAGTCGAGCTCTTCAACAGAGTATGTGTCCAACCTACATCAAGCTAAGCGACAATGGCTGAGGGATCTGTCCAGATCAGATTCAAGTTTGCATTTTATGATTCTGTGCTCGATGGAGCATCCAGCTTGGTGGTCAACTCATCTGGTTGACAGCGCTCCTGATTTCTCGGGGATTTTTTATTTGCTTGCAATCTCACCTTGCAAACTTTGCCCTTGAATCTCCACTTTATGTTCCCTTGGGAGTAAGAATAGGGGGAATAGATTACAGACGATATCTCCAATAATTTTCCCAGAAAGAGAATGATGGGCCAAGCATGCGTCACTTTTAGATTTGGAGTACAGATGGGCTGCGAAAATCAGAGGCAATAACCCACCAATGCCACTTTAAGGAGCAGCGGTGTGAGCTTCTCAAATGGGAACTTGGTTCTGAATCCACAAATTCATCTCTGGATATGAAATAATAATCATTGAGGAGCTCTCCCCTATCATTTCAGACCTAGTGGAGGTGAAGGCGATGCAGAGCAACCAGAACCTATCACTGTCCTGTTTTAGGCTGCATTTAATACCCAGCTCCACTGATTTCAGCATCAGGGGGTAAATGTAATTCCTCTGATTCTCATTCCCGCTCACCTCCAATTTCAGGTGACACACAGCCTGTACTGTGCCTGATGAAGGGGTGTTTGATGTTGCAGTTTATGGAGGGAATTTTAAACTGCATTTAAACCATATCTGTTCTCTGATTGCTTGACGAGGCAGTGTCAGGATGCTTTACTTGGTATACATTCCAGATGTGTGGAAGATCTAGGAGAGTTTGATGACACAGTATCAAGTGAGTTTTTCACAGCATTTAACGAAATAACGAAGGTTGTACCGATCCTGTGGTTGCTTGATGATCCAGCAAAGGACCAGCAGCGACAAAAATACCCGTCCTCTCTTCTGTATGCTCAGATGATCCTTCAATGGTTCACCGGGCAGAGGACCCTTGATTCCATGTCTATACACATTTATTGCACTGTGCACCTCACCTGGGATGATGTTTGATTTCTCACTTTGTGAGCTGTGAAAAATTAGATTGACATTTAAAATATACAGCATGCCCGGACCATGAACTATGGGACATTTACTTCATATCTTCACCTTGTGGTATCTGTTAAAAAAAAAACATACTTTTCACTTGTGTTTTTTAAAGGCAGAATGTTATGAAGCAGTTTATGAAATTTACAAGATCATAATTCCAATTGCTGAATTCCATCGGAATATTAAGAAATTATCTGTCATTCATGGAAATCTGAAGGAAACGTTTGATCTGATCCTGAGTAAGGTAATGGCTCCTCTTGTGCCAGTGTGTGAGTAACCGCCAAACCCGTGTTCGATGTGGAAGTACAGGTACTGGCATTAATGTCGGCCAATCGGCTCCGGAGACATTCCCCCCCCCTCTATCCCTGATTGAAATGGTCCTCACTGCGCATTTTGATTGGCTACTATTCGGTACATTCCTTGGCGAATCCGTGATTTGGAAAAATCAGGGCATGCCTCTGAGTGAGCAGTGCTTATGACCGAGTGACTTCGCTGAGAAGGGGGAAAATCGGCCAAGTTTCCTGCTCCTGATCTCAGTGCGGGGAACTGCATGTGCTTGTATTTTGGGTCACGTCAATTATGATGCCTCCCATAGTTGGTTACCCTGTCAATATTCAGTATCAGGCATGAAGAAGCTTATTTGATGGACACATTGGGAAATTACCATTCTAGTCTAGCTAATTCCCCACTGCAGGCCTCAGCATGAGCACCATGGGACAAGTGAATTGGATCAGTATCTGAAGAGGAAAGATTTTCAGGGCCACTGGATAAAGGTGGGGGAGTGGCACTCAGTGAATTGCTCTGGCAGAGGGCCAGTGCAGACATGAGGGGCTGAATGGCCTCCTTCTGTGCTGTAACCATCCTACGATTCTATATGATTAATGGAAGGCTTGTACAGGAACATTGAACTGTCTGAGAGCTGAGCATAGAGTGGAGGTTGTGGTAGGTGGGGAGAATGAAGCTGGACTGTGGTTAGAGTGGGGCCTCCCGCCTGCTGTAACTGGTGTGCCAGCTCCATTCAACCCTGAGATTTGTGATGGACAGCCCCTTTAATAAACACCTGATGAGGCAATTACCCTTCGCAATGACACAATTACCCTTCGCAATGACAAATTCCAGTCTTTCTCTGAAAACTCCCCCATCTGGGGCAGCACGGTAGCATTGTGGATAGCACAATTGCTTCACAGCTCCAGGGCCCCAGGTTCGATTCCGACTTGGGTCACTGTCTGTGCGGAGTCTGCACATCCTCCCCGTGTGTCCGTGGGTTTCCTCCGGGTGCTCCGGTTTCCTCCCACAGTCCAAAGATGTGCAGGTTAGGTGGATTGGCCATGATAAATTGCCCTGAGTGTCCAAAATTGGCATTAGCGTTGGGTGGGGTTACTGGGTTATGGGGATAGGGTGGAGGTGTTGACCTTGGGTAGGGTGCTCTTTCCAAGAGCCGGTGCAGACTCGATGGGCCGAATGGCCTCCTTCTGCACTGTAAATACTATGATAATCTATGATTCTTATTATTTTCTTTCAGGATAATAAGAGAATGTTTGGAACATTTTTCCGTGTGGGATTTTATGGCTCTTTGTTCGGAGAGTTGGATGAGCAGGAGTATGTGTACAAGGAGCCGGGGATCACTAAATTAGTGGAAATATCCAGCAAGTTACAGGTAATGGCGCTTTCAGTCAGAGATCGTAATGTGGCAATTTAACAATGTGAGGCAAAGCTACTTGAGAAGATCTGTGCACATCCAGGTTACACAGTAACAGCACTGAGTCACTGACTCTCCACACAGGCTCTCAGTGAAGCACTATAATAATAATACAATCTTTATTAGTGTCACAAGTAGGCTTACATTAACACTGCAATGAAGTTACTGTGAATAACCCTTAGCCGCCACACTCCGGCGCTTGTTCGGGTACACTGAGGGAGAATTCAAAATGTCCAATTCACCTAACAACATGGGCGGGATTCTCCCAGCGGGCGGCTAAGTGTCGACGCCTGAGTAAAAACAGGAGTGTTTTACTCCAGCGTCGGCACCCGTACCGGGACCCCATTCTGCAGCCCACAGGGGGCTGAGACAGCGCTGGAGTGGCCTCCACCGCCCCAGCTGCCGATCCTGGCCTGAACCCGGCACCGCGGGGTCCGCACGTGCAGTTGGGCCGGCGCCAGATAGCGTATGTGCAGTGGCCTTCTTCCCCGCGGTGGCCCCGATGCCAAATGGCGCAGGGCTACAGGAACCAGCGCGGAGCAAAGGAGGCCAGGGGCAGAGAGGCCGGCTCAGCGATCGTTTGGCCCTGATCGCGGGCCAGGCCACTACGGAAGCTCCCCCCCCCCCGACAGGCTACACCTGGACCCTTCAACACCGAGGTCCCGCCATCCCCCGCCGGCTCAGAGGATGTTAGAACGGCACCGGCGGGACTTGGCTTTTGTTGACGTCCGCTCAGCCCATCCGGCCCGGAGAATCGGCGCGCGGCCCGGGCCGGAGTGTTGGCGCATACCCCGGCTGGCAACGGCCGACCATGCCGGCGCCAATGACGCCTATTCTCCGCATTGCGGTGAATTGCATCCCGCCGTCGGAGAATTCCGCCCCACGTCTTTCGGGACTTGTGGGAGGAAACCGGAGCACTCAGAGGAAACCCACGCAGGCACGGGAGAACATGCAGACTCCGCACAGCCAGTGCCCCAAGCCGGGAATCGAACCCGGGACCCTGGCGCTGTGAAGCAACAGTGCTAACCACTGTGCTACCCTGCCGCCCAAAAGATACCATAATCTCTGGCTTTGGATCCTCATTTTAATGCTGCAGTGTTTTAAATGTTGAAATAACAAGCCTTCTAGCTCCTGCCAGGTATCTGATGTAGTTCGTAGTCTCGTTGAGGGTCATGGGACCT
Organism: Scyliorhinus canicula; assembly: GCF_902713615.1. NCBI lineage: Eukaryota > Metazoa > Chordata > Chondrichthyes > Carcharhiniformes > Scyliorhinidae > Scyliorhinus > Scyliorhinus canicula. The sequence goes on from NC_052163.1 coordinate 99,755,635, forward strand.
ATTCTATGTCCGTACTGAGTCAGCTAAGAAAGGTTGGAGGGATGCTACAATTGGATACGATATACTTGGGGTGGTAACTGACCCAGGGTCCCCTAGCTTTTATCACTGGCCATGCAGCCTGTACAGTGAAGCATGTGAAAGAAGCCAGAGGGGAGGACACGTCGCTGGCTTGGCTCTGATGCCTCCAGGCTCAAATTTCCTGCCAATGGCGATGATTTAGTGAAGAACTGGGAGGATGAAACCTCTTCTCCAGCCTGACTGAACGGCTTTAAGGGGAGGTGGGGAGAAAACTTGGGTTAGACTAGCAGACACAACTGGGAAACAAAATCCAAAAAAATGCCTGTGGTTTTTGGGACGCCAAGAGGCTTTAAGCTGAGTGCTTCTGGAAGCAGAGCAGCCGATGGTCTGCACTGACTTCCCCTTGACTTAATTTGATGAGCAATCAGCAATCTTATACAGTTGACACACTGAGTAACCATTACAATGTGGAATAAATAGGAACTTGGCATGGTTACATAGAGAGTAACTTTTGCCTTGCTGAATAGGGAACTTGTATGGTTATGGTGAGATAGCTATTAGTAAACTCGGACAGTGATCATTAGAACAAAGAAAGTTAAAGAGAGAATTATGTCAGGGGCCATTACGTTGGGTGCAGTATTCAAAGCAGAAAGAGCTATTAGTGTGTGGAGTATAATAGCAGATAGGTCCAAATCAATCATTGCCTTGACAAGGGAATTAATCAAACAGTTTGTAATGTTCTTGTTGGATGGCGTGATTTATATGACAAGAATACTTGTAGCTAAAGCTATAAATGAGTTATTAACATTAACTATGGGTAAACTATATACAAAACAACAGATGAATAACAGTATGATCATGCACAAGTACCTTCTCTCTCCAGCTCCCTCCAGCCAGTCTGAGGGGTCACCTAACTTTAACATTCACTCATATACTAGTGAGACTCCTGGTGGTCAGTCTGTGAATTACAATACGGTAGCACTGTTGCTTCACAGCTCTAGGGTCCCAGGTTCGATTCCTGGCTTGGGTCACTGTCTGTGTAGAGTCTGCATGTTCTCCCCGTGTCTGCATGGGTTTCCTCTGGGTGCCCCGGTTTCCTCCCACACGTCCTGAAAAATGTGCTATTAGGTAATTTGGATATTCTGAATTCTCCCTCTGTGTACCCGACAGGTGCCGGAATGTGGTGACTAGTGGCTTTTCACAGTAACTTCATTACAGTGTTAATGTATGCCTACTTGTGGTAATAAAGATTATTATTATTATAACCGTGCTATCACTACACAGTTGAAGAGACAAAATAGTGAAGAACATGGGCAAAGATGGGTTACAGCAGCAGAATCGAATACAGAGTTTGCCTCAACACTGTTATGATGGACTGATTGGCCTCCATTGTTTAGAAGTCTTAAAATAATGTGTGTATTTTGTTGCAGGAATTTTACAAAATGCAGTTTGGAAAAGATCAAGTGGAGGTTCTCAAAGATTCCTTGCCAGTTAAGAAAGAAAGCCTGGATCCCAACAAGGTGTGTAAACAGCTATCAATAATGTCATCAAGTGCAAACATTAATGAGGCAATAAGAAACCACAGAGCATACATAACCCTAATACAATTCTCTCTTTAACCTTCTCTGTTCTGATGAATACTGTCCTAGTTTACTAATAGCTATCTCACCATAGCCATATAAACATTTAGAAAACATGGAAAATACAGCACAGAACAGGCCCTTTGGCCCACGATGTTGTGCCGAACCTTTGTCCGAGATTAAGAACAAATCAAGCAGGGCAAGGGTTACTCTCTGTGAAACTATACCAAGACCATCTTTATTCCACATGGTTATGGTTACTCAGCCATTGTGTTAACTGTATGAGGTTGCTGTTTCCTCATCAAATTAATTCTAGGGGAAGTTAATGCAAACCATCAGCTGCTGTGCTTCGAGCAGCACTCAGTTTAAAGCCTCTTGGCGTCCCACTGATCATGTGGGTAGAGGCAGTGTGGGGTATGAGTTGTGTACAGGCTGGGAAGAGAGGTGGTGTTGGGGATGGACTGTGTACTGGCTGTGGGGTGAGCAGTGTGGGGAGGGCTGTGTACCGGCTGGGGGGAAAGGCAATGTGGAGAATATGCTGTGTACAGGCTGGGGGAAGAGGCAGAGTGTGGGTGTGAGTTGTGTACAGGCTGGGGGTAGAGGCAGTGTGGGGAATGGGCTGTGTACTGGCTGGGGGGGGGGGGGGGGGGAAGGTAGTGTTGGGGTTTGAGATGTGTACAGGCTGGGGGAAGAGGCAGTGCGGGGAGTGGACTGTGTACATCAGGGGTGGGCAAACTTTTCCGTGCAAGGGCCACATTCAGAAATTCACAATTTTAAAGGGCCGCAAAGTATATTAAGTAAAATAATTAATATTTAAAATAGCCAAAATAAAAGGTTTTTAAAGAAAAAAAAAGCAATTAATTTTTATTAATTAATATTTTAAAGTAGAAACTTTACATGAAACACATTTATTTGAAAAACAAAGTAACTCAGTTTAAAGAAAAAAGCAATTAATTTTTATTAATTAATATTTTAAAGTAGAAACTTCACATGAAACACATGTTGTGCCGAGCAATGATCACCCTACTCAAGTCAACGTATCCACCCTATACCAGTAACCCAACAGCCCCCCCCCCCATTAACCTTAAATTAAAAAAAAACAAAACATTTAATTTTTTTTAATGACTTGATCTTGGTGGGCCGCATAAAGACCTTTGGCGGGCCGCATGCTGCCCGCGGGCCGTAGTTTGCCCACCCCTGGTGTACATACTGGGGAGGTGAGGCAGTGTGGAGGATGGACTGTGTGCAGGCTGCGGGGAGAGTCAGTGTGGGGGATGGAGTGTACCGGCTGGGGTGAGAGGCTGTCTGGAGGATGGGCTGTGTACAGGCTGCGGGGAGAGTCAGTGTGGGGAATGGGCTGTGTACTGGCTTGGGGGGGGGGGGGGGGGGAGAGGTAGTGTTGGGGTTTGAGATGTGTACAGGCTGGGGGAAGAGGCAGTGTGGGGGATGGAGTGTACCGGCTGGGGTGAGAGGCTGTCTGGAGGATGGGCTGTGTACAGGCTGGGTGCTGCTTCACCAATACTTGTTCTGTGGCATTGGTATTGGAATAGGAAGTCATAATTAGTCTCTGTGGCCCTGTATTAGAAAGGGTTACAATCCGCTAGGGTTCCTGTTGCTAGTTGGCAGTTCATAACTCAGTCAGAAAGGAATTAGAAGTGAAAATGATTCAACTAATTAAACTCTGTTTCCTTTGAAGGCCTACCTACAAATAACTTACGTTGAGCCTTACTTTGAAGAATACGATCTGAAAAACCGAGTTGCCTACTATGAGAGGAATTCTAACGTGCGGCGGTTCATCTACAGCACGCCATATACATTGAATGGCCGGGCACATGGAGAGCTCAGCCAGCAGTATAAACGTAAAACCATTCTGACAACCCTGCATGCATTCCCTTACATCAAGACGAGGATCAGTATCATAGAGAGGCAGGAGGTGAGGTGATCGGTCTCAGGGTTTCCAACATGAAAGTGCTTGGCTCGGTTATTAACAGTTGCACACTATCACCCCATCTTGAACTTTCCTCTCTTCAAAGTCCTTGAATGTGTCGTTGCTTCTCATGTCCATTCCCTTCTTTCCTGGAACTCTATACTCAAATCTCTCCAATCAGGTTTCTGCTCCTGCCAAGTACCGAAACAGCTCTTATCAAAGTCACAACGACATCCAATGTGACCACGACCATGGTAAACTTTCCCTCCTCATCCTTCTTGACCTGTCTTCAGCCTTTGACACAGTTGCCTCCACCATCCTTCTCCAATGCCTCTCCATCACTGTACAGCTGGGTGGGACTGCTCTTACCTTGTTCCATCCCAATGCATCTAATTGTCGTCAGGATATCACTTGCGTTGGCCTCTCTTCCCTCCCCTGCACAGTTACCTCTGGTGACTCTTAATGACCTATCCTTGGCCCTTTCCTACCTCTTATCTATGGGCTCCTCCTTGGTGACATTATCTGAAAGCACAGCATTAGTTTACACATTTACGCTAATGACGCACAACTCTACCTCACCGCCCAACTCTACCTCACCACCACTTCTCTCAATTTCCTCACAGTTGCTCAATAATCAGACTGCTTATCTGACATCCAGTGCTGGAGGAGCAGAAATGTCCTCCAATCAAATATTGGAAAGACTGAAGCCATTGGATTTTGTGGTCCCCAATCCAAACTCCATTTCCCGGCTGCCGACTCCATCCATCTCTCTGGCGACAGTGTGAAGCGGAACCAGAGGCTGAACCAGACTGTTCGCTACCTCCGTGTTGTATTTAACCCCAAGATGAGCATCCGACCACCTGTCTGCACCATCGGGAAGACTGCCTATTCACACCTCTGTAACACTGCCTGGCTTTAACCCTGCCTCAGCCCATTGGCTACTGAAACCCCCATTCATGCCTTTGTTACCTCGAGACATTACTATTCCAGACACACCTGCTGCTCTCCCATATCTCCCCTAAAATTGAGGTCATCCAAAACTCTGTTAACTTTGTTCTTATTCACATCAAGTCCCATTCACTAATCACTCTGCTGATCACCATTGGTGCCAAGAAAATCAATTCCTTGAGTTTAACATTTTCATCCTTTTTTTTTCAAATCCCGCTGTGTCTTCATCCCTTACTACCTCTATAATATCCTCCAGTGCCACAATTCCACACTGCTCTAGTTCTGGCCTTTTGAACAACCCAGATTTCAATTGCCTCACCAGAGATTGCTGTGACTCCTGGTCCTCCAGTCCTGGAAATTCCCCCCTAAATCTCTCCTCCTCTCTACCTCTATTTCGTCCCTTTCAGTCGGCGTTGCAGATCTACCTCTTGCTTTTAGGTCAGCAGCGCTAATATTGTTTTCTGTGTCTAATTTTGCTTTAAAGTTCATGTGAAGTGCTTCGGGATATTTTATTATGTAAATAATATCAATAAAAGTTGGTGTTGTTATTGTTAACGCTCTCTGAATGTGAGTCAGAATAGGTGTGGGCCATTCAGCCCCTCAAGCCTGTCCACTAGATCATTGCTGATCTGCACCGCAATTCTATTTACCCACCTTTGCTCCATATTCCCAGATATTCTTGCCTATAGCGAAAATCTATTGATTTGGGGGAGACAGTTTCAGGCATTTACTTCCTTTGAGTGAAGATGTGTTTCCTGATTTCCCACCTGAATTTCTATGGCTAATCTGAAGGTTGTACTCCTTTTGTTCTGGATTCCCATACCAGAGGAAATTGTAACTGTAGTATAAGTGTGTTCAGATTAGTAAGGATTAATGTGGGATTTGGAGAACAGTACCACCCACGGTATGACGTAGAGAGCCACATGGCGGTGGACTGTGTGCAGTGGAGTCTGGCAGAAAGCAACATGGAGACAGCACCCATGGAGAGGCGTATAGTTATGGGTTACAAATAAATAGTTCATGTTCAACGATACAAGCATCAAACTTCTTAGTATGACACTAAACAACCTTACAACATGGTGACAATGGGGGATGGACCTTGAAATTTAGGAAGCATTCACAAAAAGTCAAGAAATTGCAGTCTGACCTGTGAGAGGTGTGCCTAAATTGTAGACACAGTTGGAGCTCACCTAAAAAGAAGGGCCATTGTGGTTGTGGAGGCTGAAGGACTCAACCAGGGCATGTGGAGGCCCATTGGCAGAACTGGCTGGATAAAAAAAGGCTGAGCAAAATTTGGAAAAGGTTGGAAGGCAGGACAATCATCCACTCTGCAGGTGACCACCAAGCGTGGGAGACAGGAGACTCCTGAGTGATGGAGACAAGAGAGACAGTACACCATGCAAATGACAAAATGGTTGCAGACCAAGTCAGTTCAATGATGTGCACAAGCCGACGGGTTTTGTGCAGAAGGAAGAAGAGCTTGAGAAGCAGCTGAACGGCTTACAAATTGAGCTTTTAGAAAATGCTGATACATTACCCAAACTGCAACTTCAGATGACAGTTTGGAGCAAGCAGATGGCTGTGAATGAAGGAAAGCTATTGGAGGTAATCCAAAGAAACAAAGTGAGCAAAAAAAAATGAAGCTGTTCCACAGGAAAATGTATCAAAGTTGAGTTAGGAGAACTCAATCAGAAGTACAGCTATGCACAACAGCAGGCAGAAAATGTACTCAACAAAATCATTGGGGGAGGTGGTGGCACAGTGGTATTTACACTGGACTAGTAAACCAGAGACCCAGAGTAATGCTCTGAGGACCCAGGTTCAAATTCCGCCACTGCAGATGGTGAAATATGAATTCAATAAAAGTCTGGAATTAAAAGTCTAATGATGACCATGAAACCATTGTCGATTGTTGTAAAAACCCATCTAGTTCACTAATGTCCTTTGGGAAAGGAAATCTGTCGTACTTACCTGGTCTGGCCTACATGTGACTCCATACCCACAGCAATGTGGTTGACTCTTAACTGCCCCTTCAAGGAAAATTAAGAATGGGCAATAAATGCTGGTACAGCCTGCGACGCCCACATCCCATGAATGAATAAAACAAAATATGTGGTCCTGGATAAACATGAGCTGAAAAAGTTGATGAATACTACTTCAGGAAAAGCCGCATTGGAACTATCAGTAGCGACAAAGAAATTCACTGATGCACAGCGTGAGTTGACAAAAGGTCAATAAGAAAATAAACATTTGAAAGAACAGCTAATTGTCCTATAAGATCAATGTGAATACTGCCTTCAATGGCAGAAGGGTTGAACAGCAGAACAAAGTCAAGCAGACTCTGTTGAATTACAAGAAAACTCAAGACAAAGCAATTGAGCTTTGCAAAGGAAAGTGAAACCTGTTGAAGGATCATCACACTCGACAAGGATCCCACAGGCTAAGGTTTGTTCCTCTGGAAAATTACAAAGAGAAGCAAAATTCATTTCATGTCACTGGACAAATTGAAGAACCAGTTGGTGGAGAAGACTCAGCGATGTTCAGTATTCCAGCAGGAAGCCAAGAGTCACGTCCGAACTGAAGAGCTGGATAACCAACTGAATGGAAAAGAGGAAATACTGAAAGGAAAATCCATAGAGCTTTCCAAACTGCAAGCAAATAATGAAGCCAGGAATAGCACAATTGTAGAATTGAAACAATTTAAGTCTTTCTACCTGGAGTCAGATCTGGCCAACACTGAAACCAAAATGAAGGACAAGGACAAAGCTCGGCTGCAGACTGAGAAAGAAAAGAAAGAAATAAGATTGGAAAATGTAAATCGGATGCTCAAGGAACTAGAAGAAAAAAGCATTGAACGCCTTAACCTTACTGAGAACCACTGAATTGCTGAAAAACGATGTGGCTGCAATGAAAAACGAGAACCGAGAATAACAAGAAAAGGTTCAACAGTTGCAAAAAAAAGTCAAAGTTCTCACAGAGGAGCCTGAGGAGCCTCAGAAACAATTAACAGAAGTAATCTTAAGGAGTGTGAGCTTGTAGAATCACACACCAGAATTAGGAATTCACACAGGAATTAGGTTCTGCTAAAGAAAAACTGCTCAGAAGCAACTTTCACAGATGGAAGATGAGTTAACTAATTAAAAATCAGACTGGATGAGCTTCACATATCAGAAGTATCTATTACGTATCATAAAACATGCCTGGAACTGAAAAAGGAATTACTGATGAAGCAGAACAGTTGGTCGCATGCAGAATTAACAGCCAAAACTAATGAAATTCTTGAAATCCGATCTAATCTGAATTAAACGAAAGTTGACATATGCAGTATTGTGAAGCAAATCCAGACACAAAGATGACTGAACTTGGCAGAGCAGTTGCTGAGCTAAATTGAAAGAGTCATAAGCTTGAAAAAGGAATGAGAAATAAGAGAGTAAACATATATTTAGCTGAAATGCTGAAGCAGGTGGAAATGAATTTTTGAAACATCAACATCCAGCAAGATCATGGCGAGGCCCACAAACAAAAACAAAGTCCACCCGAGGAATGCACGGAGTGAATATACCCTCCGGTATATATAGGAACAGAAAAAAACCATGATGTCGGAGACTTGGGAAAGGGCAGGGTGGTGGTGGTGTTGGTGGGAGGGGGAGGGGGAGGGGGGGGGGATGGTTGCAGGGGAGAAGACGTAGCAAATAAATAAGATTATATTGTAAATATATTTGAGTAGGACTTGGTGGAGCTGAAGTATAAGGATGTTCAGGTTAGTAAGAGTTAGAGTCTGGAAGGAGCCAGCATGGAGATGACATCTGAGGGCTGGTTTAGCTCAGTGGGCTAGATAGCTGGTTTGTGATGCAGAACAAGACCAGCAGCGCGGGTTCAATTCCCGTACCGGCTGAGAATTCTGAATTCTCCCTCTGTGTACCCGAACAGGTTGTGAAATGTGGCGACTGGGGGCTTTTCACAGTAACTTCATTGTAGTGTTAATGTAAGCCTACTTGTGACATCAAAAGATTATTATTGTTATTATCTGCGCAAGGCAGTGCCTTGGAGATGTTTATAGTTCTGGGTTACCAATCAGCGGTGCGTCCCGGTCCCCCCGCCCTGTTGAACTTACTGATTAAAGATGAAAAGCTGAGAATTCAGTACAAATCCTGATGGAACATCAATTTTCACTCTTGACAATCCATCTCTACTCTCTGCCTCCTATCTCGTAATCAATTTCCAACCACACCAGGGCTTGAGCTAATAATGAGGCTGACATTCCCATGCAGTCCTGAACGAGGACCGTGCCATCAGGGATGCCATCTTTCAAATGAGCCAATAAATTGTCTACCTGCTCTGAATCATAGAATCATAGAATTTACAGTGCAGAAAGAAGCCATTCAGCCCATCGAGTCTGAACCAGCCCTTGGAAAGATTACCCTACTTAAGCCATGCCTCCACCCTATCCCCTTTATCCCAGTAACCCCACCAAACAGTTTTGGACACTAAGGGGAATTTAGAATGGCCAATCCACCTAACTTGTACATCTTTGGACTGTGGGAGGAAACCTGAGAACCCGGAGGAAACCCACGCAGACACGGGGAGAACGTGCAGACTCCACACAGACAGTGACCCAAGCCGGGAATCGGACCTTGGACCCTGGAGCTGCGAAGCAACTGTGATAACCACTGTGCTACCATGCTGCCTCTGGTGGTCCAAGTGGATATTAAAGATCTCATGACAGTATTGGAAGAGACTTGGCTTCTAGTCTACATTCCTCCCTTAACCACGTCCACCAAATTGTATTGTCATATGTGGGATCTTCCTGTGCACACATTTTGCTTTAAAGTTCGGGTGAAGTCATTACACTTCAGAAAAATTGTTTATGAAGCAACTCGAGACTTTTAAATGTGACAGTGTGCAATATAAATGCGATTTATTGAATTGTTAATCATGGGCAAGTGTGCTTGATGTCAGAAGAAAAATTAAAGAAAGGATTTTCAGAATTACTGTAAAATACAAAGACATAGCCTTTGAGTGGGTTATAACCAAGAGAGGAGGTGTCAAATGGCTCCCCTCTTTTCCCTCTCTTTGTTTTTCCGCAACAGACCTTATTTTGAAATTTTAGATAAGGATATCTTTGCCAGTAGAATGTGAATCTAAACTGTTTATGTGCTGTGATCAGAAAACAATCATTCAGAGAGATTTTCTTTAGGTTTCTTCAGGTTATTTTGTGGGTGCTAAAACTGACCTGGTTTAAAAAACAAATGTTCCAAATTCCACCACACACTGAGTTCACATGCACAAGAGTAGGGCAGGATATATTTGGCAAAATTATAGACCGTAAGAAATAAATGAATTTCACAGTTTCCAGCTGGGAGTGTTTGCTGGCTACTGGCCGAATCCAATTGTCTCGCTTTCAGTACTGAGGCAGTTCAAAGATTTAGCTGGTTTTCCTGGAAATGCTGTGTGGAGTTGAATTCTTTCTTTAAGTGATTTCAGTCTGCTGCAGAATGGAGAAAAAATGTCAAATTAGGAGGAAGGGACCACGCTTGGAGGAGAGAAAGAGGCTTGTACTCCACTTTGATCAATTGGTGGATTCGTGCTGCTCAGTAACCATGTGCTTAAACCACACAAAAGACTGGTTTGGTCATGTGACGTCTCTCTCTCTCTCCAAGTGTCAGTAATTCAAACATAATTGTGGATTCCAAGTGTAACTTGATCAGCCTATGTGGAGAGCTATCTTTCCAAGCAATTAACCTTTGAATGGTTCATCTTCAGCTGTTGAATACTGAATGTGATTTCCATGAATACCTTGTCAACAGGGCAGGAAGATAGGGGGTGGGATTCTCTGGTTTCCGACGCCGAAATCGCGCTCGGCGATTGGCTGGGCTATCTACGTTGGGGGTAGCGCCGCTTTTGCGATGCTCCGCCCCCTCCAAAATTGCATACTGTAGGAGTACGACGCACGCCATCGAGATAGCCTCAGGCCGTTGCCTGAGGCCCTCGCCCCGATGCTCCGCCCCCAATGGGCCGAGTTCCGGGTCTGCGTGCGGCCGGCGCCATGTTGCACATGGGTCTGCGCGCAGGCCGCCGCTGTGCGCATGCGTGGCCACGGACCCGGCAATTCTCTGGCCGTACCGCCGTTAGAGCCGGGGGGAGGGGGTCTACGCTAGCCCCCCACCAGACGGAGGATCGGTGGCCGTTTTGCGCCATTTTATTGGTCATAAAACGCCACTGTTCCCACGGCGGCATCAACACTTAGTCTTAAAATCAGAGAATCTAGCCCAGGGTCTTTCATGGTACCCGGCATTGCGGGGGGGGGGGGGGGGGGGGGGGGGGACATGCAGCTTTTCAGACTTGCCATTTCCTCGCCATATGATTGGAATGTGAAATATATCGGGGGCGATTTTCAGCTCGCGATCAATGTCAAAGAGAAATTGCGTTTCTCGATTCATTACAATTCCCGATTTCCCCCACCCCTTGCCGGAAACATCATGAGGTTCACACCCCCAAATGGCGAGAAACTCATTTAAATGTATTTTAATATAATTAACAGGCCTCCCCGCCACATGATTCCCTCCTCACTAAATATTCATGTCTTGTTGGCAAGGTTTACAAAAGGTTCAGCAAAACGGGTAACCATCGAGGGTTTCTCTCCCAGGGCGCAAAGGGAGGCTTAACCCCCAGGGGATTGGGGGGGGGGGGGGGGGGGGGGGGGGGGGGGAGGACATGCATGGCAGTGTCCACTTGTGCTGGGGGAAGTGCCAGGGTCGGGCTGTGATGGGAGCCCCATGGAGGGTGGTTTCCATTAATGTGAAGAAAGCGTGCTCTGAGGGGGGAACTTGTTGGCACGAGGGAGAGCAGGTGCTAAGTAGAGGAGGGGGGCGGGGGAAACACGTTGCTGATACTTCCCCTGCCCCCGATGATTGCCCCGATACTTCCTTGGCGCCCTTTAAAGATGGCGCACTGATGTTTGTGGAGCTGGTTGCCGGCACTAACAGGACCCGCCCTGCCAGTGTGACGGCGTAAACCAGACCCACCAACTTTTTTTCTTTAAAGAGGCTCAAGATTTGGAGAGAAAACTGGGGCGGGATTCTCCCCTGCGGGGGGGGGGGGGGGGGGGGGGGGGTCGGAGAATTTCGCCCCTGGTTTGTGCAACTGGAGAGTTACATGCCAGTTTTCAGTCTGAGCCTGGCACTGTGCCAAATTCTGATAAGGTTCCGCCCATAGTCAAGATAGCAGCCATCTTGCTGTTGATTTAAAATCTGTTTCAACATATTCTCTTTTTAAAAAGTCCACTTCCTAACTCCAGCCAATTAAGCACTTGTCACAATATGTGGTATATTTCTCCGGATAAAACAGCTCACCAGTTCTCAGAGCAGTAACTGAGCAAAGCGAGAAACAGGCATTCAAGCAATATTCGAGGCGGTTACGATTTCAGTCATTGACTAAGGAAGTGAAATCTGAAGTAAATATTAAGAAATCGGACATTTGAAAATCGGAAGAAAATCTTTCGTTTATATTTGTATTTTTATGGTTTTCTGATCATGTTAATGTGGATCTGTTAAATGAACTATTTATTTGTGTGTCTTCATGTGTGTGTGTCAGTGTGCGCAACACAGTGTGTTTACATTTATATGGGTGTTCGTATTTATTTGAAAATATCTTGGGCACTTCAGGGTAGTGCAAAAGGAGCAAAATCGGCACTGGGCCAACGCAAAGGCCATAGGAAAGGTGACCAAAAACTTGTTCAGCTTTGTAGATCTTAAGAGTTACTTAAAGGAGGACAGATGCTGCAGCTCCTCAGAAACCGTTCACTCCTACCCAGTGCCCCTGCTAAATAAACCTTCAACACCTGAAGTACCACACTTTCTGACTCAGCTCTATGTCACTGTGCCTCATGGATCCCATATAAGCAATTACAAAAAAAATCATATTCAAGGGACAATCCCAGAATGAAAAAACGTTATAAAACTATAGAACCTTACAGAGAGGGAGGCCATTCAGCCCTCGATGTCTATGCTGGTTCTTTACTGGAGCAATTGCAAACTAAATAATGTGTAAACGCTCTGTCTGGCATGTGTCCACTGCTCTTCCTCCTCCAGAACCTCCCAGTACAGATGTCCGTTCAATAGGATATGTATAGCTTCTCCTAAATCAGCCCACCAACACCATTTACTGGACAAGCAGGTGCAGATGATAGAGGCAGTACAGCTTTAAGAAGCTTCCAGCCTTCTATTTGTCCAATAGCAAGTGAAAGGGTGATGGAACCAGTGAAAAACTGCTTTGAAAAAAGAATTCAATTACTTGTGTAGTGTAATGGGTTAATAGTATAGTTATGGTAATGAGTGATGTAAACCATGATGTAATAGTGACATCAGCAGTCACGTAAAAGCAAAATACTGCGGATGCTGGAAATCTGAAATCAAAACAAAAGATGCTTGAAACAAAATCAGCGTTTTCTGTTTATAGTTCAGCAGTTATGTGTTAAACACTTGGGCCAGAGGTAGGAACAGTCTAGACTTGTGACAGACATATCCTACTCTGTAACCTGTCTTCGATAAACTGCAAATAAATAATTTTGAATCATGTGCCAGAGTAAGACTACAGTCTCCCCAGATATGATAGGCCAATAACCGATCTGGATATGCAACATGGTAGCAGCGGTGGTGGCACCAATGTGAAGATGCGCACTGAGATTATACCATGAAGAGAATGTGGAAGAAAGTGGTAGAAGGAGGAATCTACAAACCTACCTAAAAAGGAGGTAAACTGAAAAGTGGGGATGATGTCGGTACCTGGCGAACAGTCACTGCCCCAATCTCAACCTTATTGAAAGTCTTGAGAACCCATAGTTGGTCAGAAATGGGAGTTATGGAACGAATGCTTCCTCCGGTATTGAACAGCATTGTACCCTCTTGCTAAAAAAGCAGAATCATCCAGTTAGTTTATTCCTTCGTGTCACAGCAATGCCGGCGATGTCCTCTTGAGACAGAGTGGAAAAGACCTCCGCAGCCTTCGGCAGCATCCTTAAAGCCAACATGTATTTTAGCCCGACACGAAACCTCATAATTGAGCAAACCCGCTTTAATCTAAGATCCGGGAATCCGTCGAATTATTTCTTCCCCACCTATATCATCGAGCTATCTCTTATGGATACAATGCATTGGAGGATGAACTTTTTCACGACCGTATTATCACTGGGGCCCACAATTTTTAACAGACCAAGGAGATGCTCAATCTGGAGCAGCTCAATACATGAGGCAGGCCCAACTCAGACAGATAATTTGGGCTGTAATCCATTGCAGCACCGAGGCTCTGGATGACTGCATTAACTGGGTAGGCCCACGGTAAGGTTGAAAGGGCAGAAATCGCCACTGCAACCATTTTGAGATGCTTACTTTGCGGTACAGATGTTTCCAGTGTGGGAAGACTGGACATTTCAAGCATTTCTGTAAATCCAACAACTTTAATATAGACAGACGGCAAGAGAATATTTATGAAATGTACACCATCCAAGAAATTGAAAATAATTTCAAATTACAGAGCTTCTCGGGATGTAAATGGTCTTAATCAAGACTATTGGTCAGTGCAAGTTAAAGGCTTTGACACTAATTTTTACTGGAGCTGGTGGGAAAATTCAGTCAATACCCCTCCATCCATCAGATATTAAATCGCAAGGTCCAGGTGGCACACACTTTCCACCCAAAGGTCGGCTAATTACCGCTCTTCACAACAGCGAGCAAAAGGTTGTTGATTCCCTCTGTGTTGTTCACAATCAACATAAATCCTTATTGAGTACACGATTCGGTATTCTGCAAATAAACAGATGGTGAAACTGGATGCCTTCCGTGGAAACATTTCCGAAGTTATTTATAGAGCCAGTAGATTGTCATCCTACAGCAGCTGGTGAAGTTGATTCATTGAGCGGCGATTGACTCTCCATCACAGAGACTTCATTGACTCGAATTTGGGCGGATATTCAGATTGTAGATCCCTCCATTCTTTTTGAAGGTGGTGCAGAGAATGCGGACACAGAAGGCCATCCACAAGAAGACCTGGTTAAGGTGGACCTGGGCTGGCCCTTCCCAGAAGACGGTAATGAGAAAGAAACTGATGGAGGACCGAATACTCCATTAGAAATGAAAAAATGAAAATGAAAATCGCTTATTGTCACGAGTAGGCTTCAATGAAGTTACTGTGAAAAGCCCCTAGTCGCCACATTCCGGCGCCTGTCCGGGGAGGCTGGTATGGGAATTGAACTGTGCTGCTGGCCTGCTTGGTCTGCTTTAAATGCCAGCGATTTAGCCTTGTGAGCTAAACCAGCCCGATGCTGTCCTAGAGTTCGGTACACTGTGGGAATCTACAGCTGAATTTTAAAATGTTTTTTGAGGAGTCAGGTATGTTTGCTGTGGCAAAGCAGCATTCAGATTTTCATCTCACCAATGTAATGCCTGTTTATCATTGGTTAACCATGAAGAGTTGTCCAGGGAGAGCAAAACGCTCGATTCGATAGAGCAGGGGTTCTGAAACTGGATTCCACGAAACAGACAGGCTGATCTATACAACTTGAAAAACGTTACAAAGTTCCTTGTCCAATCAGAAGCTGGCTTCTCCAGAATCCAGCCTCTGATTGGACGAGCTGGAAACAGCACAAAACTCAAATTTCAAGATCAGGGTGAGTGCAGACGGTGGAGCAATGGTGATAGTGGGGCCTTGGAGAGGGAGCAGTGGGGAGCGGGACCTTGGAGATGGGGCAAGAGTTGGGGTGTAGGGCAAACCAGGATCCCTGGCATGTGAGAGTGTGGGCTGAGGGTTTGTCTGTGCATGTGTGTAAGGAAGAGGTGAGTGTGTGTGTGAGAGAGAGATGAGTGTGTGTGTGTGAGAGAGAGATTAGTGTGTGTGTGAGAAAGATGAATGTGAGAGAGAGAGAGATTAATGTGTGTGAGAGAGAGAGATGAATGTATGTGTGAGAGAGATTAGTGTGTGTGTGAGAGAGATGAATGTATGTGTGAGAGAGATGAATGTGTGTGTGTGAGAGATGAATGTGTGTGAGAGATAAATGTGTGTGTGAGAGATGAATGTGTGTGTGTGAGAGATGAATGTGTGTGTGAGAGAGATGAATGTGTGTGTGAGAGAGATGAATGTGTGTGTGAGAGAGATGAATGTGTGTGTGAGAGATGAATGTGTGTGAGAGAGATGAATGCGTGTGTGTGAGAGAGATGAATGTGTGTGTGAGAGAGATGAATGTGTGTGTGAGAGAGATGAATGTGTGTGTGAGAGACAGTTGAATGTGTGAGTGAGAGGGAGATGAATATGTGTGTGAGAGACAGATGAGTGTGTGCGAGAGATAAAATGAGTTTGTGTGAGAGATGAGATGAGTGTGTGCGTGTGAGAGAGATGAGGGGGAAGGGAAGGGTAAAGCTACAAGCAGTATAATGGTTAATAAGGAACCAAAGCAGCAGGTTGGCATGTGAGGAAAAGGTAGAGGTTAATAGGATGAACAGAACAGTCTTAACTACTATGGAGGGGAAAGGAAACATAAAAATCAAAATGTAAGGAGAATGTGAGAGTGAAAGTTAGGGATGAGGCTTGATGTTATCAGAGATTAATAAAGGAGGTCAGGATGTCTGAAAAGCGTAATGGACAAAATCCTGCAAGGGAAAGACAAATCAGTAGGACATATTTAAAAGCCTTGTACCTAAATGCTAACAGTATTTGGAAAAGTTCAATGAGCTGACAGTACAAATAGAGACAAATGGGCATGATTTGGTGGGGATTCCTGAAACGTGGTTGCAGGAGGACCAGGACTGGGAATTCAATGTCCAAGGGTACTCAGTATTCTGAAAGGATAGACCGGATGGAACAGGAGGTGGAGTTGCTTAATTGGTTAAAGGTGGCATCAAGGCTGTATTATGAAATTATATTGGCACTAAGGGCCAAAATGTTGAATCAATTTGGGTGGAAATAAAACGTAAGGGAAAAAACTCCTTTGTAGGAGTACTTTACAGGCCCCTGCCCAATACTTCCAAAGTAGGACATAGTATAAACGAATAAATAATGCAAGCTTGTGAGAAGGGCACAATGGTAATCATGGGTGATTTTAAAATGCATATTGACTGAATTAATCAAATTGGCAAGGGTAGCCTCAAGGGAGATTTCATAGCGTGCATGAGGGATTGTTTCTTAGAGCAATGTGTTGTGGAACCAACCAGGGAGCTGGCTATTTTAGATTTAGCATTATGTAACAAAGAAGATTTGATAAATAGTCTTGTCATTAAGATCCTCTTGGAAGGAGTGATCACAGCAGGCTATAATTTCAAATTCAGATTGATCGAGAGAGGACAGAGTGCCAGATTAGAGTTTTAGCATTGGGCAGAGGGATTTATGCAGGCCTGAGGAAAGAGTTGGCCCAAGTAGACTGGGGACAGATAATTGAGGGTAGGATAGTTCAAGAGAGTCCAGGTGTTGATGTTCTTCAGTCTTCTCCATGGATCAACCTTTATTTAAAAACGTTTTATGATTCTTACTGTTCAGTGGCCCTGAAGTCTACACATTGATTACCATCAGATCCTGTAATGACGCTCTTCCATTTCACTGTTGATGTTGTCCTCCAAGAGAGAGACACACATTTTTTCAGAGAGCCAAGAACACTGCAGGAGATTAACTCCCTCATAACAATGACTTGTGAGGATGAGGTGGTATAGGAGTAGGAGTTGAATAAAATCCGTAGTAGTAAAAGGGAGCGACAGAAAAGCAAAGTAAATAGTTTAAAACATAGGTCAACATAATTATTAAGAAGTTCATATTATACTTTGGAAGGGGAGGTGCAGTATAATGAGTTCATGGAATAGGTATGATAATGGGGTGGCACAGTGGCGCAGTGGTTAGCACTGTTGCCTCATGGCGCTGAGGAGCCCGGTTCGATCCCGACCCCGAGTCACTGTCCGTGTGGAGTTTGCACATTCTCCCTGTATCTGCGTGGATCTCACTCCACAGCCCAAAGACGTGCAGGTTAGGTGAATTGACCATGCTATATGGGGCTGGTTTAGCACAGGGCTAAAGAGCTGGCTTTTAAAGCAGACCAAGGCAGGCCAGCAGCACGGTTCAATTCCTGTACCAGCCTCCCCGAACTGGCGTCGGAATGTAGCGACTAGGGGCTTTTCACAGTAACTTCATTTGAAGCCTACTTGTGACAATAAGCGATTTTCATTTGATTTCATTCATTTTCATTTCATTTCATTATATTGCCCCTTAATTGGAAAAAAAAGAATTGAGTACTCTAAATTCATTAAAAAAAGAAAAAAAAGGGTATGATAATAAGTGATGCAGACCATGATGTAACAGTGATATCTGCAGTCATGTGTCAGAAACGTGTCAGTCATGTGGGGGCGGTTAGTTCAGTCGGCAGGTTCGTGATGCAGAACGCCGCCAACAGCCTGGGTTGAATTCCCACACCGGCTGAGATTATCCATGATATTCATACAAGCGCGGATCAGTACAAGTATTTTTCAGTGTGGACCTGACATGGTGGATTTTGGCGTGGGCCGAGGGCATTAGTATATAAGGTAAGTGCCCCCCCAAATCCACCGGGAGATCTCCTCCCCCCCCCCCCTCAATGCAAATCCTACCCACCCCACCCATAGCCACTCCACCAGACCCCACCAGCAAACCCCCAGCATTTTTCTCCCTAAATCTTTTTTTGTTTGGGTTAATAGGTTGGTAACATCTTTTTTATAGGCAGGCGGGACTGCAAGGATCCTCAGGACTGTTCTTCAAAGGGACAGGCAGTCGGAGGGGGTCTAGCGTTGTCCACCTTGCTGCTGGGGTGGTGCAGTGATCCAGGTTCTATATGGGGAACAGATGGAGATGAGTTGGTGGAGGGGCTCTAGTTTGAGGGCAATGGTGATGGCCTTGCTGTTGTTTTCTCTGGCACGGTACTCTCCAAACCCAGTGGTTGTATCCACTCTGAGGATATGGAAGCAGTTTAGGTAGTACTTTTAAGCTTGGATCCATATCGATGTTTGCCAATTATTTGTGATAATCACTTATTTCAGCTGTCGGGATTAGACACCATGTTTGGGATCTGGGGAGGGTAGGGGCTTGAGAGATTGGGGGATTTATTTGTTGTCGTTCCCTTAATAACGACACAAGAGTATGGAATGGTAAATGACGGCTTTAATAAGCAGAGAACTAACCAGTTACCAAGATGTGTGTTTACTGAGTGCCACCTACAGGGCGTCACCTTATATACGGTTCCCTGGTGGGCGGAGGCGGAGTCCCCCAGGGTTCCAAACCCGGTCTTAAAGGGGCATCACCTACATGGTGTTAAGGGTACAGTAACCATTCATCACATTTGTGGAGGGCAACCACACATGCATGATTTGGTTGTGTCCCAAGCTGGTGAGCTTTTGGGTCTCTGTTTTCAAACACCACGTCAGCGATTCCCAATGTTGATCTGGTGGCCATTTTTGGAGTGTCGGGCTCGCTGGGGCTGCAAACGGAGGGGGTGGGGGGGTGAAGGCAGGCACCCTCACCGCAGCTCTTTGATAGCCCGGAGCAAGCTCTGCTGAGGTCGAGGTCTCCTACTCCGCCCAGTGCCTTGGCCTGGTTGAGTGATCTAATGGAAGTCTTGTATCTGCAGAAGGTTAAGTACACCGTCAGGGTGTTGGTTGACTGGTTCTGTCCTTTTTTCATGTCCTTTTTTTCAGGAGTTAATCACCATCAGTTGTTCGAGGAGAGGGGCATTCAGGGTATCGGTGGGGCTGGGGGCGTTATTTGTTTTTAAAAATATCTTTTTAGGTGAGGTGTTTTTGCTATATTGTTCTGTTTCAAATCTTTAATAAAAATATTATTTTTTCAAAGTAATTGACAGCTTCTAGATAGCCACATGTCTGTATTGCTTAATTTAATTTCCCTTCCCATTGATGTTTCCCAGCAGAGTCTGGACTGCACTTCAGCTTCCAGGCAGGCATGCCTGATGGAAGGCCAGGTTTGGAGGGGGGGGGGGCTCTGGTATAGGGGGGCTCACTGTTGTTAGGGGGGGGGTCATTGTTGTGGGTCTCTGTGGGGGGATCAGGTCACTCTTATGCTTGTGTTTTGTGTGTGTGTATGTGTGTGTGTGTGGGGAGGGGGGGATGGAGTGACCCAGTCCCCGTGGTGAGGAGGGACCAGCTGCTGGATCTCAGAGCAGGCAGCCCGATAGCTGAATTCCTGACAGAATCCCTTGCGCTCCCCGACATGCACAAATTTGCATGGGTGGGGATAGTGAATCGCCTCAAGATGCCTACTCCCAGCGTGAGCGCGATCAGAGGCGGTTCAGCTCCGACGGGAGAACATAGGGCTGGTTTCCCAATGACCGGGGGCCACTCATCGCGTTCCCTCTCTCCCCCCCCCCCCCCCTGGTGATTCTCTGTGCTCGACGGGCCAAATGCCCGCCATGTTCGGCCGAGTCCCGCTGCCGTCGTTCGCGTGTGGGCCTACCCGACGGGACCTCGGCGTTCAGGCTGCGGGGGCCGTCCTGGTGGGGGGAGGGGTATCTGACTCTGGGGGGGCCTCCACAGTGGCCAGGCCCATGATTGGGGGCTACCGATCGGTGGGTGGGCTAGTTCCGGGGTGGGGGGGGGCTATGTTCCTCTGCGCCGGGCCCCTGTAGGGCAACCCACGCGCATGTGTGGACCCGCGCCGGCTGTGCTGGGGCCCCTATCAGCAGCTTGAGCTTCGTGAAGCACTCCAGTGCTGTGCTGGTCCCCTGTGCAGCGCAGGATCGCTGCTCCAAGCGGCCAGGTGACGCCGTCGTAAAACGCTCCGGCGTTTATGATGGCGCCAACACAAAGCCCCATTATCCCCATAGCTTCAGTCCTTTACAGTCCTCCTGACTAATTATTAACCCTCCTACTTTTGTGTTCTCACCGAATTTCAGTGGTGTGCTTCCCATTTCCCAAGCCCACATCACCAAAGGATCAAAAACGGTCCCGGAAGAGATGGTTTGATCTTTATCTGTGCAACTCCCTTTTAGCTTAACTCTGTTTCCTGTCCTCGAGCAACTTTCCATCCAATGCTGCTACATTTCCCATTCTTCACCAAATTTGTCCAATGAATCTCTCCGGGGACACGTCATCGAATCCTTTCTGAAAACCATCTACACCGTACAGCACCAACTTATCCTTGCTAAGATTGGCAACAGCTTCGAAATGGGAATCAGAAGAGTTTCCCTTTTGTTGGCACGTCAAATTCAGCAGAGGGCTGAAGCACCAGACTCTCACAGGCCGTGTGCCCTTTTTAATATTCAAATCAGCAGCCTAGCCCCGTCATAAGACCTGATTGCCATATAAGGATAGAACTGATCAAAATGTTCACGATTCAGTCTCCAACCACCTTCTCCAGTCATTGAGCCCGAGAGCCCCTGGAAAGGGAAGTTTTAAATTATTTTTGTGCCATCAGAATTAGTAAGATTGAGGTTTGTATTTCGTTCAGTGCTGCCTGTTTCGAGAACCATATCGATTGCACAATCTGGTCCCAATGTTTCAAAGTTAAAAAGAAATGTTCCTTAGTCCGGCTCAACTCTCTCCTGATTCTGCTAAGGGCATCTTTCATTCACAGCCCAGTTGGTACAGTCTGTTCCCCAACTACTCTGGCGATCAGCAATTAAGGCAAATAATCTTGACCGTATTGGTAGATGATTATTGACATGGAAAGGAATTTGTCTACCCCAAAGTAAGCAGCCCGAGGAATAGACTGATTCGTGTGTCAACGGAACTGACTATGAAATATTGAGTCAGTTAGGGTTATTTTTGCAGAAAAATGAGGGGGTTGGGGGGGGGGTCTCATAGAAATCTAGGAAATTCTAACAGGACTAGACAGCGCAGATGCAAGACGGACGTTGCAGGTGGTGGGAGTGTCCAGAACCAAGGGTCACAGCCTGAGGATACGGGGCAGACCATTTAGGACAGAGATGAGGAGACTTTCTTTACCCAGAGAGTGGTAAGCCTGTGGAATTTATTACCACATGAAGCAGTTGAGGCCAAAACATTGAGGGCTGGATTCTTCATTCCTGAGGCTAAGTGCCGGTGCGAACTGCCACTTAGTGAGGCTAGCACCGGCGCCGTTTGAAACGCCCACGGATCGTGCGGAAAACAGCCTGAGAACCAGCAGGTCCCGGGCCGTGGGTGCGCAGGGCTGACTACCGGAAAACATGGCGCCAGCCATGCTCGAACCCTATCCCGCCAACTGCAATCACACAGTCCACCCCCTGTCCACACCCACCATTACCCCCAGTCCTAGCAGAAGCCCCCACCTGGCCAGCAGCATGGACCCCGGATGCATGTGGCAGTGCTGGACACTGTCCGCAGCTGGCACGCCGGGTTCCCGACCGCTTGGACCACATGTGGCCCGCTGCGTCGGAACTCAGCCCATCGAGGGCCGGCTGGCCGATGACACGCCAACATCGTTGCAACGGTACATGGCGCATGTCCCGATGACGGCAGTTTGGAGGGGGCAGAGCATGGCGGATCGGCGTCAAACCCGCCGCCTGCCCCGATTCTGTCTTCGGAAACTATTCTCTGCCCCATCGCCGATCCCAATTTCGGCGTTGGGCTACAGAGAATCCAGCCCTGTATGTTTTCAAAAAGCAATTATTTATAGCACTTGGGGTGAAGAGGATCAAAGGATATGGGGGAAAGTCAAGAATAGGCTATTGAATTGGGTGACCAGCCATGATCATAATTGAATGGTGGAGCAGGCTGGAAGGGCCGAATGGCCTCCTCCTACTCCTATTGTCTATGTTTCTAACAATGAATTGGAACAAACTTTACTTTTTTTTTAAGGAGGTGGGGCAGGGGCGGGTAATTGAGTAGATTTCCATCAGAATTTGGACAAGATATCAGCATTGCGGTGGTGAATTTTGGGCGCAGTCTGCCATGATGGTTTAGCAGCTGCAAATGGGAAGCTGGCGACTTCTACATGTCAAGGGTCCTGCCCCAACCAGGAAAATGTGCCAATCGGGATCTTAACGGCACCTATCGGTGCCTGGTACAAATTCAGTTGTCAAACGGGTAGGGCTTGTGTGCACCTGTCGCTTCAGGTCTACTTTTTTAAGAAATGTTTTATTTTCTCAGAATCATAAAGCCAAAGAGCAGAGTGACAGGAAAAGCCCTTAATCTATCTCCTTGCTTGCTCCAAAAACTAATTCAAATTCAAATTGGATCCAATTCATAGTCCCCACGTACTAGATCCAAGCTGACGAGAACAAGCATTACACACATTCTCACGTTGATCCTACACTTTGGTCTTAGCCAAAAGGTTGAGAGTCATTACAGCAGCATAACCAAGAGGCCCCCAATTTAGGAAACTTTTTGATAGTTTCATCCCTTTGAAGCCTAGAAGGAGCATGTAGCTGCAAACATGGGCTGAGCTGGACCCCTGCCCTTTCCCTCTTCAACCGGCAACGTGATGTTGACCAGAATCTGTTTTAGTGTTATTGGATGAGGGATAAATATTGGCCAGGTCACTGGGGAGGTCTCTGGTTCAGGTAGGTACTGGTCTATCATTACTTGCAGCACGGTAGCCTTATGGATAGCACAATTGCTTCACAGCTCCAGGGTCCCAGCTTCGATTCCAGCTTGGGTCACTGTCTGTGTGGAGTCTGCACATCCTCCCCGTGTGTGCGTGGGTTTCCTCCGGGTGCTCCGGTTTCCTCCCACAGTCCAAAGATGTGCAGGTTAAGTGGATTGGTCATGATAAATTGCCCTTAGTGTCCAAAATTACCCTTAGCGTTGGGTGGGGTTACTGGGTTATGGGGATAAGGTGGCGGTGTTGACCTTGGGTAGGGTGCTCTTTCCAAGAGCCGGTGCAGACTCAATGGGCCGAATGGCCTCCTTCTGCACTGCAAATTCTATGGCATCTATGATAACACGTTACATAGAGAGAACTGGAGAGGGCGCATTCCTGTCGTGAAGTAAAACTTGTGCAGTGAAGATGAGGAAGAGATGACATGGGGACTCGGCACAAACGGCACGCCTAAAATAAAATTAGCTGCTAATTATCTGACTGATAGACAAGGGAAAAATGTAATGACCGTGAAATGAGACAGTCTGCTGTGCATGAGCTGACTTCGGACGCTGTGATCTGATACCTTGTGGTTGAGAACCTGCACCTCGGGAAATGAGCTTAACTTCAACCTCTGAACCTGGACCATGCCTGGCCTAGAAACATAACACAACATTGAAAATGGCAGGTCCCACTGAACCTGTTAATATTGGTTTAAGTTGTTCAAATCCATTATTCTGCATTGTCCCATTTTACAGTTCCAATTTCTGGCCTGCTTTTCTGGCTCATGTGAGACTTCAAATCTAGGAAGGCACTCCAATACCGTGCTGAGGGAGCACTTGACAGTTTTCAATTATTTGCGGTTCAACAGCTTGTGGTGAACGTATTGCGGCTACAATTCACCACTGTATTGCATTGTATTGTGTTGTATTATGTTGATGCCCTTGTGGGCTCCGCCTGTGGCT
Source organism: Scyliorhinus canicula (assembly GCF_902713615.1). Classification (NCBI taxonomy): domain Eukaryota; kingdom Metazoa; phylum Chordata; class Chondrichthyes; order Carcharhiniformes; family Scyliorhinidae; genus Scyliorhinus; species Scyliorhinus canicula. Next base: position 99,779,604 of record NC_052163.1, read on the forward strand.
CCGCCCCCTCGGGAGTGGTATATAGATCTACAGCCTGTAGGCAGCAGTCAGTACAGAGCAGTCGCAGGCAGGCACAGATCTAGCTGATTAAAACCACTGTTCACTTCTACTAACCGTCTCGTGTGAATAGATGGTTGCATCACAGCTAAGCGTGCATGAATCGGGGACACGGGCGTAGAGTGATTGGTGCGGAGGGAATTCTCTGTTGCACAGGCTGAGGAGCAATGGGATGCCATACTGCAGTGTCAGGGAGGTGTACTTACAATGTGACTTGTTTACATGGTGGTTATCATTAAAAATGGACATTGGAATTGATAGTGAAAGAATTAGAATGTGGCAGAAACAGAGCAATAGGATTTAGATGGGAGATGTCTGTGGGTAGAAAGTTTTAATATATTCATAGATAGGATACAAAACAATTAATGAGCCCAATGTCTGCAACAGTGATGGAAACCTGGTTGTGCATCAGGCCCCACCCAAGAATCCTGCTGGTGTTTAACTGCTGAAAGTGGCTCCGTGACTGATGAGCTCCCCACTGCTCATACAGCCCGGACCACCTCTCCCACTGACTCATAGGATTGAGCTCAGTGACAGTATGGGCTCAGCAGATTTCACTATTGGGAATAGCCAGGGAGTATCGCTGCCGGAGACACCATCTCCCACAGGTTAGGGAGAGAGTGTGAGGTCGGTGGTATACATACACAGAGGAATGCATGGGATTTTTTTGCAAGTTTCCCAGAATTCTCTCTCTCTGCGTTCCATACTCAATCCCAGTTCGTAATCCATATTTTGCAGATTAACCTAAGACCAATTGAAGCAGTGATTGAAGACATGCAAAAGAAAACACGCGAGCTGGCACAGGCAACAACTGAGAAGCCGGCCAACATGAAGCTGCTGCAGATGGTGCTGCAGGGTTCTGTTGGCACCACCGTCAACCAGGTTTGTGCATTGATCAGGGCAGGAGTCATGGGAATAGAGACGATCCCTTTCCGTAAGTATAAAGAATATGTACAGCTGTGTCTGCTGTTAAAGGCGAGTTTGAGGGGAGTGAGGCTAAGGAAACTCTTGATGTTCTATAAGATGGAAATGTAATTTGTATGCACCAGGGTATAACCCACAGAGCAGAACAATGTATGTACCAGGGTATAACCCACAGAGCAGAAAACTGTATGGACCAGGGTACAACCCACCGAGCAGAACAATGTATGTAGCAGGGTATAACCCACAGAACAGGACAATGTATGTACCAGGGTGTATCACACAGAGCAGAACAATGTATGTACAAGGTTACAACACACTCAGCAGAACAATGTATGTACAAGGGTATAACGCACTCAGCAGAACAATGTGTGTACCAGGGTATAGCCCACAGAACAGGACAATGTATGTAGCAGGGTATAACCCACAGAACAGGACAATGTATGTAGCAGGGTATAACCCACAGAACAGGACAATGTATGTAGCAGGGTATATCACACAGAGCAGAACAATGTATGTAGCAGGGTATAACCCACAGAACAGGACAATGTATGTAGCAGGGTATAACCCACAGAACAGGACAATGTATGTAGCAGGGTATAACCCACAGAACAGGACAATGTATGCACCAGGGTATAACCCACAGAACAGGACAATGTATGTAGCAGGGTATAACCCACAGAACAGGACAACGTATGCACCAGGGTATAACCCACAGAACAGGACAATGTATGCACCAGGGTATAACCCACAGAACAGGACAATGTATGCACCAGGGTATAACCCACAGAACAGGACAATGTATGCACCAGGGTATAACCCACAGAACAGGACAATGTATGTAGCAGGGTATAAAGCACAGAGCAGAACAATGTATGTAGCAGGGTATAACACACTCAGCAGAACAATGCATGTGAGCTGGGTATAACACACACAGCAGAACAATGCATGTAGCTGGGTATATCACACAGAACAGGACAATGCATTTGCAGGGTCTAACACACTCAGCAGAACAATGCATGTAGCAGGGTATAACACACTCAGCAGAACAATGCATGTAGCAGGGTATATCACACAGAGCAGAACAATGTATGTAGCAGGGTATATCACACAGAACAGGACAATGTATGTAGCAGGGTATATCACAGAGCAGAACAATGTATGTAGCAGGGTATAACACACTCAGCAGAACAATGCATGTAGCAGGGTATAACACACAGAGCAGAACAATGTATGTAGCAGGGTATATCACAGAGCAGAACAATGTATGTAGCAGGGTATAACACACTCAGCAGAACAATGTATGTAGCAGGGTATATCACACTCAGCAGAACAATGCATGTAGCTGGGTATATCACACAGAGCAGAACAATGTATGTAGCAGGGTATAACACACTCAGCAGAACAATGTATGTAGCAGGGTATATCACAGAGCAGAACAATGTATGTAGCAGGGTATATCACAGAGCAGAACAATGTATGTAGCAGGGTATAACACACTCAGCAGAACAATGCATGTAGCAGGGTATAACACACAGAACAGGACAATGTATGTAGCAGGGTATATCACAGAGCAGAACAATGTATGTAGCAGGGTATAACACACAGAACAGGACAATGCATGTAGCAGGGTATAACACACTCAGCAGAACAATGTATGTAGCAGGGTATAACACACTCAGCAGAACAATGTATGTAGCAGGGTATATCACAGAGCAGAACAATGTATGTAGCAGGGTATAACACACTCAGCAGAACAATGTATGTAGCAGGGTATAACACACAGAGCAGAACAATGTATGTAGCAGGGTATAACACACTCAGCAGAACAATGTATGTAGCAGGGTATAACACACTCAGCAGAACAATGTATGTAGCAGGGTATAACACACTCAGCAGAACAATGTATGTAGCAGGGTATATCACAGAGCAGAACAATGTATGTAGCAGGGTATAACACACTCAGCAGAACAATGTATGTAGCTGGGTATAACACACTCAGCAGAACAATGTATGTAGCAGGGTATAACACACTCAGCAGAACAATGTATGTAGCAGGGTATATCACACTCAGCAGAACAATGTATGTAGCAGGGTATATCACAGAGCAGAACAATGTATGTTGCAGGGTATATCACAGAGCAGAACAATGTATGTAGCAGGGTATAACACACTCAGCAGAACAATGTATGTAGCAGGGTATATCACACTCAGCAGAACAATGTATGTAGCAGGGTATATCACAGAGCAGAACAATGTATGTTGCAGGGTATATCACAGAGCAGAACAATGTATGTAGCAGGGTATATCACACTCAGCAGAACAATGTATGTAGCAGGGTATATCACAGAGCAGAACAATGTATGTAGCAGGGTATATCACACAGAGCAGAACAATGTATGTAGCAGGGTATATCACACAGAGCAGAACAATGTATGTAGCAGGGTATAACACACACAGCAGAACAATGTATGTAGCAGGGTATAACACACACAGCAGAAACAAGTATGGACCAGGGTATAATGGGTACTAAATGCCAATGTTTTGTGGACTTTTGTTGCAGGGTGCTCTAGAGGTAGCTCAAGTATTTTTGTCTGAAATTCCTGACGATCCAAAGCTTTTCCGACACCACAACAAACTCCGAATCTGTTTCAAAGACTTTCTGAAACGGTAAGGAGCCCCTTCCAGTCAGCTCACGTTTAATGATGTCAACGTTATATTCAATGTGGGTGGAACACTTCCTTATTTACAGAGTGGTGACTCAGATACAGTTACTGGAACACCACCGGTTCCTCATGGAGCTTTGGTAACTTTATATACTTTATACCCAGAATAAATGCGTAACTTTCTCTGCGATGAAGATGAGGTTTGTGAAACAAACATTTGTCTACCGAGCCTTGCCGTTTCACTGGCTCAAGCCCAGATACCTCCTTTCGCAAAAAGGCTGAGGATATTCAGTGTCAGAATGAATGGTGTTAAAGGGCCTGCTGTACTTTTCCAGAACATTGAATTTTAATTTCAAATCCCTTCCCCAGATTTTCATTGCTCCTATTTTATCCTGTCCCTCAGATAATATCATTCCCTTTGATTCTCTAATGGTCTTTCATTGTTACCCTTGGCCCAGTGTTCTCACTCTGAATCAGAAGGGTTTAAAATCACACTCTGCAGCCTTGATCGCAGAAACTGGGCTGAGGGAGTTCTGCACTGTTGGAGGAGCCATTTTTCAGGTGAAGTGTTGAACCAACATCAAAATCTTTCGATTTATGAAGTGCCTTTAGGATCATAAATTATCTCGAGGTGCTTCACAGTAGCCTCATAAAGAGATATTAGGACAGGTGACGAGAAGCTTGGTCAGGGAGGTAGGTTTTCAGGCGCAATCTTAAATGAGGAGCAAAAGTAAAGAAGCAGTGAGATTTCAGAATTGAATTCCATAGCCTAGGCCCTTGGCGTTAAAGGCGGCAATGGTGGAGCGATGGAAGTCAGGGCATGAGCCCAGAATCGGAGGCATGCAAGGATATCAGAGGATTGCAGGGCTGGAGGAGATTTCATGGATAAGGGAGGGACAAGGCAGTAGTGGGATTTGAAAACAAGAATAAGAAATTTGAAACCAAAGCACCATCAATTGGACAAAGATGGCGCCACATGGAAAACTGCAGAGGATCTCTCCTCCTCTCTCAGTTAACACAATCAAAAGTGCATATTATCTGGTTATTCCTTTCATCATTGTGTGAACATTAGCTACTACATTTCGCTACATTACAACATTGACTACATTTCAAAAGAAGTACATGGATGTTACAGGTTTCAAGAATCTTAATTATGAGGAGAAATTCGATACTTGAAGGTTGTTTTCTTTGGAACAGAGGAGATTGAGGGGAGATTTAACTGAAATTTAATTGGATGAAGTCGACAGGAAGTCTCCATTTCTCTTAGCAACGAAGTCAACAACCGCGAGCAAAGGTTCAATATAATTGGCATTGGCAGCATGGTTAGAAGGGAGTTCAGGAGTATTTCGTTCACGTGGAGGCAGGTGGGAATCTGGAACTTGCTGCTTTAAAGGATATTAAAGGCAGAAACCTTCATTGCATTTTTAAAATACTTGGATATGCACTAGAGATGCTGTGACCTACAGGACTACTGAGCAAGAGTTGGACAGTGGGATTAGGTTCAATATCACTTTTACATCTGGCACAGAAATGGGCTACTTCCTTCCTTCTGCGTTGTAAATTTTTCATGTCCAGAATTTTACTTCCCTTCCCCAGTAAGTTTGAATGAAACAGGGGAGGGGGAAGCATGAAATTCCAGGGACAGGATTCCCACTGGGTTCCCATCCGCCCCCACCTCGCAGCGATTTTACGCTGGGGTGGGCAGGACCCCTAATGAGATCCCTCAAGAAGAGAGACCCCCGTGGAAGAGACCCCCCCCCCCCACCACCAGAGACTCTCCTTATTACCGAGGACCCCTGCTTGGAAGCTAGATAGCAGTCCAGATTAAGACAGTGCGAAGAATCGCTGCTTTAAAACTAACCAGTGCAATACACCTGCTGGCTCAGGCAGAGAAAGCAGCACCTGTAAATTCTTAGAAAACAAAATCCATATCAGCTGGGCTTTAACCACCTTTGATCTGCAAGACTTTCATTCGCATCAATGTGAATTTGTTTTATGAGGCTGTGATTGACAGCTTGCATGCAACCAGCTGTCTGGATTGTTTAGTCTCATACTTAGCATACTTTCAATTTCCTTGTTAACCTGTGCCAAATTTAAAGGGTTAAGTCCAAATGGATGTTGTTTAATTGCAACAGCACTTCCCACATCTACATCATGTATCGTCATTTTAGTGCTTCCCAACTTATCTCCATGGAAACCCAGAAAAAGAATCAGGAATCGCCCATGGTCACCATTAACATATATAGTCCCCCCCCCCCCCCCCACCGCTAATATTCAAGGCCATCCAATCCACAAAAGTGGACAATGAATGCCACCCATGACTTGTAAACCCCCCCCCCCCACCCCCACCCCCCCCACCCCCCCCCCCCACCCCCACCCCCCTCCCCTCCCAGACTCCTCCCCTCCACTTCCTCTCGAAAACACCCCACCCAGTATCGGTCCCTTCCCCAGCTTTTCACCCCGGCTAGGCTCATCAAAACCTGTTCTACCAAGCTCTGATGGCCACAGCCCCTCCTCCCACCTCACTCCCGTTCACTGGCCGGCTTAAACCAGCCAGTGTGGAGGCCCCCGCCCGGGTCCCCTTCCCCCCTGCCTGGTCCTCGGAAAAACAAAGAAATACCCTTTAACACACAACCCCTGCATACCCACCCAAACCCCATAGAACCAGCATTGCAAAGGAACGTCCCAACTCTTACCTTGTCCAAATAGACAGCGTCGACTCATTTAGTGCATACAACAACATGCCGTGAAAAGATAAAGCTACAAACAGCTACATACTCTCCTACCAACCCCCTACTCTCAGTACAAGACCAGTCCTCAGTCCCATTTCTCAATTCTGCCACAGCCCTTCTACCTTCGCAAACACCTCCGCCGCTTCCACCGTCTCAAAATAAAAGTCTTTGGATTTGTAGGTCACCCTCAACTTAGCTGGATACACTGTGCCTCACTACACCTTGCTGTTATACAGTGCTGTCTTCACTCAGCCGAAGGCAGCCCACCTCCTCGCTAACTCCACATTAAAGTCCTGGTATATGCGTATACCAACTCCAGCCGCTGCACCTCCCGCTTCTGCTTTGCCCAGCACAGGACCTTCTCCTTCACGCGGTACCTATGGAATCAAACAGTCACCACTCTTGGCGGCTCACTCACCTTTGGCATAGGCCTCCACGACCTATGAGCCCGACCCAGTTCGTATTGAGAGGGATCTTTCCATTCCCCCAATAGCTTCGCCAACATCGTGGCAAAATACTCCGTCGGCCTCGGGCCTTCCACCCCTTCGGGCAGACCCACAATTCTCAGATTCTGTTGCCTGGATCTATTTTCCAGGTCTTCCATTTTGGCTCGCAGACCCTTGTTGTGTCTATCACCCTCCGCAGCTCCTTCCCCATCGAGGTGAGTTGATCACTGTGTTGCGCTAGTGCCTCTTCCACTTCCTTTAGTGTCTCACCTTGCTCCCGCACCTCAGCCACTGTGCTCGATACCGCCATCCTCACCGGGGCAATCACCCCCTCCACCAGCACTTTCAATTCTGCCCCCATCTCCTTCGTCATCACTTCCATGTGTTTTGTGAACTTTCTCTCAAGTTCCACGGCCATCGCCTCGGTCATCCTTTCTGCCACGAACAGTGCGGCCTCACCCGGCGCCCCAGCCTCTGCCTTCGAGTTCCTGAGCTGACCTTTCCACCCACCGGTGGACCTTCATTAGCCCCCTTTTTCACAGCCGTTTTCCTTTGAGATTTGGACATCTCTCTTCTCTGTGCCTTCTTAACCTGGTTTCATCAACAGTTGCTCCTGGGACGGGGCATCAATACTCCGAAAAATCAATTCTTGGGCGGGAGCCCTCCATTGTGCGGCTTCCCCCTACCCGCCGCCACCTGAAGTTAAACACCCATTTCTTAAAGATACTCTCACATGACACGCGGACCTGGAGAATCCGGTGCCCGGCCCGTTAATAGGATGCAAATGGGTCAATTTGACCTATTTGCATCCTGCCGCTGATGCGGGGCGCAAACCTGGATAACGCGGGGGACCAGAGCATCACAACAGGATTAGCGCCTTTTTTTTTGGACAATGCTAGATTCTCGGCCACTTCGGGAACTCTGCCGTGGGCAGAGGACAATCTAGCCTGATCAGTTTAATTTTACAGCAAGCAATCCGTTTCTTCTTTCTCTCTCTGCCAACGTTTCATATTTAGCCCAACATTCATTTTCTGATGTCCGACAATTATTTCTCACAGGGGCTAATTCCTGATGTGCTGTATATTCCCATCATTACTATTCTGTGTCAGATTTCCAGTGCCGGCAGTATTCTGTTTTTTAAAAATCCATATTTGTAGAAGGAAAAGCCCTCAGCCAACAACCCCAACAGACTCATTAATCTTTTGGCTCATTGCGGTTTGTAGGAACTAGTTATGACACACCTTGACTGTAATATTGTAGATGTCTGGTCTGTGACTGAGCTAAACTGCAGTTGCCCCTTTTCTCCCTCTTCTGATGTACCACAGGTGTGAAGACGCCTTGAAGAAAAACAAAAGTTTGATCACCTTTGATCAGCTTGAGTATCAACAGGAACTCGAGCGGAACTACGATGCACTCGCGCACAACCTACAACCATTTATTAACCGCAGGATCCCACATCTTTATGTCACAACTCGCTTGTAGTGCTGCGATGTATACCTTGAGAAACACGCCAAGGACACCGTCACTGAATGGAGTAACACTCCTGTTGAATGATATCGCAGTTTACAGTTCATTCATGAATAATTACCAAATGGAAGAATGGAAGACACATTTATGTATCTGTTCAGTAAGAAGTCACCTCACTGCTCTCGATGCCTGGACCTTGACATGGCAGTTTGTGCTTCCTGATGTTCTTTGCTATTTTATGTCTCCCGCTGGGCTCCATACTTCTCACTCGTAGGGGCACTCCTAAGGCAACGATTCCCATTTACATAAAACCTTTAACATAAGACAATTGTCTCAAAACATTCGCCGAGACAGGTGGAAATTTGACATAAGGCCAAGAAAGGGGCTGAGGAGGCCGGTGTCAGAGGTGGGGTTTTGACAAGATTTTACAAAGTGAGAGAGGGACTGGATTTGCCAAGGGAATGCTACAGGATAGGATGCTGCTCGCTGCAGGTTCAAATCATCTTCAATAACACATGAACCATCAGAGAGAGGCAGAATTTGTCTCTTCACTGAGAAAAATAAATGTGCTTGAATTATGAATGCTATGACCAGCATGGAATTGGTACAAAAATGATCCCCTGTTCTCTCTCTCCCGTGCTCATGAACACAGAAACAAAATAAAATTCAATATAAACTGTTCTGGGATAATATTGGGCACAATCTACCAGCCGTGTCCCACCGGAATCGGATGCTGGGGGAGGCTTTTCCCGGGCTTCCGACAGATATTATGCCTCGGACCTAACCGGCACCCGGAATCTATCATTCTCCCCAGGGAGACCCTAGCTGGGCGCTGTTTTGTACTGGTAGAATGGCACCCGGGGGTCCCCCAGGCCGTTGGAGATCCCTGGGTGATCAGGGAAAGGTGGCACCCTGGCTCTCCCCCAGGCACCTTGGCACTGCCAGGGTTGCACATTAGCACTGCCACCCTGGCACCACCAAGGTGCCCAGGTGGCACTGCCAAGCTGGCAGGAGCACTGCCAAAGGTCAGGGCCTGAAAGGGGCATTGCGCATGACAGGAGGGATGGGAGAGAATGAAGGGTGGGGATGTGAAGGGGAGGTATGAAGGGATGTAAATACATTCACTATGAACACATTTATTAAGTTAGGAAATATGGCAACTAACATCCACTCAGCAAATTTGCTCAAGCAACAATGTAAAAATGACCAGATTTAGGAATGATTAGTGAGGGATAAACATTGACCAGGACATCAAGGATAACTCCCCTGTTCTTCTGCAACACAGTTCCTGGAATCTTTTACATCCACCCTGGATGGACCCCAGTTTACACTCTCATGTGACAATGTTCCCTCAGTTCTGCACTGGAGTGTCGGCCTTGATTTTTGTGCTCAAGTCCTGGATGTATGATGCCCTCAGAGGAGCAGGAACTGGAAGTGGTGGCAGCAACGTGCGCAGAGAAGGCGTTTGACTGGGTTAAGTGGGCATATTTGTTGGTGGTGTTGGGTCAGTTCAGGCAGAGGTTTGTGGATTAGGTTCAGCTGTTGTATAAGGCCCCAAAGGCTAGTGTCTGGAAAAATAGTCGGGAGTACTTTGTGCTCCATCGGGAGACGAGGCAGGGATGCCTGCTTTTTGCTCTGGCAATAGAGCCCTTCCCAATGGCGCTTAAGACATCAGGGGGATGGAAGGGGATTGAGCGGGGAGGGATTGAGCACAGGGTCACTCTGTATGCAGATGACATCTCGTACATTTCTGACCCAGTGGGGAATTTCGATAGGATCATGGGGAACCTGGGGGATTTTGGCTGTTTCTCAGGATATACATTAAACATGGGAAAAAGCGAGGTGTTCCCAATAAATTCCAGGGAGTTCCCTGCTCGGGGAGTTGCCATTCCGGGTGGTAAGGGTGAGTTTCCGCTACCTCGGGATACAGGTGGTGTGGAGTTGGGCCCAGCTGCATAAATGAACTTGACGCGGTTGGTGGAAGGTATGTCGGTGGACTTCACGAGGTGGGATATGTTGCCCTTGTCTTTGGCAAGGCCTGTACAGACGGTGAAAATGACGATGCTGCCCAAGTTTCTGTTTGTGTTTCAGAACCTCCGCATCTTTGTTCCAAAGTCCTTTTTTAGAAACGTGAATGGGATGATTTTGAGGTTTGTGTGGGCGGAGAAGGCCCTGCAGGTGAGGGGGGTGTTCCTGGAAACGGATCGGCAAGGGGGGTTCTGGCTTTGCCGAGCCTGTTGTATTACTACCGGTCAGCAACCATCGCAATGGTTAGGAAATGGGCAGTAGAGGGGTTGGTCTGGGGACAGTAGAAGCGGCGGCGTGTAGGGGGACCAGTTTGAGGGCACTTGTTGCCGCCGCTTCCATTCTTGTCGGTATGATACTCCGTGAGCTGGTGATGCTATCAGCATTGAGGATTTGGAACCAGTGTAGGTAACACTTTGGATTGGAAGTCATGTCTCTGTGGGCGCCGACATAGGTTTGCAGTGGCAGGGCTGGATGCAAATTCCGGGGGTGATGCAGGTTAGGTAGAGTGCTTCAGGGACTTGTTTGTAGGAGGAACGTTTGCAGGGCTGGAGGAACTTGAGGAGTCGGATCAGTTGTCTAAGGGAAACAGGTTCAGGTACCTACAGGTGAGGGACTTAGTGAAGAAAGGTACCGTCCTTTCCAGAGCTGCCACCTCCGGTGCTGCAAGACAAGTTGTTGTCCGAGGGTGACATTGGCGAGGGGAGAGTGGCGGAGATATCAGGGGTGTTTTGTTTTGTTTGGGGTGGGTATGAGGGAAGGGGAAAAGGAAGGAAGCAATTTGGGGTGACAGGGAGTGGAGGGTTGTGGGGCGGGGCGGGGGGGGGGAGGGGGGGGGGGGAGATGGGGAGGATGGATTGTTAGTTTTGTTACTTGTTGCCAAAGTTTGGCTTGTGTATTTTTATACATATGAAAACTGCCATCAATAAAAATATTCCAGAATAAAAAAAGTCGCGGAGAGGGACTTGAACCCAGAACTTTGTGATTCAGAGGCAAGAGTTCTACTAACTGAGCCACAACCGACACAGATTCAGAACCGATCTGGCAACTCAAAACTGGGCATCCATGAGGTACCTTGAGCCACCAGCAGAATTTTCTCACCACCACAATAGCCTCATGGTCCAGCATACCCTATACTCTACCATTATCAGCAAGCCAAGGCACCGACCCTGGGTCAATGAGTAATGCAGGAAAGAATGTCAGAAGCACCAGGAGGTAAAGGTGAGGGCGGGTTTCTCCGATATTGGAGCGTTTTACGACGGCTTCATCTGGCCGCTAGGAGCAGCGATCCTGCGCCACACAGGGGCCCAGCACGACACTGGAACGCTAGATGCAGCTCCAGCTGCCGATATGTGCCCCAGGACTGCCATGGTGTGGGTCCGCGCATGTGCGTGGGTTGCCGTCTTCATGCTGGCCCCCCGGCAACATGGCAAAGCCCTACAGGGACCCGGCGCGGAGGAATATAGCCCCCACCCCGGAGTCGATCCCCCCTCCCCCCACCAGGACGGTCTCCGCAACCAGAACGCCGAGGTCCTGCCGGATAGGACCACGCGCGAATGACGTCGGCGGGCATTTGGCCCGTCGAGCGCGGAGAATCGGCGGAGGGGGCAGCGTTGAGTGGCCCCCAACCGGCGCCGGAGAATGGGGGTCCGGCTTCGGAGCGGTGTCGCGGGATTCGTGCCCCCCCCGTGATTATCCGACCCTGCGCGGGATCAGAGAATCCCGCCCAAAGTGTCAACTTCGAGAAGCTGCAGCTTGCATGTTGCTCAGCACGCGATAGACAGAAATAGGTGATCCCAGAACTAACTGATTAAATTGAACTTTGCAGTCCTGCCACATACAGTAATGAACAGCAATGGACAATTAAACAACTAACCAGAGGAGCAGACTCCACAAATATCCCCATTCAGAATGATGTGGAGCCCAGCAGTTGAGTGCAAAAGACACGGCTAAAGCATTTGCAACCACCTTCAGCTAGAAGTGGAGTATCTATTGTGGCTTCCTCCTGAGGTCCCCAGCATCACAGAAGCCAGTTTTCAGTCAATTTCATTCGCTCAGTATGACTTGTCTGAATTGGCTGAACTCCCTAGATACGGAAAAGACAACAATGTGACGTTAATGCTGAAAGATATCTACCTGACAATGTAGAAAATGTTCAGGACTGTCCATCCATAAAAAGCAGGACAAATCCAATCTGTGCAATTACCATCCCATCAGTCTACACCCAATCATCAGAGAAATGATGGATTGAGTCATTGACAGTGCTATCAAGCAGCACTCACTCAATAACCTGTTCATTGATGTTCAGTTTAGGTTCCACAAGAACCAGTCCACATTACAGCATTGGTCCAAAATGGACAAAAGAGCTGATTCCAGAATTGATAGCAAGTGCGCTTGACATCAAGGCAGCATCTGATAGAATAGAATTTCTACAGAACAGAAGGATGCCATTCGGCCCATCAAGTCTGCACCGACCCTCCAAATAGCACTTTACCTAGGTCCACTCTCCTGCCCTATCCTTGTAACCCCACCTAATCTGCACCCAATCCTGTAAACTAAGGGGCAATTAATATTGAAGTCAATGGGAATCGGGGAGGGGGAGAAACTCTCCATTGATTGGAGTCATACCCAGCACAAAGGAAGATGGTTATGGTTGTTGGAGCTCGGTTATCTCAGATCCAGAACATGCAGGGCTGCAGCGTTTCAAGAGGGCGACTCACCACCACCTTCTCAAGGACAATGAGGGATGGGCAATAAAAACTGGTCTAGCCAATGACGTCCAGGCCCCATCGCATTTTTTTAAAGTTCCCTGTGCCCTCGGCCGCACCTTTTTCAGCTGCTTCATCACAATTACATCGTCAGAAGTGGGGAATCTGCTGGTGATTGCACAATATTCAGCCCCATTCGCATGGCTCAGATACTGAAGCAGTTGATGCCCATTTGCAGCAAGACCTGGACAACAAGTTTGTGATGATAAGTGGCAAGTAACATTCAAGCCACACAAGTGCCGGGCAATATCATCTTGAACAAGAGAGAGAGTCTAACCACCTGATGTGCACTGAAATTACCATTATCAAATTCCCCAGCATCAACACCCTCAGGGTTACCATTGACCAGAAACTGAACTAGACCAGCCACATCAATCCTGTGGCTATAGGAGCTGGTCAGAGGTTGGGAATTTTTGCTGCGAGTAACCCACTTCCTTACTCCCCAAAGCCTGTCCACCATCTACAGATTAAAAATGAGGAGTGTGGTAGAATACCCTACTTGCCTGGATAAGTGCAGCTTGAACAACAGTCAAGATGCTCAAAGCCATTAAGAAGAAAGCCATCTACTAGTTTGGTAGCCCATCCACTACCAACAGCATTCACTTCCTCCACCCCTGGTGCACTGTGACTGCAGTTTGTATCATCTACCTGATGCACTGCAGCAATCTGCCAATGCTTCTTCTACAACACTTTCCAAAATGGCTAGGCTCTTCACAGGGTCAACTCCACCTCCTCTTGTGCTAGGCTCAGCTTGATCCAGTTTAAGATGGTGCATAGGCCGCACTTGACCAGGACGTGGATGAGTGATTTCTTCTGGGGAGTGGAGGATAGGTGTGAACATTGTGCTAGTAGGTCGACAAATCATACGCACATGTTCTGGTCTTTCCCTAAACTTGTAATCTTCTGGGGCTCCTGTTTCAGCACCATATTGAAGATTCTGGATACTCAGCTGGAGTTGAGCCTATTGGTGGCCATTTTAGATGTATTGGACTCGCCGGTGCTTCCGACGGAGACAAAGCCTCCGCCTCCACCTCATTGATAGCCTGGAGGCGACTTCTGCTGGGGTGGTGGTCCCCATTACTGCCCAGTGCCTCGGCCTGGCTGAGTGATCTAATAGATATTTGGTATCTTGAGAAGGTCAAGTACACCATGAGGGGGTCAGTGGAAGGGTTCTACTCGACGTGGCAACCTTTCTTTTCCTTTTCCAGAGAAATAGTTACCATCAGTTGCTATGTTATGTTAAGTTTCATTTGTTCATGGGGGTTTGGGGAGACTGTTAGATCATAGATCATAGAATCCCTACAGTACAGAAAGAAACTATTTGGCCCATTGAATCTGCATCGACCCTTTGAAAGACCACCCTACCCAGGCCCTATTCCCCACTCTGTAACCTCACCCCAAGGGGCAATTTATCATGGCTAATCCACCTAACCTGCACATCTTTGGACTGTGGGAGGAAACCGGAGCACCCGGAGGAAACCCACGCAGACACGGGGAGAAAGTGCAAACTCCACACAGTCACCCGAGATGGGAATCAAACCCGGGTCCCTGGTGCTGTGAGGCAGCAGTGCTAGCCACTGTGCCACCTTGTTGGGGGGCTTATTTTGAAATGGTGTTTGCTGTATGTTGTTGTTTCATGTTGTTATAATGAAAAACTGACCTGAATAAAAATATTTTGAAAAAAGTTTAGTTTTCAAAACATCCAAATGATTAAGTTGTTGGTTTCTGATAAAAGCTGACATCCACCTGCTATAAAACAGTGAAATATTTTATATAGATAGATCTGCATTGGCTGTGTATCACGACCCAATTCATAAAATATATCATTTCTATTTATATGGTCATATTTTAAGAATTGGAAGCATGCGTTAATTATTTATAAACATTAGTTTACCTCATTTACATGAATCATTCCGCATTTTTAACTCAGAGATACAAATTCAAGATATGTAGGGAGCTCACCCTAGCCATGGGACAGGCACTCACCAGTCTACCCTGGGGTTCTAGGTGAAATGCTGTTGTATTTACTGGTGTAACTCTGCCACCTTGTGGAGAGAATTTGGATTATTGACAGATACAATCTGTAGAATCCCTACAGTGCAGATGGGGGCCATTCGGCCCATTGAACCTGCACTACCCTCTGAAAGAGCACCCCAGCTGGTTCGAATCCCCCACCCTATCCCTGTCACCCACCCAACCTGCAAATCTTTGGACACTAAGTGGCAATTGTAGTGTGGCCAATCCACCTAACCTGCACATCTTTGGACTGTGGGAGGAAACCGGAGCACCCGGAGGAAATCCGCACAGACACTTGAGAACATCCAAACTCCAGACTGGCACCCGGGTACCTGGCATTGTGAGGCAGCAATGCTAACCACTGTACCTCCATGCCGCCCCAATGTGGAAAATCCGAGCTAAGGAGAAGCTCAGGTTAGAACCGCCCCAGGCGCCACCAGAATCATAGGATGGCAGACCGGTTGCAGCACAGAAGACCATTCAGCACATTGATTCTGTACTGGCCCCCTGCAAGACAAGCTCACCTCTCGTCCCAGCCTCGCCCTCTCCTTGGAGCTGTGCAATTTTCTTTCTCTTCAAATAATTATCCAATCCCCTTTGGAAGCTAGAATCTTTCCCCACACACAAACACACACACACACCACTCTGAGGCAATGTGTTCCGAGATCCCAGCCATGGGCTGTGTAAAAAAATGTTTTTCCTCAAGTTGCCATTGCTTCTTTTGCCAATCACCTTAAAACAGGTGTCCATCCGCCAATGAAAACAGTTCCCCCCCTCTGTCTAGACGCTTCATGATTTTGAAAACTTACTCCAGTGTGCCTGCAGAAATCAGACCACAGTCACCCCTCTGGAGTTGCAGTCAGAGGATTTGTCTTAAAGCTGTCCCGAATTACGTGTCATATTTAGCATTCCTCATTTTTGGTTTAACTGCACAATCATTCCTTTGTATCGGATGGATCATTATCTTCTCCAGTTTTGCTTAATTTGAATTAGATTCCTGAATCATCAAGACACCTGGGGCGAGATTCTCCGACCCACCCACCCCCCCGCTGGGTCGGAGAATCGCCTGGGGGCGGCGCGAATCCCGCCCCCACCGGCTGCCGAATTCTCCGGCGCCGGGGATTTGGCGGGGGCGGGAATCACGCCGCGCCGGTCGGCGGCCGCTCGCAGCGCCCCCCCCCCCCCCCCCCCGCGATTCTCCGGCCCGCGATACACCGAGTGGCCGCCCGTTTTCAGCCGGTCCCGGCGGCATAAATTACAACAGGTACTTACTGGCTGGACCTGGCTCCACCAGCGACCTCCTTTGTCCTCGGGGGGGGCGCGGGGGGATCTGGCCCCGGGAGGTGCCCCCACGATGGCCTGACCCACGATCGGGGCCCACCGATCCGGGGGTGGGCCTGTGCCATAGGGGCACTCTATTCCTCTGCGTCGGTTGCTGTCAGCCTCCGCGATGGCCGACTCCGGAGATGAACCTCCCTGCGCATGCGCTGCGATGACGCCAGCACACGCTGGCGCTCCCGCGCATGCGCCAACTCGCATCGGCCGGCGGAGGCCTTTCGGCGCCATTTGGCATGGCGCCAAGCCCCTTCCGCGCCAGCTGGCGGAGCGCAAACCACTCCGGTGCCGGCCTAGCCCCTGAAGGTGCGAAGGATTCCGCACCTTCGGGGCGACCCGATGCTGGAGTGGATCATGCCACTCTTTCGCACCGGAGTTGCCCGCCCCGCCGGTTTTTGAAGAATCCCGCCCTTGATCCTGGACGATAGCACAGATTAAGTCAAAGCTTGTTTATTGCTGTTGAAATTCCCAGGATCCATTTATTGAAACAGCCCAGTCTCTGAACAGGATTTATCTGGTGCATCTTTCAACCCGCCTGGAATACATCCGATGATAAGCTGGTGGGAGCAAATTCAATCGTGACTTCCAGAAAAAATTTGGATAAATACTTGAAAAGTGGGAGCATGGGAAAATAGCCGGGATGGGGAACTATTTGGATAGCTCTATCAAAAAGCTCTATCAAAAAGCTGATAAAGGCATAATGTGCTGAATGGCCTTCCCTGATCTGTAATTCAATTAAAGATCGAGATTGAAGCATGAGGAAAAATTAAAGGGAACAAATAAATCTAAATTTTATATATAATCTTTTAAAAGGGCTTCTTACAGAAATCAAAATTGCATGTAGGTGAACTGCATTCTAGTTTTGCCCATCAGTGCCACATACAGCCACACCAAGGCAGCAGAGAGAATAATCTGTTCTTCTGTGTCATTGATGTTATTTCACAATCAACCAGCAGGAGGCGAAGCCACACAAGCCATCTTTTTGTAAGATTAAACCTTGTGCCCAGATCCTCCAATATATTCAGGGCGAAATTCTCCCAAAACGGGAGAAATCGTAAAACTGCCGTAAAACCCGGGCGGGTTTTACGGCAGCGCGCCCCTTCCCGACGGGGGACCGATTCTGGTCCCCCGTCGGGGCTAGCAGCCCGACGTCGGAGGCTCCGACAAGTCGGGCTTAACGAAAATCGTTAAGCCCGCTTGCCGGAGTTAGCGCCGGCTGACGCGTCATATGACGTCAGCCGCGCATGCGCAGGTGGGAAGACTCCACCCGCGCATGCGCGGGTGACGTCATCGCGTTTTTGCGCGAAACCCGCGCATGCGCGGGCCGGGTTGCCCCTCAGCCGCCCCGCGTATTGATACTGCGGGGCGGCGGAAGGACAAATAGTGCGCGGGCATCGGGCCCGCTGCCCGCGATCGGTGCCCACCGATCGCGGGCCCATGGCACCCTTGGCACGGCCGTGGTACTGCCGTGCCAATCGGTGCCATGGTTATTTTTTGCGAGTTTGTCAGAGACGTTTTTACGAACGGCAGGACCAGGTGTGTTTGCCGTTTGTAAAAAGGTCGTAAAGGGCTGGGACTTCGGCCCTTCTAACAGCTGAGAATCGCTGCCGGCCGTAAAAAAACGGCGGCAGCGATTCTTGTCGGGATTTCGGCGGGGTGGGGGGAGAATAGCAGGAGGGCGTCAAAAAAGTCGGGAAGGCCCTCCCGCTATTCTCCCACCCGTCGTGGGGGGGGGGAGAATTTCGCCCTCAGATTTTGAAACAATAGTCTACTTGGCCAGGCAGTGGCTGGCTACAGCAGGCAGGGCCACTTCGATACTCCAGGGCCACTTTGAGACTTCGATACTCTGACGTTGTAACATTTTGAATCCCATCTCCTTTGCAGTTCTTTATAAGAATAAGCCAAGGTACCAAGTTCAATTCCCGACTTGGGTCACTGTCTGTGCGGAGTCTGCATGTTCTCCCCGTGTCTGTATGGGTTTCCTCCGGGTGCTCCGGTTTCCTCGCACAAGTCCCGAAAGATGTGCTTGTTAGGTGAATTGGATATTCTGAATTCTCCCTCAGTGTACCCGAACTGGCAGCGGAATGTGGCGACGAGGGAATTTTCACAGTAACGTCATTGCAGTGTTAAAGTAAGCCTACTTGTGACACTAATAAAGATTATTATAAGAGACCTCTTGGGTGTTGCAGTAGTCGATGGATCATTGTCCTGGTCGGTACAAGTACCTCGTTTTGATTGTAATTTAAGCAGCTAGTTCCAGCAGGTCAGTTTGGAAGCAGGTTCCCACCTGAATCCCATTTTGAATTTGATGTCACTTACGGGGAAATGTTATCTCACCGCAGCGTGGCAAGTTTTGGTAAATTCTGGGCCTTGTATTAGCAGTAAGATTAATATCAAATAGCACAAGAGGTCAGGGGAAAGAAGTTTAGCAGCTCTTGAGGGGAGGGAGGCACCATGTTAAATAATCATTGTTCATTTCCCATGTTCCAGAACTTGCATTTATATACCGCCTTTGACATTGCAAATTGTCCCAGGGTGTTTCATGGGAGCCTTGGCAAAATTTGACACTGAGTAACATAAGGCAGGGTTAGAAGAGGTGATCAAAAAAAGCTGAGTTAAGGTCTGAGGAGAGAGGTTTAGTTGGAGAATTGCAGAGCTTTGGGCCTAGGAAGCTGAACACAATGACAGAGTGATGATGATCGGCAAGAGTTCAGGGTTTTTCAGAGATACAAACTGATAGATTGGTTAAGGCAGATAGAAAAATCAACCAAATACGGCAAATGGACAGAAGGGACAGGAGACACCCAGGCCCCACGCTCAGGAGTCAAGGGTTAGAGTTCATCTAGAGACCACTTTTCAATTCATCATCTCTCTCATTCTGTGCCATGGAAGGTAAACTGTAATTAATAAAGAGATTACACATTGATTGCCAGGATTCTGTCCACACATGATCAGATATCCAACCCGTTGTCATGACCTGCCCAGTGCATTCCTGCAAGAACCTTAAAGAGGAGAGTTTTACTCGCAGTGTCCCTGTTTACAAATAAAATCACTCAGAAGCAATGACCTAATGAGGGGAGAACACACTAGGAACGGGTCAGTGAGCATCTGCGGAGAGAGGGAGGAACAGCATTAACCATTCAGGCTGATGATCGTTCATCGTTTCTATTTGCAACATTTCCCTATTCTTGTTCAGCTATAAATAAGGATAATTCTACTACTTTCTGCATCTGAATTATTTGGCTTTTGATCTAATTAGAACATTATAAGTCATGAGAGAGTCAGTCCTGTTATCTATAACCATCGCCCCAGTCAGAGTCTGGATTACAGCTTTCTATGGGGCTTGGGTCTCCATCAATAATCACCAATAAATTTTGTATTATTAAAAAATTCCACTCAGGCGAAGGGCTGAGATTTAGGAGGAAAGTTGAGGGAAATCCAGAAGTCATGATTAGATAACAGCAAGCTTGGATTTTTAAATCCAAGTTTTAAAAGTCATTGCTGCACATTTAGAAGTTAATTGAAAAGAGCTATATCTGTAACTGGGTATAATTAAGAGGTGACCAACGACTCTGATGTGATACATTTAAAGAGCATGTGAGGCTGAGTATGTCCACCTGGAAATGATGGGGTTCTTTAGCTAAGGCTGATGGGCCAATAATGAATCTCACCCACCACCTTGGAATTAAAACTCCTGGAAGTAATAAACAGGAGGTCGAATGCTTGCCGATTCTCCATTGCTGAATCTCATCCTGAACAATACTTTCAGTCACAGCAGCCGACGTCTTTGACATGCTTCTGTAGTTATTCAGTTTAGGAGTCAAAAGGTCCGGTAATGGAGGAGGCCATTCGACCCATCGAGTCAATTTTGGTTGTCTGTAGAGCAGGACTGTTCAAAGTGCGGGTCACAGGTGGGCTTTGAGAGGGTCGTGGTGGTCCCACGGTGGTCCCAGTCACAGGAAAAGCACCCAATGGTCGCTACCGGCATTTCTATTGAGAATGGTGGCCACTGCCACCTTTTAAATGAGCAGAATTGAGGCTGTGTGAAGTCTTCTGGCCAGAAGTGGCAGCAGTGAGCAAGTCACCCGTACTACAGATACATTGGCATCAAGCGCTCTCCATGTACGTGCTTTTGGTGCCAAATCACAGGGGCGGGCTTCTTACATTCTTGAGCTGCTGGCAAGAAAGGCAAGGGGACTGAAAATTAATTGCTTTCTTACAAGTCGAGATGGCCAGTCAAATGGTCATATACCTACTGCCCATGGTCTCAAACTGCTGTTGTTCAGGATAGTCCAAGGCAGGATAAAGCAGTGCTAGTGTTAGCTCTGCACAGAGTTCCAGGGCCTCTGGTTAACAGCCTACAAAGAAGAAACTTAACTCGGGAACAAAGCAGTAGAAAGATTATTTGGTGAGTTATGGTTTTGTCAATTGTGCCAATGCAAATAAGGATGCAAAGCCCATGTGTGTTATATGTAGGGAAGTACTGGAAAATGAGAGGAAAAGTTTCAGGTTTTGCAAGAGAAGCGGCGGGTGAAAATTTCCGTATGAGGTTGAGAATCCAGAGTCAGTTATTAACTTAGAACTTACTCCAAATTAAAAGACTAGGCTGCTGTAGCTGATCTGTGATACCACATTATAAACGTGCCAAAAGTCGATAAAGCAGTCAGCACTCTGGAGTAGCATCTCTCAGGAGTGTCTAGTGCTGAGTAAAACAAGCATTCTGTTGCTGTTGTCCTTCACGACGATCTACATGTATGAGGTTGGATTTTCCGTATTCACAAAGACATAGATGGCACAAAGGAACTGTCTGAAATCTGCACCTGATATGCCTATTACCCTCTCTTCCTGTGAACCTGATTGAAGTGAGATCGTGAGGAGCAAGCAAGCTCCCCTTTTGCACTAAAAGTGGGCCGTGAAGGTCGGTTGGTTGGCAACAGTGGGTCTTGGGAAAAAAAGTTTGAGTCCCATATTTGTGGCTCTATTCCAAAGACCCTGTAAGCCTATTTTCTTCAAGTGCCCATGAAATTTCCTTTTGAAATCTTTCAATGGTCTCGATCTAATCAAATAGGAATAGGGTCCCATAGCGGGCGGGTTTAGCTGTGTGTTTCCTGGCACTCGCAGAGCCAAGAAACACAATGCTATCTAACGTGACTCAAGTTAGGTATGGGGCCTCTGAGGGGAATGCACGGCCAAAGCCGCACTTAGTCCTGTTTGCTGCACTGAGGAGCCCCACCCACCAGATCTCCTCAGTGCAGGGAGAGATCGGGGACATCATATTCAAATGGCGTCCTGATCTCTCGACCCCCCCACCCCCACTGCGAGCCCTGAATGCCACCAATGCCCCAACTCACCTGTACCATGCCCCAATTCACGTGCACATGGCACCCCCGAGCCTGATTCCTGTCATTAAAATGTCATTTTGGCACCTCGGCAGTACCAGCCTGGCACACTGGCAGTGCACATGCCAGCTGGTAGTGTCACCAAATTGGCACTTCCAGGGTGCCAGGCTGGTACCAGCAGTGGCAGGGTGCCATCCTGCCCAGAGGGCAAGCACCTGGGAGACCCCCATGAGTGCTGTTCCAAGCAAGGACTGGTACTGAACGGCACTCGCCCATGGTCTCCGTGGCGAAGGAAATAGATGCCAATGCCTCGGTTACCTCAAGGATTTGCATCTTAGAGTGAGACCAGCTGTCTCACTCTAATACGTAGATTTGCCAGAAGCGCAATCACATTGTGATGTCTCGTGAGATCGCGAGGCATAGTGAGATGGGTAGATCCCGAGAGCGGGGACTTCCGGCATTTGCCAACCATGCTGCACCATGACGCACTGACTTTCAGGTGCAATGTGGCCGGTAGATTGCGCCCATTGTCTCTGTGTCCACCACCCTCACGGTCAGTGAGTTCTGATCTCGCCATGTAAAAACACTCTTCCTCACATCCCCCCCTGCATCTCTTGTCCAAAATCTTAAATCTGGTTCTCCAGTCTTTATTATCAGTGAATATGAGCAGATTTTCCTTGTCTACCTTTTCTAAACCTGCCATGTACACCTCTATCAAATCTCTCTTCAATTTCCTTTTCTCCAACGCCTTTCAATGCTCTCCTTGTAACTAAAATCCCCTCATCCATGAAATCATTCTGCAAAACCTTCACTGCCCCCTCTTTAGGGCCCTCAGACCCTTCCTAGAATGTGGTGCTGAGAACTGGACAGTGGGCAGACCATGGATCTTACAACAGGCCTTTGGGTAGAGAGGAGAAATCAACTCGGGCTCTGTTTGAGTTATGATTAGGTTTAGGGTTAGGGTTAGAGTTAGGGATAGAATTATGGTTCAGGTTAGAGTTATGGCTCGGGTTAGAGTTATGGTTCACTTTAGGGTTATGGTTAGGGTTAGAGTTATGATTAGAGTTAGGGTTAGAGTTTGAGTTGAGGGTAGAGTTATGGTTCGGGTTAGAGTTAAAGTTAGGGTCAGAGTTGAGGTTAGGAAAGATGAGTTTTCTAATGAAAAGCGAGAACTGGTGCGAACACTGGCGTGTCACAGGAAGTAGAACATTTGATTGAGGATGTTGAAATGATAACTTGTAGAAGCCAATTCATCACAGATAAGTCTTCAATTAAAACTTTGTTACATTTTTTATTTATTTCAAAATTTTCCAATTAAGGAGCAATTTAGCATGACCAATCCACCTACCCTGCACATCTTTGGGTTGTGGGGGTGAGACCCACACAGACATGGGAAGAATGTGCAAACTCCACACGGACAGTGACCCGGGGCCAGTATCAAACCCGGGTCCTCGACACCGTGAGCAGCAGTGCTAACCACTGCGCCACCATACCATCCACCTTCAATTAATACTTGATGAACTTCAAGTATCAGAAGTCTCCTTTAAGTATCATGACAAATACCTTGAAAAGGAAAAGGAATGTCTCATGAATCAGGTGAGTTGTTTGAATACCAAATTTAAAACCAAAATGAATGAACTGTTGGATCTTTGTCATGTAAGGAGCAATGATATTCTTGAACTCAGAAGCAATCTGCAGAACAGGAAAGAGGAGATGTGTGGTATGGAAGAGCAGAGCCAGACTTTAAGAGCAGATAGCGAGGGGAGTGGGGGAGGCTCTCAAGCAGCATGATGTGAGTTCCCCCCAGGGCAACTTTATATATTTTGTCAAGAACAAAACTCAACATTTTCCTTGTCAATTTAATTGATCTAGTGCCCAAGCGTTTACAATTCCGACTTATGTTTTTTCTTTTTCTCACTCTATTCTATTTTTACCAGTCTTAGCTGCTATTATTTCCATCATGGCGCTGCCTCGTTCAAAGAAGGAAAACACCGATGCGGCCTGTCAAGCCTCGGCAGTGCCCAGACCTGATCATATTAATGGAGGAGCCCCCAAACACGGAAAAGGAAATTCTTGATGCCAAAGCTTCTTTTAGGTCAGAACTTTTATTGAAAATCGACAACAAGGTGGATGTTGTATCTACTGATCTTTGTGGTCAGATTATTATTGTCCAAGAGGAGGTACTGATTTCCATTAACTCAGTCAATGTTGTTTAGGCTTCACATGCAAACGCTTTCCCAGTCTCGAGCACTCTGCCAACACGTATTCAGACAGAGTGGTGCAACTTGAGAATGAAGTGGCTTAGCTCTCATCTGTAGTCAACAAATTGACGGCAAAGAAACAAAGGCCTTGAAGCAAGAATGAGGAGATCCAGCTTGAGGATTATTGGAGTGGGGGAGAACTGTGAGTGGGGCCCCTCATCAATACTGCCTTTTGTAGAGGTTAAGGGTCCCTTGCAGCAATGTCTGGGAGCACATTTACTCTGCTCTACCCTGCCAGATTAAAAGTCACAGATAGCAACAACATTCAGAAAATATTCCTGGATCCAGAATCAGTGAAAGACTATATTATGTGTAATATGGCTCCTGGTTGACTGTCTGATCTGTTTGATAGGCTGTGAGGACTGTCAACGTTCTGTCGGATTTTAGCTGTGGGAAACTCCTTTCTCTTTTTTCCAAGTATCTACAACTGCCCACAGCGTTTTTGCAATGTTGAACTCATCATGGCAGTACGATATTAACTGTGACCTCAAAGGTTGATGGACTCTGATTGTGATGTTGCTAATTGTGATAACAGTCTCTGCACTGGGATTTTACTGCTATTGCTGTGCTATTTGGTATGTGTAACTGGGGATGATAATTATTGTTGTGTTTGGTCCCTTGTACTTTAAGAAGAAACGTACCAAATCTGTCCAAACCAGGATCCTTTTATTGTGTCTCATGTGGTAAGATGGCAAGCTGATACAGAGCACGTCATCATGGAGTCTTGCTACTCCTCTGGAACTTACGCCTTGCACTGACCAATTAGGTGTACGTCTTATTACCCTCTCAATCGTCTTCTGAAGATGGTCGGATGTGTCTCCCTTTATACCGCATCCCAAGTCATATGACCATGGTCTGGCGACCACATGGTGTGTCTGTACGGCTACCTGCTGGTTGGAGGTTGCACACCATCCAACTGTGATATGGCCCATAGGCATATCACCACACTTATGTTTTATTTTGCTC
The DNA here is from genome assembly GCF_902713615.1 of Scyliorhinus canicula. Lineage (NCBI taxonomy): Eukaryota > Metazoa > Chordata > Chondrichthyes > Carcharhiniformes > Scyliorhinidae > Scyliorhinus > Scyliorhinus canicula. The sequence goes on from NC_052163.1 coordinate 99,804,603, forward strand.
TGGGTGGGGCTCTGGCTGGGGATTTTGCTCTCGGTGGGGTGCAGCCTTTCATTTGGGAGAAGGCCGGCCCTGGGAACTTTTTTCTATTTTTGTTCCTTTTCTCTTTTCTTTCCTTTTGTAAAATCTTTCTTTAGTTGCTCTTTAAGTAGATGTTGTCAGTTTGTCATTTGTTGCAACTTGCTTGTCTCAATTTGGTCAGTTAATAATTTTCCTTTTTTGTGTAATGACACCTAAGAATGTTTTATACATTGTGAACAAAGGTTCGACAAATTTTTTTAGTTGGAATGTAAAAGAGCGGAAAGGCAGGAAGTTACTTCCTGACCTGCGAGGTTTAAGGCTGATACCATTTTTCTTCAACAGAATCATTTGCTATTTTTAATCCATTTTATGGAATGTGGGGTTTGCTGATTAGGCCAGCATGCATTACCCATCCCTCGTTGCCCTTGAGAAGGTGATAATGAGCTACCTTCTTTAACGCCTGCAGTCCTTGAGGTGTAGGTACACGAACAGTGGTGTTAGGGAGGGAATGCCAGCATTTTGACCTAGCGACAGTGAAGGAACGGCTATGCATGTGCCGCTGACAAGTCAGCCGGGGCCCTTGGGCCCCAGAGCCTCCAAAGGATGCCCACCAGGGGCATTGAAGGCCACGGATGTGGTAAGCAGCTGGCTGCCTCCGCTCAGATGTGCATCCTGGGGGCACACCTAGACATAGTGGTAGAGCTAGGAGGGCCAAGCTCATCGAGGATCACTGAGGGCACCGGGGGGGGGGGGGGGGGGGGGGGGGGGGGGATAGGTAGGGGGTGAGAAGGGAGGGAAGGACGGAATCATCGGGAGAGTGGGGAATCGTTACACACAATAAATACCTTTGTGCACAACCAGTATGCATGTCTGGTGTTGCGTTCCGTAGCGTTCAAGCACAATGTCCATGCATCAAGGATTGGGATGCTAGACAATGACTCCCACTTGCTACATGGCCCGCCCACCCACGGGAATTCACTTGCCTTGTGTGAAGTGCTCACTTACCCACGATTGCCAATTCCCTATTAGAGGCTTCGGCAGTCAATGAGGGTTATGAGTGTTTGGTGGGACAGACAGGCAGGGACAAGGGTTGCCCCTGTAACGGGTACACACGATCCAGGGGTTGGTATGGTGGTGCCGCGTCTGATTGGCCCCGGTTGCCCCCCCAGCTCCTCCCCCCACCCTCCCATAGCGGCCCACCCCTACGGAGGGGCCCCCACACTCAGCTGAGGGTCCCCCACCCCCAGCCAAGGGCCCTCCACCCCGAGCACTGGGGAGGCAAGCCCAGCGCCCCCGGGCTATTTGGCTGTGAACAAAGATGGCTATTCCTCCTGGGCTCCCCACAGAAATCACGCTGCCAGGTTCATGTTTTTAAAAAGGAGCTCTAATTGGCGCCAGCATGACCACTTGCTGGGGCAGCCGCTGAATCACTGGAGGCCGTTGGATATGGGGTTGCTTCTGATAATTGTATGGAAAGAGGACTTAAGTGGTTAATAATTGGTTTCTTGCCACGCTACGGCGAGATTCCGATTTTCCCTATGGAGAGCGAGCCAGTTGCATCGGAAATTGTTTGGCGTCTGGCGCAATTCTCGATTTTTGCCTCTCACACTATTCACCAGCCTCGTTTCTCTTGAGCGAGAGCGCAACGAGGCGGGAGAATCACAACCAAAGTGTGTAAATGGTCAATTTTAAACTTTCTATTCCACGCTGTATTCTTCTGAGGCTGCAGATAATTCTGGTTTTTACTTATATTTTGACAAGCTCGATATTTCAACCTTGAACCCTGTTAATAGGTCCACGTTAGATCATCCCCGTTCAACTCTAGAAACAAATCAAACCATCATGCATCACAAAGTCAGAAGGCTCCAGGACCTTATGGCTTTTCTGTTGATTTTTATCAAACATTTTCCTTCTATTTATCTTCCTCGCTTAGCTTAGTCTTCAATCAGGGAAGCATCTCATTATTGCTGAAAAAGGGCAAGGGTGGCTCCTTTCATCCTATTTCTCTGATAAACACGGATTACAAGATACTAGCCAAAACGATGGTCCCTGTTTGGAGATCATTTTGCTAACTGTAATCTCTGTTGATCAATCTGACTTTATTAAGAGTTTTCAGTCATTCTCTAATCTAAGGTGGCTATTTAATATTGTTTACTCCAAGAGTCCTTCTCCACTTATAATTTCCTTAGATGCTGAAAAAGCATTCAACTGTGCAGAATGGGACTATTTATTCAAAGTTTTAAAAAAATTGGTTTTGGTCCAGTTTTTATCTCGTGGATTAAAATTTTAAATTCATCGCTTTAGCTTCAATCCGTACTAATCTTTCATGTTCTGCTTATTTTCCCCTCCACTGAGGCACCAAATAGGGCAATCCTCTATCTTTTTGATATTGCTATTGAACTACTTGCTGTGTCCCTTTGATCTAATAAGGATGTTATTAGAATTATATGGGGTGGTTTATGACATAAGGTCTCTCTTTATGCCGATGATCTTTTGTTGTACATATTTAACCCATTTGTATCAATGGCCAATGTACTTGGCATTCTGCTCCAGCCTGGAAAGTTTTCAGGCTACAATTAAATCTTGAAAGACGTTTTCAGTTTCCAATTAATTCTTCTGCATTCATCCTATCTTTTGGCTTATTCGCTTTTAATTTGGCTTCTGATAATTTTACTTCGGAATGTCAGTGACACGCAATTTCAACAACCTTTTTAAGTTTAACTTCAGACCTTTGTTGGAACTTTGCCCATTGAACAACATCCTTATCATTTGCTGATCATATCAATTCTGTCAAAATGATAATTTAACCAAAGTTTTTATATTAATTTCAGGCCACTCATATTTTTATTTAAAAAAATATTTTCTTAAAATCGCTTGGCCAATTGAGTTCCTCTTTAATTTGAAATAAGAAGACATCCTTTAATTCATAAAATCCTTTTTGAAAAACCAAAACTTCAAGGAGGTCTTGCTTTGCCAAATCGTTTGCATTGTTATAAGTCTGCCAAAATTCAAAAGCTTATCTATTGGGTTCACTTATTTTTAGGCCATGACAATCCTGTTTGGACAACAATGGAATGTTACTCTTGCTTCCGATCTCTCCTGTTTCCTTATTATGTTCACAGTTACCGGCTTGTATGAATCGCTACATACAAAATAGCATTGTGTTGAGTTCCCTGACAATAGGGTCCCAATTCAGAAACCACTTTGGATTTAAATCTGGTCTTCCCTCTATTCCTATCCATTTCAATCAGTTTTGTCCCCCCCACTCTAATTGATTCAGCCTTCCACCTTTGGTCCAGATTTGGTTTGACATCATTTAAACATCTTTTCTCTGAGGGTACGTTTGCTTCCTTTGATTATCTAGTAAGGCAGCATGGTGTTCCCAAATCGATATTTTTAGATAACTGTATGTTTGCAGTTTTACTGGTAAACATTTTCCTTCCTTTTCCTTCTCTATTTCCTGACAGTCACATTGATCTTGGTTAATCCCATTTTAGAGGGCTCTGTTTCACACGCTTATCACATTGTTCAAAAACTCTTTGGTCCATTTTTAGCTAACGTGAGGTAGGGCTTGAATAGAGAGCTTTCTCACCGTCTATGGCAATCAATTATTTTCAGAGTGCATTCACAGAATCTTACAGTGCAGAAGGAGGCCATTTGGCCCATCATGTCTGCACCAACCCTCTGGCACACGCCCCCACTCTATCCTTGTAACCCAGTAACCCCATCTAACGTTTTGGACACCAAGACGCAATTTAGCATGGCCAATCCACCTAGCCTGCACATCTTTGGACTGTGGGAGGAAACCAGATCACTCGGAGGAAACCCACGCAGACACGGAGAAAAAGTACAAACTCCGCACAAACAATCACCCAAGGCAGGAATTGAACCTGGGTCCCTGCCGCTGTGAGGCAGCGGTTCTCACCACTGTGCCGCTCCGTCTTCTTCATCGCTGTCTATTAGATCTGGTTTGCATCAGTTTAATGTTCTTCATCGGTTCTATCTTTCTAGAGCTAGACTTGCCAGGATGTACTCTGGACTGTATCCTTCCTGTGCGAGATGTCTTGTTTCCAGTAGCACTGCTTCAGATGTTTTGGTCATGGCCAAGGCTGGCTACTTTCTGGCCGTCTGGGTTCTCAATTTTTTCCGACATGTGTGGCATATTAACCATATTATTAGCATTTGGGGGGTGACACCCTGATGAGATAGCTGGATCATCACCAGTCAGACGCCTTGGCCTTTGCTTCATTGCTTGTACGTCAACTTATCTTATTCAATTGAAAGTCTGCAGCTCCACCCTCCCACTTGCAATGGGTCAAGGGGGTGAGGGCACTTCTTAAACTTGAAAAAATAAAAAGACCTTACGCAGATCAATTTTAAATAATGATTCAGTCTGGCAACCTTTATTTGTTATCTTGACAACCTTTCTTTTTCCTTGATGAGTTGAATAAACCTCTTCCACTTATTTTTCTCTTTGTTTCTTTTTTCACCTCCTTTTCTTCTAACTTTTCTCTTGCTTGTATTTTACGATGTACCTTTTTTGTAAAAAAATAAATAAAGCTCGTAAAAGTTCGCAAACAAGGAAATATTTTGACTGAGGATTGAACGGATATATTTAAAGAGTCTAAGGAAGAGTCAGTGACAATGGAAGGAGGATTCCAAAATGAACGGAATGCTCACCTGAAGTTGTTAAGCAAATATAAAGGTTCTACGGATGATTCTGAAACCAAGGTAACTGAGTTCAACAGATCAGTTGTTAAGCTGAACAAAAACAAAATATTAAACTTGAGAAAGAATAGGAAAATAAGGGAAAACAAATATCTCAATGAAAATGTGAAAGAAGTGGAGCTGAAGGTTCTATCTTTCAGGTGTCAATGAGAAAAATGTGAACATGTGCAGAAGGCTGTGGCATATCTCTCAGGTAAGTTAGAAAATAACTTGAATAAAGAGAGGAAATCTCCCGCGGTGCAGGTCAATTCTGCTAGGGAGTAAGTGACTGAGTGCAAATGATCATTTGGAAGTCGGCTGTCAATCAGACATACACATTTTTGGCAGCAAACCCAACAGACCCTTGAAGGTGTGTTTCCATAAAAAGAGAAGAGTAGGAAAAATCCTGCATTCTTCTGTGTTAAAGTTAAACCTACGTGAAAGTAATTTGTATTGCAAAGCATGGCCAATATGCATCAATACTTGAAGAGGAGAAAACCACAACCATGTTGGTTGGCAGTTACACCAGAAAGGTTGAAAACCCATGGAACAAAATAGAACCAAAGAATATGGGGAGGTGGTGGTGTAGTGGTATTGTCACTGGACCAGTAATCCAGAGACCCAGAGTAATGCTCTGGGGTCCAGGGTTCAAATCCCGCCATGCAGAAGAATGAGGGGGGAGTCTCACAGAAACCTACAAAATTCTAACTGGGCTAGACAGGGTAGATGCAGGAAGGATGTTCCCAATGGTGGGTGTGTCCAGAAACAGGGGTCACAGTCTGAGGACACAGGGTAGACCATTTAGAACAGGGATGAGGAGAAATATCTTCACTCAGTGGAATTCATTACCACAGGAAGTAGTTGAGGCCAAAACATGAATATTTTCAAGAAACAGTTAGATATAGTACTTAGGGCGAAGGGGATCAAAGGATATGGGGGCAAAGTGGGATTCAACTATTGAGTTGGATGATCAGCCAAGATCATAATGAATGGTGGAGAAGGGCCGAATGGCCTCTTCCTGCTCCTATTTCCATGTTTCTACTGCAGATGGTGAAATTTGAATTCAATAAAAATGTGGAATTAGAACTCTAATGATGACCATGAAACCATTGCCGATTGTTGTAAAAACCCATCTGGTTCACTAATGTCCTTCAGGGAAGGAAATCTGCCATCCTTACCTGATCTGGCCTTCATGTGATTCCAGACCCATGCAGTGAAGTGGTTGACTCTTAACCCCCCACTGAAATGGCCTAGCAAGCCACTCCATTCGAGGGTAATTAGGGATGTGCAACAAATGCTGGCCCAGCCAATGACGGCCACATCCCAAGAATGAATTAAAAGAAAAGATATTTCTAAAGAAAACTTTAATGTATCTTCACTACTTTTGGTTGACCATGAAAGGATTATGGGGAAAAAAACATGGATAGTTGATGTTCAGTCCAGAGTTTAAAGGAAGAGTAAAGGAGAAAAGGTAGGTTCTGAGTTCTAATAATTCTACGATGTCTATGATGTCTGGGTGGGTTGTTAAGAAATCCAAGGTATCTGTCTTGGTTTCATTTGCCATTTATAGTGGTGTGGAGTATTCCACCATAGTTTGCCTGTTTTTCACTTATTAATTCTGAATGTTAGAGTATAAGATAGATATTGAAAATTGTCTTACTTTCTAACTGTATAATAATGTTTGTTCAGAAACTATGGAATATTGTGGCTTTACTCACTTATTAAGTGTCTTGGACCTGTAACTTTGAGCTACATTTTCTGGTCCCACCCTTGGAATCATCAAGGACAGGACGGACAATTTGACAAATCATTTAAAGCTCCATTGACCTCAGGTGTGAATTTCTGGTCTCCGGGCAGGCATAACTAGAACATCCCTCTCTTTGTCTCCTTCAAACAAAATATTACTGGTTCCTGACCGGATCTCATCAAAAACATGGCGGTTTGGTCCAGGCTCAAAACATATTCGAAAGCTAAAAAGTACATTTGAAAACACATGAACCATATATTCGCGAGATTTACAATACAACATTGTTGCTGCTGGTGCTCGTGATGTTTATGATGACTTGTACCAAGGTGGCTGGTCTGTTTGCATGACCCTCATATGAGCGGTGAGGATAAGGCTTCTGCCGTTAAATTCATTTACGGGATGCGGGCATCGCTGGCCAGGCCAGCATTTATTGCCCATCCCTAATTGCCCTTGGGAAGGTGGTAGTGAGCTGCCTTCCTGAACCGGTGTAGGTATGCCCACACGGTGGAGGGAATTCCAGAATTTTGACCCAGCAAAGGTGAAGGAATCAACAATCTATTTCCAAGTCAGGACAGTGAGTGACTTGGAGGGGAACCTCCAGGTTGGGGGGGGGGGGGGGGGGGGTGTTCCCACTGCATTTGGGAGGGGGGGGGGGGGGTGTTCCCACTGCATTTTTGGACCAGCCCACATCAGATACCCCCCCCCCCCCCCCGTACAGCAGGCAAATCTCACCACCCATCCATCAAAGGACCAATGTCATTCAACACTGGCCAACCCAGTTTGCAAAGAATATGGTGATGAGCCCAGCAACCTGGCTTACTCTGCCAGCTAGACTTATCCAGAGCTTCCGGAGAGTTTGGAATGACAATTCATAACAATGGTGAGGAGTTTAAGTCAGAAGCCGACTGCTTTGCAATCGCGGCCACATGTTGCAGGGATCAACAAACAGAATCATCGGGGCGTTGCAGTTCTCCTTGAGCTAAGAGAGGGCTCCTCCCTCCCCGGGACATCTGCTCTCCCCCAAGCTGCGCCTTTAACTCTCACTTCACACCGACAGCTGCTGCAAGTTCAGGAACACCAGCGTCCCTGGATGAAGGTAAACTGAACCCTGACCATTCTTTCCGTTAGGGAACAGGGGCTGGCTCGAATTATTTGGGTGAAGGAGTGAGAGTGAATTCATTAACCTTTTCCTGGGATGTGGCTGGGACCCGGCTTCTGAGACACCTACTGTATGAATCAAAAGAGCAACAATCAGCGAGCTTGGGGGGGGGGGGGGGAACGACGACCTGACAGCTCGTCCCGGAGGTGTCCTGAGTTTTAAACATACACAGGTTTCACTAAACCCCCCAGACATGGAGAGGAGGGAACGGTGGGATGGCGAAAGGGTGTCCGGGGTTACTGAGATCAGTAAGGTTCCTCTAAACTGATACAAATTCCAAATATGTAAAATCCCCGAACAAAATGCAAAATAACCGAGATATAAACTGTTGGTGCGCGTCTGGGAGCATTGCAACTGTCGCCCTGGTGTGTGTGTGCTGGTGAAGGTAGTGTAAACTGTAGCCCTGTGTGTGTGTGTGTGCTGGTGAAGGTAGTGTAAACTGCAGCCCTGGTGTGTGTGTGTGCTGGTGAAGGTAGTGTAAACTGTAGCCCTGTGTGTGCTGGTGAAGGTAGTGTAAATGGTAGCCCTGGTGTGTGTGTGCTGGTGAAGGAGTGTAAACTGTAGCCCTGGTGTGTGTGTGTGAGCTGGTGAAGGTAGTGTAAACTGTAGCCCTGGTGTGTGTGCTGGTGAAGGTAGTGTAAACTGTAGCCCTGTGTGTGTGTGTGCTGGTGAAGGTAATGTAAACTGTACCCCTGGTGTGTGTACGCGTGTAAAGGTAGTGCAAACTGTACCCCTGGTGTGTGTGTGCTAGTGAAGGTAGTGTAAACTGTACCCCTGGTGTGTGTACGCGTGTAAAGGTAGTGCAAACTGTACCCCTGGTGTGTGTACGTGTGTAAAGGTAGTGCAAACTACCCCTAGTGTGTGTACGCGTGTAAAGGTAGTGCAGACTGTACCCCTGGTGTGTGTACGCATGTAAAGGTAGTGCAAACTGTACCCCTGGTGTGTGTATGTGTGTAAAGGTAGTGTAAACTGTACCCCTGGTGTGTGTACGTGTGTAAAGGTAGTGCAAACTGTACCCCTGGTGTGTGTACACGTGTAAAGGTAGTGCAAACTGTACCCCTGGTGTGTGTACGTGTGTAAAGGTAGTGCAAACTGTACCCCTGGTGTGTGTATGTGTGTAAAGGTAGTGCAAACTGTACCCCTGGTGTGTGTATGTGTGTAAAGGTAGTGTAAACTGTAGTCCTGGTGTGTGTACGCGTGTAAAGGTAGTGCAAACTACCCCTGGTGTGTGTGTGTGTGTGTGTTGTGTGTGTGTGTGCTGGTGAGGGTAGTGTAAACTGTAGCCTTGGTGTGTGTGTGTGTGTTGTGTTGTGTGTGTGTGTGTGTGTGTGTGCTGGTGAAGGTAGTGTAAACTGTAGCCCTGGTGTGTGGGTGTGTGTGCTGGTGAATGTCATTTAGCACTGGTTGACACAAATGTTACCTCGCTTATCTCCCAGGCCATCGGAGTCTCTCGGGCGGCTGGGCTCTGGGCCAGGTGGCACCCTGGCTCTTCCACTATCACCTGGGCACCTTGGCACTTCCAGCTTGGCACCTTGGTACAGCCACCCAGGCACCCTGGTAGTGCCCTGGTGGCACTACCAGGCTTGCGGGGGCACTGCCATGGTACCCATACCAAGGATCGAGCCCCGGGGTGCCCTACCCTTATGAGGTGTGGTGAGGGGGCTCAAGGACCCCCAGCAAGTAATTTTGGCGGCAGGGGAAGGAGCAGGGGTTACAGGGAGACCGCAGTGGGAGAGCCGAGAGATCGGGCCGACATTTAAAATGCTGCTTATATTTTATTTACAAAATAAAGGGGAAGGCAGGGTAGCACAGTTACTTCACGACTCCAGGGTCCAAGTTTCGATTCCCAGCTGGGTCAATGTCTGTGCGGAGTCTGCACATTCTCCCCGTGTCTGCGTGGGTTTCCTCCGGGTGCTCTGGATTTCTCCCACAGCCCAAAGATGTGCAGGTTAGGTGGATGAGCCATGATAAATTGCCCTTAGTGTCCAAAATTGCCCTGAGTGTTGGGTGTGGTTGCCTATGGGGATAGGGTGGAGGTGTTGACCTTGGGTAGGGTGCTCTTTCCAAGAGCCTGGGCAGACTCAATGGGCCGAATGGCCTCCTTCTGCACTGTAAATTCTATGTGTGTGTGCTGGTGAAGGTAGTGTAAACTGTAGCCCTGGTGTGTGTGTGCTGGTGAAGGTAGTGTAAATGGTAGCCCTGGTGTGTGTGAGCTGGTGAAGGTAGTGTAAATTGTAGCCCTGGTGTGTGTGAGCTGGTGAAGGTAGTGTAAATGGTAGCCCTGGTGTGTGTGTGTGTGCTGGTGAAGGTAGTGTAAATGGTAGCCCTGGTGTGTGTGAGCTGGTGAAGGTAGTGTAAATGGTAGCCCTGATGTGTGTGAGCTGGTGAAGGTAGTGTAAACTGTAGCCCTGATGTGTGTGTGAGCTGGTGAAGGTAGTGTAAATGGTAGCCCTGGTGTGTGTGAGCTGGTGAAGGTAGTGTAAATGGTAGCCCTGGTGTGTGTGTGCTGGTGAAGGTAGTGTAAATGGTAGCCCTGGTGTGTGTGAGCTGGTGAAGGTAGTGTAAATGGTAGCCCTGGTGTGTGTGAGCTGGTGAAGGTAGTGTAAACTGTAGCCCTGGTGTGTGTGAGCTGGTGAAGGTAGTGTAAATGGTAGCCCTGGTGTGTGTGAGCTGGTGAAGGTAGTGTAAATGGTAGCCCTGGTGTGTGTGAGCTGGTGAAGGTAGTGTAAACTGTAGCCCTGGTGTGTGTGAGCTGGTGAAGGTAGTGTAAATGGTAGCCCTGGTGTGTGTGAGCTGGTGAAGGTAGTGTAAACTGTAGCCCTGGTGTGTGTGAGCTGGTGAAGGTAGTGTAAACTGTAGCCCTGGTGTGTGTGTGCTGGTGAAGGTAGTGTAAATGGTAGCCCTGGTGTGTGTGTGAGCTGGTGAAGGTAGTGTAAATGGTAGCCCTGGTGTGTGTGTGAGCTGGTGAAGGTAGTGTAAATGGTAGCCCTGGTGTGTGTGTGAGCTGGTGAAGGTAGTGTAAATGGTAGCCCTCTTGTGTGTGAGCTGGTGAAGGTAGTGTAAATGGTAGTCCTGGTGTGTGTGAGCTGGTGAAGGTAGTGTAAATGGTAGCCCTGGTGTGTGTGAGCTGGTGAAGGTAGTGTAAATGGTAGCCCTGGTGTGTGTGAGCTGGTGAAGGTAGTGTAAATGGTAGTCCTGGTGTGTGTGTATTGACCACCGGCTTTACTTTTACATGGTGCATCCATTAGCATTCCCAATTTTACTTGACATAGCCTCACCTGACACATTTGTGTCACTGGTTTCAATAAAGATACTATGCTAAATAAGAGCTCATGGTCTCGGAGTAACATATTTAACATGGATAGAAGATTGGTTAGCAACAGGAAGCAGAGAGTAGAGTTAAATGGGTATTTTTCAGGTTAGCAAGATGTGAGGGGTGGAGTTTCACGGGGATCTGAACTACAATCTATATTAATAACTTGGATGATGGGATCAAATGTGTGCTTACTAAATTTGCTGATGATACAAAGATAGGTAGGAAAATAAATTGTGTAGACTAGAGGACGTTATGAATCTGCAAAGTGACAAGGTGGTTTAAGTGATTGGCAAAACATTTGGCAGATGGAGTATAGTTTGGAAAATGTGAACTGGTCCACTTTGGCAGGGAGAATAAAAAAGCAGCATAGGAGGTCACAGCGCTCTGAGATACAGACAGATCCAGTTTTCCTGGTACATGTATAAGGAAAAGTTAGTATGTGGGTGCAGGAAAACAAATGGAATGTTTTTTATTGCAAGGAGAATGGAATATAAAAGTAGGGACGTTTTTCTACTGTATCGGGTATTGGTGAAACCACATCTGGAGTACTGTGTGGCCTCCTTATTTCAGAAACTATATAAATGGGTAGAAGCAGTTCAGAGAAGGTTCGCTTGACTGCTACTTGGGATGGGGGCATTATCTTATGGAGGAAAGTTTGGGCAGACTAGGCTTGAATCCATTGGAGTTTAGAAGATTAAGAGGTGATCTTATTGAAATGTATAAGATCCTGAGGGGGTTTGACAGGGTGGATGCTGATAGGATATTTCCCCTTGTGGGAAGACACCAGAACTAGGGGACATAATTTAAAAAAGAGAGGGCCAGGAATCTTTGGAACTCTCTTCCCCAGAGAGCTGTGGAAGCAGGGTCAATTAATATTTTTTAAGGCAGGGGTAGATAGATTCTTGAATAAGGGAGTCAAGGATCATCGGAGGTAGGTGGAATGTGGAGTTGTGCACACTGTCAGATCAGCCATGATCTTATTGAATGTCAGAGCAGGTTTGAAGGGGCTGAATGGCCTAATCCTAATTTTTATGCTTGTGTGTTCATAAAGGGCATGATTTTACTAAAACATTACAAAGTCCCATAGCACTGAGAAACACAAGGCAATAAAACTCCACTTGCGTTTGATAGGGGGCCTCAGCGGGGAACCCATGGCTGGGGCAGCACAGAGGCTCGTTTTGTACACCGAGGAGCTCTGCTCGCTGGAACTCATTAGTGTGGTGGGAGATGCCCGATCTCTGAGGCACCTGATGTGACCCCAACCCCCCACAAGCCCCAATGCACTATGAGAGGGTCCTCGGGAGCCCCGTAGCACCCAAGGTGGCACGGTGACACAGTGGTGAGCACTGCTGCCTCACAGCGGCAGGGACCAGGGTTCAATTCCAGCCTTGGGTCACTGTCTGTGTGGAGTTTGTACATTCTACTTGTGTCTGTGTGGGTTTCCTCCGGGTGCTCCGGTTTCCTCCCACAGTCGAAAGATGTGCAGGTTCGGCGGATTGGTCATGCTACTTTCCCCTAGGTGTGGTTACTGGGTTATGGGGATAGGGGGAGTGCGTGGAGGCTCTTGCAAAGGGGCTGGTGCACTGTCGATAGGCCGAATATCTTCTTCTGCAATGTGGTGATTCTATGACTCTATGTTTCTGTGATTGATCCCACGCCTCGGGTAACTTGGGAATTTTCACATTAGAGTGAGCCGAGCTGTCTCGCTTTAATATGCAGATTTGTCAAAAAGTGATGCCACCCACACTGGGCAGGATTTACATCGCAATATCTCGCTAGATCCCACGAGGTGTTGCAAGCGGAGTAGATCCTGGGAGCGGGGTCGCCCGGCTTCCATTGGCCAGGCTGCGCTACAGCGAACTGCTTTTCGGGCACAGCGTGGCCATAAAATCGCGCCCAAGACTAGGTTCATTCCTTCTCTAGGCCACCTCAAGCTTTTCCCTCTAACCTTCCCCACATAATCTATAGGCTTGTAAAACTGATGGTTGCCATCAATTAGCGGCTACTTAACCTTGTGTCCCTGGCCTTTTTTTGGCCTGGGAATGGTGTCACCGACGTTGAGTATGTTGGCACAGAGGGTAATGTGGTACAAGAAGATAAAGTTGGTGCATGCGAGCCCTTCACTGAGGTTCGTGAATACAAAAAACAATAGTGAGGTTTGAGGAGAAGCACAAGAGGCCTATGCATTCAGCATAGGGGGGGTGACCCCTGGGCCCGGTGCACAATGCAACAGCACAAAACAGCTCTCTGTGGAATGAATAGAGCAATTTATTAAAAACAAGCATGAAACAGTGAGGGACAATGTGCAGGGGGAGCCAAACATAGTGTGAGCTTGTCCAATTGTGAAGCTGTAGCCTGGTGAGCAGAACTCCAACGAACATTTTTTGTTCCCCTGCTCTGCACCTTCCACCTTTCATCGAGTGGGCCATTACGCAGGGGGTCAGAGGTGGCTTCTGGTCTCTTATATCTGTTCTGTAAAAACAGGAAGTGGAGTTGAAGTCAAGGACTTGCCCTGTGATTGGCTGGACTGAGGCCGGAATCTGGGTCTAAAAGGAGTTTGGTTGACATTTTTATGATGATTTGTTTGAATGGTTTTAGTTTCCACTATTTTTTTCAACATTTGACCTCCAGCGTCCCATCCGAACCAGATATGAGCTTCATAGAATGAAACAGGGCAGCAGGGAGTTATTCAGCACATGTTGGCTCTTTGTGAAAGAGTTGGCCAATGAGTCTCTTTTTGCCCCAATTCCTTTTTGAATATTACTATTGAATCTGCCTCGCCCTCCTTTCAAATTGAGCATTCCAGAACATAACAACTCGCTGTGTAAAACCTGGCTGTACCCTTAATCCTTGGCTCAGTTTGAACCACCTGCCAATGGAAACAGTTTCTCCTTATTTACTCTATCAAAATACCTCATAATTTTTAATACCTCTATTAAATCCCTTCTCTCCTTTATGAAGCAGCGCACCCTTTTCTCTACGTGCCTGAAGTCCCACCGTGGTTAGCATGTTGCTTCACAGCTCCAGGGTCCCAGGTTCGATTCCCGGCTTGGGTCACTGTGCGGAGTCTGCACGTTCTCTCTATGTCTGCGTGGGTTTCCTCCGGGCGCTCCGGTTTCCTATCACAAGCCCCGAAAGACGTGCGGTTCGGTAATTTGGACATTCTGAATTCTCCCTCTGTGTACCCAAACAGGCGCTGGAATTTGGCGACTAGGGGCTTTTCACAGTAACTTCATTGCAGTGTTAATGTAAGCCTACTTGTGACCATAAAGATTTTTAAAAAATATCCTTGGTATTAATTAAACTACCTTTGCCTGGACCGCCTACCTCCATCGTGACTATTTTACCCAAAGCTCCAGCGTAGTGTATCCTTCCTCTGCTGAAACTTATATGACTTGATTTTAGAAGTTCCTTGTTAGCCTCCTCCTTTCATAACCTTGATTTTAGTCAGGACACCGTTGCCCAGGTTCTCTCAGTGCATCTCCATCAACCACAAGTCCAAACCCTCCATGGTCTTGCCCACTCTATCTCTGTGAATCCGTCCACCTGATGCCCCACCAGTCCTCTGACCCTGTCTATTGAGCCCCACACCCATCACCCCACCATTGGTAATGGAGCCTTCAGCTGCTCTCGAGAACCCACCAAGCTTTCATCACCTTCCCCGCCATGTCTGCTTATTTAGATCTTCAAATGCATTTTTCTCTTCGGGATGTATTCTATGTTCAAGGCACTTTATAAATTCAAGTAATTGTTTAATAGGGACTATTTGAGCTTTCTTGTGAAACTGGTCGGGTGTAACTTAAGCTTCAGATGGAACAAATGAAGTCATGGGTTTGCTAAATAAATTTCCATATGAATAGTACATTCCCTTTAAACCAGCACAGTGTCCCTTTAAGACTGTGCGGTGCCACTTTAAGAATGGCAAGATATGACGTTATCTCCTCCAGGCTAAATAGAGTGAGAAATGTTAGTGCAAATGTCAGCAGAAAGGTAGGGGCAAGATAGGAAAGATACCCTGAGGGTATACAGGAATGGTTACTATGCACTTCCACCCACTCCAGCTTCACTCGATCACAATGAGCTGGTGTCGAAATATTACTTTGACTGTTTCCAGTTACAGAGGGCTGTGAGATTTAATGTTGGATAAATTGCTGAGAGAGTCTGCTTTATTCCGCTTGTTTTTGTCTCATTGTTGCCCCCCCCCCCCCCCCCCCCCCCCCCCCCCCCCCCCCCCCCCCCCCCCCCCCCCCCCCCCCCCCCCCCCAGAACACTCCTGCTGGGCTTTAGACTGGGGTAGAGTTCAGTGGGTGCAGGTGGCTCTGTGCCCAGCTTCTGCCTGTTCTATAAAGTGAATTTGCAGGAAGAGCAACAGATGGAATCCTCATGCCAACGACTGCTCTTCCGGCTCCATTCAGGGCCGCAGTCAGCTCTCTGACTGAGGAGAAGCTTGCGTTGGCTGTAGCCGTGGCTGAAATTCAGGTTGTTGACTGTTGTGTGGTGCACTGACACAGCACACTGGTGGAATAAACTCAAGCCTCCGGTTTTATCAGTGTGCAAGAGAAATGGTGGCTCTTTCCACTCTCAGTTGCAGAGGTGCACAGCAACATGGCAGCATTCATGTTAGAAAGAACAACTCTCCTTCCTGCTCCTATCAGGGGGAAAGACTGTCGGACACCGCACCCTTTGGCTGCACACTCACAGGACTCTTGGCAGGACAATGTGTTCATAACAACTGCTGAGACTCTGCCAGTGTTTTACTCTATTAGGTCTTCTTGGCTTTTAGATTGAAAAATAGTGACTAGCACACAACAGGGAGTCTGGGTGAGCTACTGATTTTCAATCATTGCAAATAAAATTCAATCCCAGGCTTCGCCATGTCCTTCTGTCCCCGGCTCGATCCTGTTCCTCAGTCTCAGGCCTTCAGCCTGTGGTTCAACTTCTCCCTCAGTCCCAGACCCTGTCCCTCAATCCCTAGCTTGTCCCTGTCGCTCAGTCCCAGACTCTGTCCCTCAATCCCTAGCTTGTCCCTGTCGCTCAGTCCCAGACTCTGTCCCTCAATCCCTAGCTTGTCCCTGTCGCTCAGTCCCAGACTCTGTCCCTCAATCCCTAGCTTGTCCCTGTCCCTCAGTCCCAAGTCCTGTCCTTCAGTCCCTAGCTCAGCCCTGTCCCTCAGTCCCTAGCTCAGCCCTGTCCCTCAATCCCTAGCGTGTCCTTGTCGCTCAGTCCCAAGTTCTGTCCCTCAGTACCTAGCTCAGCCCGTCCCTCATTCCCTAGCTCCATCCCGTCCTTCAGTCTCTCGTTCGGTCCTGTCATCAGTCCCAGGTTTTGTCCCTCCATCCCAAACAATGCCCGTCAATGCTTAGCTTGGCCCTGTCCCTCAGTCTCCAGCTTGCCCTATCCCTCAGCCTCCAGCTTACCCTGTCCCTCAGTCTCCAGCTTGCCCTGTCCCTCAGTCTCCAGCTTGCCCTGTCCCTCAGTCTCCAGCGTGCCCTGTCCCTCAGTCTCCAGCTTGCCCTGTCCCTCAGCCTCCAGCTTGCCCTGTCCCTCAGTCTCCAGCTTGCCCTGTCCCTCAGTCTCCAGCTTGCCCTGTCCCTCAGTCTCCAGCTTGCCCTGTCCCTCAGTCCCAAGCCCTGTCCCTCAGTCCAAAGTCCTGACCTTCAGTCCGTAGTTCAGCCTGTCCCTCAGTCTCCAGCTTGGCCCTGACCCACAGTCCTTAGCTCGGCCCTGTCCCTCAGTCCGAAGCTCTGCCCCTCAGTACCTACCTCAGCCCTGTCTCTCAGTCCCTAGCTTGTCCCTGTCCCTCAGTCCCTAGCTCCATCCTGTCCCTCAGTCCCTAGCTCTGTCCTGTCCCTCAATCCTTAGCTCGGCCCTGTCCCTCAGCCCCAAGCTCTGCCCTTCAGTCTCTAGTCGGCCCTGACCCTCAGCCTCAAATTCTGTCCCTTAGTCCCTAGCTCTGTCCCTCAGCCCCAAGCTCTGTCCCTCAGCCCCAAGCTCTGTCCCTCAGCCCCAAGCTCTGTTCCTCAGTCCCAAGCTCTGTCCCTCAGCCCAAAGCTCTGTCCCTCAGCCTCAAGCGCTGCCCCTGAGTCCCAAGCTCTGTCCCTCAGCCCCAAGCTCTGTCCCTCAGCCCCAAGCTCTGTCCCTCAGCCCCAAGCTCTGTCCCTCAGCCCCAAGCTCTGTCCTTCAGCCCCTAGCTCTGTCCCTCAGCCCCAAGCTCTGTCCCTCAATCCCTAGCTCTGTCCCTCAGCACCAAGCTCTGTCCCTCAGCCCCAAGCTCTGTCCCTCAATCCCTAGCTCTGTCCCTCAGCCCCAAGCTCTGTCCCTCAATCCCTATCTCTGTCCCTCAGCCCCAAGCACTGTCCCTCAGCCCCAAGCTCTGTCCCTCAATCCCTAGCTCTGTCCCTCAGTACCTAGCCCCACCCTGTCCTTCAGCCCCAAGCTCTGTCCCTCAGTCCCAAGTCCTGTCCCTCAGCCCCAAGTCCTGTCCTTCAGCCCCAAGTCCTGTCCCTCAGCCCCAAGTCCTGTCCCTCAGCCCCAAGTCCTGTCCCTCAGCCCCAAGTCCTGTCCCTCAGTACCTAGCCCCACCCTGTCCCTCAGCCCCAAGTCCTGTCCCTCAGCCCCAAGTCCTGTCCCTCAGCCCCAAGTCCTGTCCCTCAGTCCCAAGCCCTGTCCCTCAGCCCCAAGTCCTGTCCCTCAGCCCCAAGTCCTGTCCCTCAGCCCCAAGTCCTGTCCCTCAGCCCCAAGTCCTGTCCCTCAGCCCCAAGTCCTGTCCCTCAGCCCCAAGTTCTGTCCCTCAGCCCCAAGTCCTGTCCCTCAGCCCCAAGTCCTGTCCCTCAGCCCCAAGTCCTGTCCCTCAGCCCCAAGTCCTGTCCCTCAGCCCCAAGTCCTGTCCCTCAGTCCCAAGCTCTGTCCCTCTGTCCCTAGCTCGGCCCTGTCCCTCAGTCCCTAGCTCAGCCCCTCAGTCCCTAGCTCAGCCCCTCAGTCCCTAGCTCAGTCCCAAGCCCTGTCCCTCAGTCCCAAGCCCTGTCCCTCAGTCCCAAGCCCTGTCCCTCAGTCCCAAGCCCTGTCCCTCAGTCCCAAGCCCTGTCCCTCAGTCCCAAGCCCTGTCCCTCAGTCCCAAGCCCTGCCCCTCAGTCCCAAGCTCTGCCCCTCAGTCCCAAGCTCTGCCCCTCAGTCCCTAGCTCAGTCCTGTCACTCAGTCCCAAGCCCTGTCACTCAGTCCCAAGCCCTGTCCCTCAGTCCCAAGCCCTGTCCCTCAGTCCCAAGCCCTGTCCCTCAGTCCCAAGCCCTGTCCCTCAGTCCCAAGCTCTGCCCCTCAGTCCCAAGCTCTGCCCCTCAGTCCCAAGCTCTGCCCCTCAGTCCCAAGCTCTGTCCCTCAGTCCCAAGCCCTGTCCCTCAGTCCCAAGCTCTGTCCCTCAGTGCCAAGCTCTGTCCCTCAGTGCCAAGCTCTGTCCCTCAGTCCCAAGCTCTGTCCCTCAGTCCCAAGCTCTGTCCCTCAGTCCCAAGCTCTGTCCCTCAGTCCCAAGCTCTGTCCCTCAGCCCCAAGCTCTGTCCCTCAGCCCCAAGCTCTGTCCCTCAGTCCCTAGCTGAGCCCCTCAGTCCCAAGCTCAGCCCCTCAGTCCCTAGCTCAGTCCTGTCACTCAGTCCCAAGCTCTGTTCCTCTATCCCTAGCTCAGCCCTGTCCCTCAGTCTCCAGCTTGGCCGTGTCCCTGAAGACCTTTTGACGGTCCCTGGCTCCTGCAGGATATAACATTTTATTGTGGTCACTGCTGCACATGCAGGAAGAAGCATATTGCACTTATGACACCTGACAAAGCAAGGTTTACACTGGACAAGAACGTCAGAGTTTTGAAGGATCCTGATTTATTTGACTGATGGAGATATTTGTCATGTTCTGATCACCCACGTAACATGTGTCATAGAAATGGACAAAAGCTTTGTTCACCATTTTTCTTGTGGTTAGTGCTTTGTCACTGGGTGAGTGCCAGTAATATCCAATTGCATATTGATGCCAAGTCTTGATTTTACCTAAGCTATCCTGAGAAGGTGGTGCTTTGGATAACTGATGAAAGCAGTAATCGACAAAGAACAAGACTGGTATCTCACTTGCTTGGTTAGCTAAGATCTGTTGCCGCGTCTGGCCCACACAAAGAGACAACGCTGGAAATGCACAGCAGGTCAGTGAGTAAAAGAGACATTAAGAAGTTGTGAGGGGGCGATGCTGACACTCAAGTCTTGCTCGTGTTGCCTAGTGAAAGCATTCCATCTGCATGATGGAACCTTTAGTGTTCGGCCTCACCCTGTATTTGAATCTTTCCTTGAGAAATTTGTCCCTCATGTAGTTTTCTGCTGCTTTTTTTGTTGTTGTTGGGAATGTTGTGGGCGATCCACTGCAGCTGTTACAAGATGTAACATTTGGGAATGTGAACTTTAATCTGAGACTAGCAAGGCAGGCAACAATGGGGCAATTAGAGAGGATGCCAGATTTTTAACAGTGAAAGTTCCCAAAGTGGCAGAGAATCAATAGTTGCCTTCATCCAGCCCACAGTGGTGACTTGTGAGAGAGACAAATGCAGAACTCTGTGTCGACAGCCAGCCTATGTAGCCAGAAACAGCACAAGAAGCCAAAGAATGGACTGGCTGTAAAGTATTGTGAGCTGACCGCTATGTTGACTGCTGGTTGAAATAGTTATCAGTCTCTGGGATCTCTAATTGGCGCACATTTCAACTTATTTTCCAGCAGTGCAATTAAATGATCACAATACTGATTGAAAAATTCCGATTGGGATCAGGTTTGTATCGGAAGTAGAAAAATCTCCTCTTTTAAAAGTTGTTACAGATTTATTGGGAAAAGGAAGAAAGTTATTCAGAGCGTGTGTGTGGTGTATGTGTCCCATGTATGGAGTTGCCTATCCACTCCTCAAATGTCTCTGGGTGATTTTCCGGCTGTGTTGTGCCCGGCGCAAATCCTGCAATGTCGGGAAAATGCTGGATGATCCCTGAAATGGGATTTGCGCCGGGCGCTAAACATGTTGCAATGCTCCCAGTCACTCCCAGCAGACATAATCAGGCTCATGCAACCAGGATCTGGCGGATTCTCCCAGCTCCTGCAATTCTCCCACTCGCCAGCACGGCGTGAAGACTGCGCGAATCACTACGAACTGAGACCGGGGGTAATGACCATGCTGAGGGGAGGGTCTCAGAGGCCATTGTCGCCCCAGGTGCACTGCTAAGGGACGGGGCATGAGGAGGGTGGGGCATTTGGCAAGCCCAAGCAGGGTGTCGCTCACATTGAGGGGGCGGTGTTACCAGCGATTGTGGTGGAGGGTGTGCCTGACAGCAGCGATTATGGTGGGGGAGGAAGGGAACCTGACGCCAACGATTGAGAGGAGGACTTTTGCCAGCGAGAAGGGGGTCTGTAGCGTTATTCTGAGATTGCAGTGCCCTATAAAAATGGCACCTTGATATCTCTGCAGCCAGATATGGTGTATTTAATCACTGCGCCTCTCAATGCCGGTGTAAATAATGGCCCCCCTCCCCAAAAGATGACAAAGTGCTGGAGGATCGTGATCGGAATTGCACCAGAACAGCCGGCGTGATTTTCACGCAAAATGACAGTTCGCGATTTTTGGGGAAAAGTCAACTCCTCATTGTCTCCATTTTCAGTAAGTGGCCATGCTACAATGCATATATTTGGTCAAAGTTTTGTGGCAGGATCTATTTGTGGAATACTTCCTAATTCCCTGGGAAAAGAGGACCACCTCCGAAAGAAGGGACAGGCATTGTGGGAATTGGAGGTGAGCTGGTGATGGGTAATGTTGTCAGGTTGTTTGGTGTCTCATTAAAAGTCTTGTATTTTTTAACATAAACTGTTGATCAGTAACCCATAACTATATACAATTCCACGGTACAGCTCTGCAGTGATGCTGTCACCGTGTTGGCTCTTTCCAGACTCTGCTACACACAGTCCACCACCATGTGACTCGCTACATCATACCATCAGTACTGTTCTCCAGTCCCACATTAAACCTTGGTCTGCTGAATACCCTTATACCACAAGTAATCACCGTAAGACTTGACTGGGGTGACTAGACTGAGAGAGTGAGGGTAGAAATGTGCAGGAGATCCCTGTAGGGTAACTGTTCATGAAGGTCTACAAAAAAGAACAATGAGGAATTGATGTTGAGATCTGGCTCCCTCAAGGTTAGCAGTGGGAATGGCTCAAAGGTATAAGAATACCAGAGGTGGTGGTTAAACATCACGAGGAGTGGAGAGTGTTTCTTTCAAAGATTCTTACTCCTGAGAGGAAATCACATAAAAATACATAATATAATGAAGCAGGGTCAGCGTGACTTCATGAAGGAGAAATAATGCTTGAAAAATGTATTATAATTCTTTGAGGTGGTAATGAGCAGGATAGATAAATGGGAACCAGTGGGTGTAATATGCTTAGATTTCCAAAAAATGTTTGATAACGTACAGCACAGAAGGCTACTTAATAAGATAAGAACCCATGGTTTGGGGGACAGTATATTAGCATGGATAGAGGATTGGCTAAATAATAGAAGACAAAGAGTTTGGATAAGAGGGACATTTTCAGGATGGCAACCTGTAACTAGTGGAATGCCACAGGAATCAGTGCTGGGGCCACCATTATTTACAATATACATTAATGACTTGGATGAGGGAAGTGAATGTACTATTGCCAAGTTTGCAGATGACACAAAATAGGTGGAAGGCA
The DNA here is from genome assembly GCF_902713615.1 of Scyliorhinus canicula. NCBI lineage: Eukaryota > Metazoa > Chordata > Chondrichthyes > Carcharhiniformes > Scyliorhinidae > Scyliorhinus > Scyliorhinus canicula. Next base: position 99,826,288 of record NC_052163.1, read on the forward strand.
GGTGGTGAGGAGTCTGCAGAGGGATATAGACAGGTTAATTGAGTGGGCAAAAACTTGGCAGACAGAATACAATATAGCAAATGTGAAGTTATGCACTTGGTAGGAAGATTAAAGGAGCTGAATATTATTTAAATGGAGGAAGACTGCAGAAAATTGAAGCACAAAGAGATTTGGGGGTCCTCATGCATAAATCACAAAAATCGAGTATGCATGTTCAGCAGGTACTTGTGAAGGCAAATGGAATGTTGGCCTTTATTTCAAAGGGAATGGAGTATAAAATTAGGGAAGTTCTGCTAAAGTTATACAAGGCATAAGTTAAACCACACCTGGAATACTGTGAACAATTTTGGTCCCCTTGTCTAACGCAAGATAGAACATAGAACATAGAATAGTACAGCACAGCACAGGCCCTACAGTCCTCGATGTTGCGCTGAGCATTGTCCGAAACCAAGATCAAGCTATCCCACTCCCTGTCATTCTGGTGTGCTCCATGTGCCTATCCAATAACCGCTTGAAAGTTCCTAAAGTGTCCAACTCCACTATCACAGCAGGCAGTCCATTCCACACACTAACCACTCTCTGAGTAAAGAACCTACCTCGGACATCCCTCCTATATCTCCCACTCTGAATGTTATAGTTATGCCCTCTTGTAACAGCTACATCCACCTGAGGAAATAGTCTCTGAACGTCCACTCTATCTATACCCCTCATCATCTTATAAACTTCTATTAAGTCGCCTCTCATCCTCCTCCACTCCAAAGAGAAAAGCCCTAGCTCCCTCAACCTTTCCTCATAAGACCTATCCTGCAAACAAGGCAGCATCCTGGTAAATCTCCTTTGCACCCTTTCCAATGCTTCCACATCCTTCCGATAATGAAGTGACCAGAACTGCACACAATACTCCAAATGTGGTCTCTCCAGGGTCATGTACAGTTGCAGCATAACCCCGCGGCTCTTAAACTCAAGCCCCCTGTTAATAAACGCTAACACACTGTAAGCCTTCTTCACGCCTCTAACCACTTGAGTGGCAACCTTCAGAGATCTGTGGACATGAACCCCAAGATCTCTCTGTTCCTCCACATTCCTCAGAACCCTGCCGTTGATCCTGTAATCCACATTCAAATTTTTTCTACCAAAATGAATCACCTCGCACTTATCACTTAAACTCCATCTGTCATTTTTCGCCGCCGCTCTGCATCCTATCAATGTCTCTTTGCAGCCTACAACAGCCCTTCACCTCATCCACTACTCCACCAATTTTGGTGTCATCAGCAAATTTACTGACCCACCCTTCAGCCCTCTCCTCCAAGTCATTGATAAAAATCACAAATAGCAGAGGACCCAGCACTGATCCCTGTGGTACACCGCTGGTAACTGGTCTCCAGTCTGAAAATTTTCCATCCACCACCACCCTCTGTCTTCTATGTGATAGCCAGTTACTTATCCAATTGGCCAAATTTCCCTCTATCCCACACCTCCTTACTTTCTTCATGAGCCGACCATGGGGAACCTGATCAAACGCCTTACTAAAATTCATGTATGCGACATCAACTGCTCTACCTTCATCTACACGCTTAGTTACCTCCTCAAAGAATTCAATCAAATTTGTGAGGCAAGACTTACCCTTCATGAATCCGTGTTGACTATCCCGGATTAAGCTGCATCTTTCCAAATGGTCATAAATCCTATCCTTCAGGACCTTTTCATTAACTTACCGAAGTAAGACTAACCAGCCTATAATTACCAGGAACATTCCTATTCCCTTTCTTGAACAGAGGAACAACATTCACCACTCTCCAGTCCTCTGGCACTATCCACGTGGACAGTGAGGACCCAAAGATCAAAACCAAAGCCTCCGCAATCTCATCCCTTGCCTACAAAAGAATCCTTGGATATATCCCATCTGGCCCAGGGGACTTGTCGTCCCTCAGGTTTTTTCAAAATTGCTAATACATCCTTCCTCAGAACATCTACCTCCTCCAGCCTATCACATTCTCATCCTCAAAAACATGCCCCTCTCCTTGGTGAACACTGAAGAAAAGTATTCATTCAACGCCACCTATTTCTTCTGACTCCATGCACAAGTTCCCACTACTGTCTTTGACCTGTCCTAACCTCACCCTGGTCATTCTTTTATTTCTCACATAAGAGTAAAAATCCTTGGGGTTTTCCTTGATCCGACCCACCAAGGACTTCTCATGCCCCCGCCCAGCTCTCCTAAATCCTTTTTTTAAGCTCATTCCTTGCTACCTTGTAACCCTCAAGCAACCCAACTGAACCTTGTAAACTGGCATTGGGAGCAGTCCAAAGACGTTTCACTAGGTTGATCCTGGGTATGGAGGGATTTTCTAATGAGGAAAGGTTGAGTCGGTTGGAACTCTACTCATTGGAGTTTAGAAAAATAAGAGGCAACCTTATTGAGGTATATAGGATTCTCAGGGGGCTTGACAGGGTAGATGCTGAGAGGAAGTATCCTCTTGTGGGAGAGTCTCGGACCAGAGGGCATAATCTCAGTGTAAGGGGTCACCCATTTAAGACAGAGATGAGGAAAAATGTCTTCTCTCAGAGGGCAGTAAATCTGCAGAATTCTTCACTGCAGATAGCTGTAGAGGCTGGGTTGTCAAGGATGTTCAAGGCTGAGGTAGGCAGATTGTTAATCAGTAAGGGAATCCAGAGTTATGCAAGGAAAGTGGAGTTGAAAATTATCACCATATCAGTCATGATCTCATTCAGAGTGGTGCAGTGGTAGCATTGCAGCCTCATGGCGCCGAGGTCCCAAGTTCGATCCCGGCTCTGGGTCACTGTCCATGTTGAGTTTGCACATTCTCCCCGTGTCTGCGTGGGTTTCGCCCCCACAACCCAAAGATGTGCAGGGTAGGTGGATTGGCCACACTAAATTGCCCTTTAATTGGTAAAAATGAATTGGGTACTCTAAATTTAATAAAAAAAGGTCATGATCTTGTTAAATGGCAAAGCAGACTCGATAGGCCGGATGGCCAACTTCTGCTCCTACGTGTTATGGTCTTACAGTTTTATGCAATGTGAGAGAGTTCTTCACTGCTTCACTTAACCCTGAGGACATCTGATGAGACCGTGGTTCATCTGATGTAACACTGACCTGTTGCCTAATACAGACGCAAACTTTCGATGAAATACACAACGCTGCAGTGCAGAGCCCCGACCATTGGATGGGCCCCATACGGAGAGGTGACTTTCGTGGTCGGAATATCATGAGAACTCAATCACGGCCTTGGTGGCTCTAAAGTTGCTGATAGGCTCAATCTAGCAGCAGACAATTCAGAACAACATCGGGCTCTGATTGGTGGACTCCCCTTTAGAGCGGGAAAACAGTCTGTCGGACGTTGAGAGGTCGTGGAGACTTAGAGCAGTTCAGACCCAGATCTCTTGAATTGGTGTGAAGTTTCTGAACTTTCATGAAGTAAAATTGCAAAGCAGTAGCCAGGTTCCTGGTATTCGGTCTGGCGGGCAGCCAAAAGTGAGATCACTGACCTAACATTGGGAAGCGAGCCCGCAAAGCCTTCAGCGAGGTGAGGAGAAGGCACTAAGCAACGGCTGTTGAGGAAGTAGCAGAGCGACTCTTGATCTCCAGTCTGGGACTGAGGAGGGTGGGTGGGCAACCAACCAAATAGAACAGAGTGCAGCAGGCCAGATAGCCAGCAGCAACAGCAGCCAGGCAGCCAGCCAGGAGCACACACGGTCAGCAAGGCTCGCGGCCCGGCCACCTGAGCAAGTGCTGAGGTGAGCAGTGACATAATTGGGGGCGGGGCTTGCACCATTGGGGGCTGGGCTCGACATAATTGGGGGCAGGGCATGAGGCCTTTGGGGTGGAGCTTGACATCATTGGGGTGGGACTCGACGTCACTGGGGCAGCCACGTCACCAGGGGGCGGGGTTTTATGTGGGGCCCCCGCATAGAGGGAGAGTGCAGAGGTCCCCAAAAGTGCGAGCCTGCCTCGGGCCTGATGGGTAGGCAAACCTTAAACTTGAAGTTCCAATTGGTCAAATTGAAATCTTCTTTGGTTGAGACCCTGAATAGTTGGATCAAGATTTGAAACGAAAACCTCTGGAACGATCCTGAGAGGAATCTTCGGCATTTTCCTTCCAGAATCCTTGGGACATCCTTGTGATTTGTTCATTTTATCGTTGTCTATGTGCCATCGATGATAGGAATTCCATTCCAAATTCATACATTCTGTTCACTTGTCTGCTGAGCCTGTAAGGCCTGCTCAATATTGTCAACCTTGCTTTTCGCATTCTGAGATATTGTACTCGGCTGTGAAGTGTTTGATAGTAGGATCGGTCCAGAACAATGTACTGACAAACTGTGGCATGAGGTAGTGTGTGGTTTATGTCACATCAACCTGCTATTAATAGTTGCACCCCGCAGCTTGCTTACGATTAGATTCTGAAATGTTACTCTTGAAACCTCCTTTATCCTTGATAATAATGCTCCCGCCCCTTATTTTGTAGATTATCCATCTTTGACTGTTAGGCATTGAGAGGGCAACACAAAGAAAATCACTAATGGCTCAAAAGGAATTTGGACCAGTGCCAATCTAACACAAGGCATTGCTTGGTTTAAAATAAACATTCAGGTACATTGGAACGTTTTTCATTCTCACTGAGTCACCAATTGACTAGAACCGTGGATGTAAATCTAGCACGACGACATCATTTAAGCGTAAAAAATAATATCACTGGTGCATTCTGGAAAGGTTATGCCGCATTTAAGAATTAAAATGCGCGGCATGATAAAACTGGGTGGTTAAGTCAAAACAGATTTAGGGGTATTAATAGATGTCCTACTTCACACAATATTGTGGCGGGCAGTAAGGGGAATTGACGCTCAAACTATATCACTCTCTGCTCAGGCCGTACCTTCAGTAATGTTCCAGTCACTGAGATAAGGAGCAGAAATGTGTGCCTGGAGGCTGTGCTTGGGAAGCATCAAAACTGATCCATATCGTGGATAGCTGAGTTACGAAGAAAGACTTGAGATAAAAAAAACATTCCACGCTTGAACCAAAGTGATGGAGAGGGACCCTCATAGAAGTATAGAAGATATTAAACAGTTTAGGAAAGGTGAATCTGGAAAACTGCTTCGAGTTAGACCGTGAGCAAATTGGTGGGGTGCACAAACAAATTAAAGTCAAATTTAGGACAGTTAGCAGAATGCCAGTCACATGAAAATTGACCGACCTGTGGGATGGATTCTAGTAGAGTAATAGAGGCCAAACTCCTGGCATGAAATACAAAAGGCCAACATGCAGGCACTCTAATTAATTAGGTCGGCAAATTGGAATGATGGCCTTTATTGCAAGGAAGACGGAGTGTAAAACTAGGAATGCCTTGTTACAACTGTACAGGGGGTTAGCGACATCAAACCTAGAGTACAGTTTTGGTCTCCTTATTTAAGGAGGGACATACTTGGAATCCATTCAGAGACAGTTCACTCGGTTGATTCCTGGGATGGAGGGGTTATCCTATGAGGAAAGCTTGAGCAGATTGGGCCTGTGTACATCGGAGTTCAAAAGAATGAGGGCTGATCTTATTGAAAGATAGGAGATTATGAGGGGAGTTGATAAGGGTAGGTGCTGAAGGTAGAACAAGGGGGCACAGTTTGAGAATAAGGGACCAAGCATTTAAGTCGGAGGCGAGAAATAATTTATTCTGTCAGAGGTTTGTAAATCTCTGGAGTTGTCATCCACAGAGTGGTGAGCCACGTATGGCTACGTAAGGCTGTTGTATATATGTTCACTATTGTTCTACTGTTCTATTACTATCATTATCTCCCCTGTTGTATATACTTACTGTTATTGCTGATCTGTTATTGGTTGTTGCTGTTATACTGTTGCAATGTTGTTATTGGTGCTGCTGTTGGCTCCGCCTGTGGCTCCGCCCCTCTGAGGAGGTATAAAGCCCACGATCTGGGGCAGTCTTGCACTGCGGGAGGAGCTACAGGTTGGCACACTTTTAGTCTATTAAAGCATCGGTTCACTACTACTCAGCGTCTCGACTGAATTGATGTCCATCACACAGAAAGCTAGAGGTTGAGTCATTGAATAAATCCGAGGCTGGAATCGACAAACCCCCAATCAATAGGAGGTCAAGGATGGGGAACAGGCAGGGAGATGGAGCTAGGGCCAAGATCAGATCAGCCATGATCTTATTGAATTAAGGGCAGGCTCAAGGAGCTGAATGGCCTACTTCAGCTCCTGGTTTTTTCTGTTATTATTTTCTGTTACTATGATTAAGATTTGATTGGATGGTCTTTCGGGCCTGCACGATAATTTGCATGGATGAGTGAAGATCAGTCAAATTGTTTTTCTCATCTGTATTTCTGAATTTTGATTCTAGAGTTGTCCGCAATCCAGCTGACCCCTTTCTGCCAGTAATTAATGAACGGCTTTATCTTCATGGACTGGATTAACAGCTGCCCCACCTCCCTGTACCTGTTCCACACCACCCCCAAAAATCGAGGGGGAGCCCGCCTCGCTACAGCCAGGTCTTCCACCCTTCATATATATGGGAAACTCCTGCTTCAGAGAGCTGCTTCCCAATCAGAGGTCAGCATCTCTTCAGTGCCACTGGAGAGTGGTGGCCACTGCCAGTACTGCAGCCAGGTTGAGAGGAGGCGTGCAGCACTGGGTGAGTCTCGGGTCTCGCCAGGGCAGGCTGGCAGAACCTGACGAGGCAATGTGGCGAAAGGCCACAGCAGGAGGAACACTTGTGGGAGGGTGGTGGTTGAAGGGGCAGAGGTGGTGGTGTTACTTCTTGGGGTTGGGGAGCCCTCTCACGGGTTCGTTAAGGAGGGACCTTCCTCCTGCTCACCACCAGCCCAAGCAGGGAAACCTACCCACCTGGTTACTTGGTGCAGGCCTCTCCCATTGCCGGTTAAATACTGACCGTGCAGGGAGTGACCCACAAGTGGACATTGATTGCCTTCTTAAGGTCCTGAGTTGACCCACTGGTGAATGGGGTAGGGGCAGGTGAGTAATCAGCGGGCATGGTTGCTGCTGTATTTAACGTGCCCCCCCCCCCCCCCACTGTGTCAAGCCCGCCAGTGGGTTAGCTTTAAATCAGCCCCATGTGTGTACGTGTATTTGTTTTAAATAAAAATCCATGTGGCATTGAAAAGCTTTGTCTTTCACACAAGCAACTTGGAAAAACTGAAGGTTAATTTGGCATATCATTTCCACCCTTTTGTCTGTGGGAACTTTGCAAAGTGACTGACAGAAGGATGTGTGAGAGCTGCTGCATTGTTTTAATCCCAGATGTTTCCTTTAGAGGGCGGAACTGAAAACAATTGGAATCGGTGACCCTGTGCTTGTGACTGGGAAGAGCTGCAGCTCATTAACAAAGGGACCTATCTGTGGCCGAGAGTGCAATTTGATTCAGTGTAGAGGGTGAAGAGCCAGACGTTGTGAACACTTCTGTCCAGTTGCCATGTGCATAGACAGCATTGTTTTCACCAGAGTTTTTAAATCACAATTTCCACATTGGAGCAATTGAACACAGAGTGCATTAAAGAAAGTTTGCTGCTTTACTGATTTCAGTGAAATAGTGTATCCACACTGCAGAAAATGGTGACATATAATTTCCATCTTTAGATGCAGGATGTTACTACTCCAGCTTCTAAGCCATGTTTCAAATGTCCACAGGTTTCTATGCATTATTGTAGGCCAGATTTCACCCCTTCAAAGTCTCTTCCACTCTGTTTAGACAATGAAGGTGATGCTCATTCTGAGCTCTTGCCGCTGCCAAGTGGCTTGTGGGAACCTAATCAAAATCAGATAGAGGGGCAGTGGAACATTCAACTATGAAGAGTATCACAGGCAGGTCTGATCGTGACCCCCACCTCCCATGGTCACTGGACTCGTAAACCAGAGACCTGGACCGGGATTCTTCCCTACCCGGCGGGGCGAGGGGGTCCCGGCGTGATGGAGTCGCGTGAACCACTCCGGCGTCGGGCCGCCCCAAAGGTGTGGAGGTAGGGGCCAAGCCCTAACATTGAGGGGCTAGGCCCGTGCCGGAATGGCTGGCGCTCCGCCGGCTGGCGTGGACGGCCTTTGGCGCCATGCCAGCCGGGGACGAAGGGACTTCGCCGGCCAGCGGAAGTCCGCGCATGCGCCGGAGGGTCAGCAGCTGTTGACGCCATCCCCGAGCATGGGGAGGGTGTCACTTCCGCCTCTGCCATGGTGAAGACTATGGCGAAGGCGGAAGGAAAAGAGTGCCCCATGGCACAGGCCCGCCGGCCGATCGCGGGCCAAGCCACCATGGGGGCACCCCCCGGGGTCAGATTTCCCCGCGCCCCCCCCAGGAGCCCGGAGGCCGCCCGCCCCGCCTGCTCCCGCCGGTAAGGTAGGTGGTTTGATCCACGCCGGCGGGAGAGGCTTGTGTTATGATGTCTCTGGTGCTCCTTCTAGTGTCTATCTAGTCTACGTGTTTTGCTAGGCTACGTGGTCCAGTCCAGCTGACTTCGGCCCATCGTGGGCCGGAGAATTGCCGGAGGGGCACGCCGACCGGCGCAGCGCGATTCCCGCCCCCGCCGAATCTCCGGTGCCAGAGAATTCGGGACACGGAGGGGGGTCGGAGAATCCTGCCCCTGAGTTCAAATCCCACCACGGCAGATATAATGAAACTGGAATCCAATAAAATCAGGAATTAAAAGTCTAATGATGATCATTGTCGATTGTTGCGAGAAACCATCACTTCTAGGGAAGGAAATCTGTCATTCTTACCTGGTCTGGCCCACATGTAACTCCAGACCCACAGCAATGTGTTTGACTTTTACATACTCTCTCAAATAGCCGAGCAAACCACTCAGTTAGAACATAGAACAGTACAGCACAGAACAGGCCCTTCGGCCCTCGATGTTGTGTCGAGCAATGATCACCCCACTTAAACCCACGTAACCCGTATACCCGTAACCCAACAATCCCCCCATTAACCTTACACTACGGGCAATTTAGCATGGCCAATCCACCTAACCCGCACATCTTTGGACTGTGGGAGGAAACCGGAGCACCCGGAGGAAACCCACGCAAACACGGGGAGGACGTGCAGACTCCACACAGACAGTGACCCAGCCGGGAATCGAACCTGGGACCCTGGAGCTGTGAAGCATTGATGCTAACCACCATGCTACCGTGAGGCCCCACAGTTCAAGGGCAATTCGGGATGGCCGTTAAATGCTGGCTCAGCCAGCGACGACATGAATGAATTTTCGAAACATGGCTGCAGGAGAATTCCGTCCAGTAGGAATGTCTGGATAATAACCGGAAACAGGAACCCTGGTTGTTTGTTTTCGCTCCACTCCCAAGGGGCTGGCAGCCAATTCTAGAATCCTGCTGCCAGTCCAGTCCAGTCCAGTCTAGAATCCTGCTGCCAGTCCAGTCCAGTCCAGTCTAGAATCCTGCTGCTAGTCCAGTCCAGAATCCTGCTGCCAGTCCAGTCCAGTCCAGTCTAGAATCCTGCTGCCAGTCCAGTCCAGTCCAGTCTAGAATCCTGCTGCCAGTCCAGTCCAGTCCAGTCTAGAATCCTGCTGCCAGTCCAGTCCAGTCCAGTCTAGAATCCTGCTGCCAGTCCAGCTGACTCTGGGTGGAATCTGGAAACCCCCCCCACTCCCGGACTCTGACACACTTTTCCAATGGTTCACTTTCTCAGGGCATGAAGTTGTCTTTCATTCTGCAGACGCTTTATCCTGTATGATGCACCCACTAATCACTGACAACACAGCACCCCCGCCCCCAGCAATTTGGCTGAGATTGTGCATAATTTGTGAATCTTTGCAGTTTGCATACGTTTAACTGTGAAGTGTTCATTTAATGTTCGTACCAATGGCACTTTCACGCAGTGTCACTTTCCTATTTGGATCTGCTTCCTGTACATCTCTGTGTTTCCTGGCCGAAGCCTCACAGTCCTGCCATATAAAGGTCAATTAGCAAGAGGGAGGAAAACTGTAAGGGGGGAAAAGAAAATGTACAAACCTAGAAATCCTACAGCACGAAAGGAAGCAATTCAGCCTGTGGTGATATGCATCACTGTAAATACACAAGGGGTTAATGTAAATACACGTAGACTAGATAAACACTAGAGGAAGCACCAGAGGAATCATAACACACAGATAGTCAACCAATAGGTCAGTAAGATAGGACACGACCAATGGGCAGTCAAGACACACACAGAGGTGACACTACCACAGGTGGGCATTACACCAACCCATATATAAGGACAAAGCACACATGATCTTCCTCTTTCCAGTGGAGACACTCAATGAGTACACAGGGTTGATTGAACACATCACACCCACCACCTGGATTGTAGCAGACTGGTTCGTCAGTCTGAGTAGCTATCGCAGGATTAACAGGAGAGTCGAATCCAAGTAGGAGAATCGTTAACAGTTTAATAAACGTGTTAAAGCTATCTCCAAGTCTGAACCTTCCTTTGTCAGAGTGCACATCAAGGAAGCAGCTTATGCTACATCAAGAGCATAACAAAACACAGCCCATTGTGTTCCTACTGAAGGAAAAAGAGCCTCCTGCTTTCCAGCTCTTCCTCCATTGTCCTCTAGGTTACGGCGCCTCAAGTGCATATCCAGGTAGTTTTCAAATGTGATCAGGGTTTCTGCCTTTACACCCCACACCCTCCCTCCCCCACCAGCTTTAACACATTGAGATCCAGACTCTCACTGTCCTCTGTGAAGAATATACTTCCTAACTCTTCTGCCAATGACTTTAAATTTATGCCTCTTGGCTGCTGACCTCTCCGCTAAAGGAAATAGATCCTTGTGTGCTCTATCTCAGCCTGTCATCATTTTGTACTCCTCAATTCAATTGCCTGGCCACACCCTTGCTTCCAGTTGTTTCATGTAGCTAACATAGCTAACATCCTCCATTCCTGCCAACATCCTCATGAATCTCCTCTGTATCCTTTCTAATACGATCACATCCCTCCTGTAATTTGGAGACCAGAGCCGAAGACAGTACTCTAACTGGTGTTTTACATAGTTCCAGGGTAACCTCCCTGTGTTCTGTGTCTCAGCCAATGACAGCCTCCTGAGCCATTGTATCTATCTGTCCTGCCATCTTCAGGCATATGTGGACATGTGTTCCTTTACACGTTTTAGAATCCTGACATTTATTGTCAATTCCATTGCCTTGTTTGTCCTTCACAAATCCGTTACCTCACATTTATGGAGATTCCATTTGACGCTTTTCTGCCCACTTGATAACTTTCCTGCAGTCTACATCCTCCTTCCTCACTATCAACCATATAACCTATTTTTGTGTCATCTGCAAACTTTTTTTTAATAAACATTTTATAGAGGCATTGATGGTTTTGTTACAGTAACTTAAGACACAGTGTACATACAATTAGAAACTTAGTGCAAAAACTGTCTTCCTCTCTCACAGGTCCCACCTTTTCTAACCACCTACTCTAAACTAAACAACCCCCCCCCCCCCCCCCCCCCCCCCCCTTCTGCTGACGGTTCATTTTCCCGAAAGAAGTCGACGAACGGCTGCCACCTCCGGGCGAAACCTGGCATTGACCCTCTCAGAGCGAACTTGGATTTTCTCCAAACAGGGAAAGCTAGCCATGTCAGTCAGGTAGGTCTCCGACTTTGGGGGCTGTGAGTCCCTCCAAGCTAATAATATCCGTCTCATGGCTACCAGGGAAGCAAAGGCCAGAACGTCTGCCTCTTTCTCCTCCTGGATTCCCGGGTCTTCCGACACTCCGAAAATCGCCACCTCTGGACTCGGCGCCACTCTTGTTTTCAATACCTTGGACATGACATCCGCAAACCCCTGTCAGAATCCCCGAAGCTTCGGGCATGTCCAGAACATATGAACATGGTTCACTGGTCCTCCCGCACACCTTGCGCACCTGTCTTCCACCCTATGTTGTGGATGCATTGACTCTACTCAACGCATCCGCCCAGAGACCGTCCTCGATCTCTCCACCTAACTCCTCTTCCCGTTTGTGTTTCAGCTCCTCGGTCTAGGTTTCCTCTGACCCCATAAGCTCCTTATAGATGGCCGAAACCCTGCCTTCTCCCACCCAGACTCTGGAAACTACCCTATCCTGTATCCCACTTGGTGATAGGAGCGGGAAGGTTGAGACCTGCCTGTGTAGGGTCTCGCGCCTGCAGGTACCTAAATTCATTCCCTCCCGTCAGTTCAAATTTCTCCTCCAACTCCCTCAGGCTGGGAAAGCTCCCCTCCATGAACATATCGCCCATCCTCTCGATCCCTGCTCTCTGCCATCTCCGGAACCCTCCATCTAACCTCCCTGGGCAAATCGGTGATTATTGCAAATTGGGGACCAGACCGATGCTCCCTCTGCTCCCACATGTCTCCTCCATTGCCCCCAGACTCTCAGGGCCGCGACCACAACGGGGCTGGTGGACTAGCTTGCCGGCGGGAACGGCAGAGGCGCCATTACCAATGCCCCCAAACTAATACCCTAACAAGATGCCGCCTCTACTCGCTCCCACACCGACCCTACCCCCACCATCCACTTCCTAATCATGGCTATATTCGCCACCCAGTAATAATTACTAAAGTGCCTGTCTACCCTCCCCCGGCTCTGCTCCAACATCCCCTTTTTAACTCGCGGGGTCTTACCCGCCCATACAAAGCCCAAGAACACTTTGATGACCCGTTTGAAAAAGGACCGAGGAATAAAGATCGGGAGACACTGAAACACAAACAGGAATCTTGGGAGTACCGTCATTTTCACTGCCTGTACCCTCCCAGCCAGTGACAACAGGAGCACGTCCCACCTCCGAAAATCCTCCTTCAGTTGGTCTACTCGTCGGGCCAGATTAAGCTTGTGCAGCCATTCTCATTCCCGCACCACCTGGATACCGAAGTACTGAACGCTTCCCCCTACCACTGTAAATGGCAGCTCCCCCAATCGCATCTCCTGCCTCCTTGCCTGGATCACGAACATCTCGCTTTTCCCCATGTTCAATTTATAATCCGAAAACCGGCCAAAATCCCTCAGCAGCCACATAATTTCTTCCACCCCTTCCAATGGGTCCGACACATACAAGAGCAGATCATCCGCGTATAGCGAGACTTTGTGTTCCACTCCTCCCTGGACCAGTCCTTTGAGACTCTTAACACAATTGCCAGCGGTTCTATGGCCAGTGCGAACAACAGCCGGGAGAGGGGGCATCCCCACCTCGTTCCCCAGTGCAGCCTAAAAGAACCCGATGTCAGCCTATTCATCTGAACACTTGCCATGGGCCCCTGATACAGCAGCCTGACCCAGTCAATGAAGCTCCGTCCACATTCAAACCGCCCCAGTACCTCCCACAGATAACCCCATTCCACCCGGTCAAATGCCTTCTCTGCGTCCATTGCGACCACCACCTCGACGTCCCTACCCTCTGGGGGCATCATGATAACATTCAACAGCCTTCTTACGTTGGCCGCCAACTGCCTCCCCTTAACAAATCCCGTCTGGTCCTCCCCAATCATGTCCGGGACGCAGTCCTCAATCCTTGAGGACAAGATCTTAGCCAACAATTTGGCATCTACATTTAGTAGGGAGATCGGTCTCTCGGACCCGCATAACTCCGAGTCCTTATCCCACTTCAGGATCAATGAGATAGTGGCCTGTGATATTGTCGGGGGCAACCCCCCCCCCCCCCCCTCCCCCCCCCCTCTCTCCCTTGCCTCACTGAATATCCTCATCAGCAGTGATCCCAGCATCCCAGATAACTTTTTGTAAAACTCCACGGGGTACCCATCCGGTCTCGGGGCTTTACCTGGCTGCATGGCCTTCAGCCCATCCGCTATCTCTTCCAATTGGGGCCCCTAGCCCTTCTACCAAGTCTTCATCAACCTTTGGGAACTTCAGCCCCCCTAAAAATTGCCTCATCCCCTCCGGCCCAGCTGGGGGTTCCGACTCATACAGCCTGATGTAGAATTCCTCAAACGCCTTATTGACCCCAGCTGAATCTCCGACCAGGTTCCCATCTCTGTCCCTTACTTTCCCAATCTCCCTGGCCGCCTCCCGCTTTCTGAGCTGCTGCATAAGCATTCTACTGGCCTTCTCCCCATATTCATAGATCGTCCACCTCACCTTCCTCAGCTGCTCTACCGCCTTCCCTGTAGTTAACAAGCCAAACTCTGCCTGTAGCCTCCGTCATTCCCTTAGAAACCCTGCCTCTGGGGTCTCTGCATACCTCCTGTCGACCTGTAGTATTTCCTTATCAGTCGGTCCGTCTCTACTCTCTGTCTTCTCCCTATGTGCCTGTATCGAGATCAGCTCCCCTCTAACCACCACCTTCAGCGTCTCGCAGACCACCACAGCCGAAACTTCCACCGTGTGGTTGACTTCCAGATAGTTCTGGATACATTTCGTCAGCCGACCACACACCTCTTCATCAGCTAAAAGTCCCACATCCAGCCTCCAGTGCGGGAGCTGGCTACTATCCTTGCTCATCTGTAGGTCAACTCAGTGCGGGGCATGATCTGAGATTGTGATCGCTGAGTACTCAGTGTCCACTACCCCCGTCAGTAAAACCCTGTTCAGGATAAAAAAGTCAATCCGGGAGTGCACGTTATGCACGTGCGAGTAGAAGGAGAACTCCTTCACTCTCAGCCGCCCAAATCTCCATGGGTCCACCCCCCCCATTTGCTCCATAAATCCCTTTAGCTCCTTTGCCATTGCTGGCACCCTGCCTCGACACAGCAAAAGTACCTCTCCCATCAGCAGAACATTTCCCCCCTCACCTCCTACTAACAGCACTATACACACAGTCCCCTCCAACAAGCATACCATCTGCTCACCCCCAATGTGCTTCTGTGAGCTAGCCCACCCAGATAGCTTGGTGGCCCCCGCCCATGGCCCCAGACATTTTCCACCTACTGTTCCCTCACCCCACCACCCCGCTCGGCCACACATATGCAAACATAAACAATCCCAACCCAATTGCCCAAAAGAAACATGCAAAGAAAATCAAAAAGATCAAACATCTAACATTCCCACCTCCATTCCCCATCAGTGCAAATACAAATTTTAACTCAAGCAGCTCGTCTGCCGACCCCAGCTCAATACAAAAGGCATTACAAGTAACATCCAAAGACAAAATCTTTTATTTTTTCAAAAAAAAACTGAAGAGAAGAGAAAACAAAACATGAGCACTGCAGCAAGTTCAGTCCAAACACCTCAGTCCGATACCAGCCCTTTTCTTCTAGCGAAGTCCATCGCTTCCTCGGGCGACTCCAAGTACAAATGTTGCTCTTCATGAGTAACCCAAAGACGGGCTGGGTACAGTAGTCCAAACTTTACCTTCTTAAAAAGGGTCGATTTTATCTGGTTGAACCCTGCTCTTCTCCTGGCCACGTCCGCGCTCAGATTCTGATATATACGCAGGACACTGTTCTCCCATTTGCAGCTCCGCGTCTGCCTGGCCCACCGTAGAATGCACTCCTTGTCCAGATACCTGTGGAATGTCACCACCATTGCTCTTTGGGGGGGGGGGTCACCCACACGTGGCTTCCTCGTTAGCGCTCTGTGCGCCCTGATCACCTCTAAGGGTCGGGTGAACATCCCCTCCCCCAGTAGCTTCTCAAATATAGCCGCTATGTATGACCCTATGTCCGTTCCTTCGGATCCCTCCGGGAGACCCATGATTCTCAGGTTCTGCCGGCGGGACCTGTTCTCTAGATATTCCACCTTCTCCTGGAGCCTTTTCTGTTGGTCTCTCAACATCCCCACCTCCAACTCCACCGCAGCTTGGTGTTCCTCATGCTCAGCCAGTGCCTTCTCAACTTTCTGGATCGTCCAATCTTGAGCATCCAGTCTGAGTTCCAGTCGCACAATTGACTCCTTAATCGGGTCCAAGCATTCCTGTTTCTGCTTGGCGAAGCCCTCCTGTATCAACTGCTCTGTCAACCGCTGGGTCGTCAAGCCAGGACCCCGGTTGTCTGCCATGCTTTCTTCCGTTGCAGCTTCAGCCCAAGCCTTCTCCGTTCGCGTATTTCTTCCTTTCCAAGGACTCCTGGTCCGCTTCTTCATGCACTGATGTAGGATTCCTCTTCACAATTGCGTCCAACATCAATTTTCCACTTCAGATCCGACAAAAAATCGGGGAAAATGGTTTGGCAGGGTCTGGCTCTCTTTGCAGTGTTGTCTCATATCTTGCCAGCTACCGCTTCTCTTTTCACCTCTTTTCACTCCCCACTTCACCGCTGTCCACCAGCTCTGGTTATCGCTGGTAACTTGCTCCCAATGCTTGTGGCCTATGTCACAGGACTTCCTGTCATGTTTGCAGACATATTTGAAGTGAAGGGATGGGCAGCAAGTTGGTCTGGTGTTGGTGGCAAGCTCGCTGTAAAATTGGTCCTAGGGGACCTGCCATCCTCCAGGCCGCTCACATGTCCAAGCCATCTCAAACGCTGCTGGCTCAGTATGACGTACATGCTGGGGATGTTAGCTACCTCGAGGACTTCAATGTTGGAGATGCCGTCCTGTCACCTGATGCCAAAGATTCGTCGGAGGCTGCAAAGATAGAATACATTGAAGTGTCCTTCTTGGCTGGCAGGCATTGTCCAGGCCTCACTGTCGTAAAGCAGGATACTGAGGACACGAGCTTGAAACACTCAAATCTTTGTGCTCTGTGTGAGTACGCCATTTTTCCACACCCTCTTGGTCAATATGCACCTAACAGCAGACGCCTTTCCAACACACCTGTTGATTCTGTGTCGAGAGACAGGTTACCGGTATGGTTGAGTCCAAGTAGTTAAACTCTTGGACCACTTCCAGAGTAATGTTAGTAGATGGAGCATTTCTGACGTCCTGTCCAATAATGTTCATTTTCTTGAGACTGATGGTTAAGCCGAATTCGTTACAAACAGCCACAAGCCTGTACCCACAGGTACTCCTCCATATGGGATGTCAGTGTAGTATCGTCAGCAAAGAGGAATTTCCCGATGGGAATTTTCCGTACTTTTTGGCTTCGCTCTCAGACACGCAAGGTTGAATAGGCTGTCACCTGATCTTGTGTGAAGGAAAATTCCTTCTACTGGAGGCTTGAACGCATGAGAGAGCAGCAGTGAGAAGAAAGTTCCAAACGACCCTGTTTCACGCTGCTTAAGATGGGCGAAGGGACTAATGAGACACCATTGTGCTGGACTGTACCTTTCATAGTGCCATGGAACAAAGTTATGATGCTGAGTAGCTTTGGCAGACATCCCATCTTTGTGAATAAATTGAAAAGACCACATCTGCTGCCAAGGTCAGAGGTTTTGGTCAGATCTATGAAGACGACATAGAGAGGCATCCATTGTTCACGGCACTTACCCTGTGGCTGGCCATGGGAGAGCAACATGCTGATGGTGGATCTCTGCATGAAAGCCGCGCTGTGCCTCAGGGTAGTCGGCCAGCTTCTAAAGTCTGTTCAAAACAACTCTGGGAAAAGTTTACTACTATGCTGAGCAGGGGCATTGTTGCAGTCACCGCAGTCACCCTAATTCTTATGGAGGGTGATTATGTTGGCATCGCAAATGTCCTGTGGTAGTGCTCGCTGATCTCAGCACTGGCAAAGCAGTTTGTGGAGTTTTGAGAGTATAGCTGTCTTGGCACACTTGATTATTTCAGGGGTAATGCTGTCCTTTCCAGGTGTCTTTCTGCTGGCCAGAGAATGAATGGCGTTGCTGAGCTCTGGTTCCATTGGCTGTTCATCCAACTCGCCCATCACTTGCAGAGGCTGAACTGCATTAAGGACGGCTTCCGTGACAACATTTTCCTACAGCGGTTCATTTGCTTGCTTTGGTCAATGATTCCCCCCCCCCCCGATTTAGGCTTGGCCGGGGCGGTGGGGCGGGGCGGGGGCTTCTTGATGGTTGGTCCAAAAGCTTTCTTTATATGCTCATACATTTCTCTGTTGTTTCCGGTCTCAGAGGCCAACTGAGTACAATTTCTTAGATGTTGCCAGTAGTCGTTTGCACAGCGCCCTAGCTGTTCTTTGTTGTGGTGCTTCTGGCAGCCTTAAATAGAACATAGAACAGTACAGCACAGAACAGGCCCTTCGGCCCTCGATGTTGTGCCGAGCCATGATCACCCTACTCAAACCCACGTATCCACCCTATACCCGTAACCCAACAACTCCCCCCTTAACCTTAACCTTACTTTTTTTTAGGACACTACGGGCAATTTAGCATGGCCAATCCACCTAACCCGCACATCTTTGGACTGTGGGAGGAAGCCGGAGCACCCGGAGGAAACCCACGCACACACGGGGAGGACGTGCAGACTCCGCACAGACAGTGACCCAGCCGGGAATCGAACCTGGGACCCTGGAGCTGTGAAGCATTTGTGCTAACCACCATGCTACCGTGCTGCCCACTATGCTACCGTGTTGCCCACAATGCTACCGTGCTGCCCACTAAATGCTAAATGCGGGGGGGGAAGGGGATTGCTAGTTCAGCAGTGCAGTACGCTTGGCGACTATGACTGGTTCCATCTCTTCAAAGTGGGCTTGAAACCAGTCTACATTCGGCTTCTCATGTTTGCCAAAGGTGGCCATTGCTGCGTTATAGATGGCGACTCCAATATGGGCCCACTTGGCCTCTGCATCCCCTACCGGAGTGTTTTGAAGGGCTTGTTCAAGGGAATTGAGAAATTCCTGTAAGAGCGGTGGGTGTGAAATTCTCATAATGTTGATACGCGGGCGACCATTTTGCTTGGAATGATATATCTTCATTGGCTGCAGTCTAACTTGGCTGCACACCAGGGAGTGGACGGTGTGCTACATCAAACGTACTACCCTCTTGACCCGCCTTGAAGTATCAAGCTATTCAGTCAAATTAGGTTGACATGACCTCACCTTAACAAATCTATGGTAACTGTCTTTGATGTGCCTTTCCAAATGATGTCCCTCAGAATTGTTTCCAATATACCCATCACCAAGGTTAAGCTGACTGTAATTACTCATTCTATCCCTTTCTCCCTTATTAAACAAGACTACAATGTTAGCTGTCATCCTGCACCATACTTGTAGCCAGAGATGATTGCAAATGGAAAGATTAAACAAAGTTTGATCTTGATATTATGATGTCGGAGGGAGAAATGAGAAATAATATGAAATCTTGGTCACGCATGTGCAGCCAGACTTAAAAATTAGTTAATAAATCTTATAGTGCAATTATTGAATTTCATTTTGCACTTGGCAGTGAGGAGTGGCACATTTGATTAGTAACCAAGTATATGGGAAACATATTGACCTGCTATGCAGTTCCATGCCAACTTAAAGTTATAAGAGAGGGTGGAGGACACATTACTTTGCATTCCACTCACCTCCTAAAATTACAGCAAACGTCGAGCAAGTAAAGTGTTGGGCTTAGTTTGGTAAACCTTATTTAGATTTTTGTAGTCTTTTAAGTATTTATCAACTTCTAGAAACTCTATACATAGGTACAGTAAAGGTCAAATCTGGGAGCTGTCTCCATGCTTGCTTCTACACACAGCTCTGTCCAACACAACATTGATCCCTAGGTGCCAAGGGAACTCCCATTGAAACCACCCTGCATCGACGGGAAACCCATGGATGGAGGCAGACTAGAGAATCCCGCCACCAACGAACAGCTGGAGAATTCCAGTCATGGTCTCTATGACGCTTTTAATGCAATCCATTGCCCGTTGAACATGTGGGACTTCAGAGCAATAATTTTTTTTAAATTAAGGGGCAAATTAGCGTGGTCAATCCACCTACCGAGCACATCTTTGGGTTGTGGGGTGAGACGCTCGCAGACAGGGGAAGAATGCAAACTCCACATGGACAGTGACCCGGGGCCGGGATCGAACCCGGGTCTTCGGTGCCATGAGGCAGTAGTGCTAGCTACTGCGCCACCGTGCCACCCAGACAGAGGCAATAATACCCAACAAAGCCAGGAACATTTCCAGTGCCTGGGGTCAGTATGTGTGCAGGACGTGTCTCCAGCTGCAGCTCCTGGATGCCCGGGGTTTGGAGCTGCAGCAGCGGTTTCGGATGAAGTGGAGCATCCACGAGGCGGGGAGTATTGTGGATAGCACGTATAGAAAGGTGGTCACACTGCAGGCTCAACTTGACAGGAAGGAAGGGAATAGGTGACCACCAAGCAGAGCAAGAGGACGAGGCAGTGCAGGAATCTCCTGTGGCCATTGCCCTGTAAAGCAGATATACTACTTTGGATATTATTGAGGGGAATGGCATCTCAGGGCAAAGCAGCAATGACCAAATTCGTGGCACCCCGGTTGGCTCTGCTGCACAGGGGAGAAATGAAAAGTGTGGGAATGCAATGGTTATAGGGGACTCAATTGTAAGGGGAATAGATTGGTGTTTCTGTGGCCGCAAACAAGTCTCCAGGATGGTATGTTGCTTCTGTGATGTTAGGGTCAAGGATGTCTCAGAGTGGTTACAGCACATTCTAGAGGGGGAAGGTGAACAGCCAGTGGTCGTGGTGCACATTGGTGCAAATAACATAGGTAGGAAAAGAGATGAGGTGCTAAATGTAGAATATAGGGAGTCGAGAAGTAAATTGAAAAATTGGTCCTCAAATGTAGTGATCTCAGGATTATTACCAGTGCCAGTACCACTAGTCAGAGTAGAAACAGCAGGATATATCGGGTGAATATGCCAACCAAATATATACTTTGGTTCTGTCTTCAAAAAGGAGGAATCAAATAACATACCAGAAATGTTGGGGATCACAGGGTTTAGTGAGAGAGAGGAACTGAAGGAAATCAGTATCAGTAGAGAAATCACACTGGAGTTCAGAAGAATGATGGGGATCTCAAAGAACAAAAAGAACAAAGAAACATACATGATGTGCAACATACAACATAGAACATTACAGCACAGTACAGCACAGTACAGCAAGGCCCTTCAGCCCTTGATGTTGCGCCGACCTGTGAAACCAATCTAAAGCCCATCTACACTATTCCCTTATTGTCCATATGTCTATCCAATGACCATTTGAATGCCCTTAATGTTGGCGAGTCCACTACTGTTGCAGGCAGGGCATTCCACGGCCTTACTACTCTCTGAGTAAAGAACCTACCTCTGACATCTGTCCTATATCTATCTCCCCTCAATTTAAAACTATGTCCCCCTCCTGCTAGCCATCACCATCCAAGGAAAAAGGCTCTCACTGTCCACCCTATCTAATCCTCTGATCGTTTTGTATGCCTCAATTAAGTCACCTCTTAACCTTCTTCTCTCTAACGAAAACAGCCTCAATCCCTCAGCCTTCCCTCATAAGATCTTCCCTCCATACCAGGCAACATCCTGGTAAATCTCCTCTGCACCCTTTCCAATGCTTCCACGTCCTTCCTCTAATGCGGCGACCAGAATTGCACGCAATACTCCAAATACGGCCGCACCAGAGTTTTGTACAGCTGCAACATGACCTCATGGCTCTGAAACTCAATTCCTCTACCAATAAAAGCTAACACACCGTACAGAAGAAACGTACAGCACAGGAACAGACCCTTCGGTCCTCCAGGCCTGCACTGACCATGCTAACCTAAAACGTTCGACACTTCCGTTGTGTGTGTCCCTCTATTTCCATCCTATTCATGTATTTGTCAAGACGCCACTTAGACGTCACTATCGTACCTGCTTCCACCACCTCTTCCGGACATCCACTTATCCTCTGTGTAAAAAAAAACGTCCCTTGCACATCTGCTTGAAACTTTGCCCCTTGCACCTTAACCTATGTTCCCGAGTAATTGACTCTTCCACCCTGGGAAAAAGCTGCCTTGACTAATCCACTGTTCCATGCCTCTCATAATTTGTAGACTTCTATCAGGTCGCCCCTCAACCTCCGTTGTTCCAATGCGAACAAACCGAGTTTATTACCAACCTCTCCTCATAGTTAATGCCCTCCTTCCAAACAACATTCTGGTAAACATCTTCTGTACCCTCTCCAAAGCTCCGCATCTCTCTCGTTGTGCGGTGAAAAGAATTGAACACTATGGGCTGGATTCTCCGCTGTTGGGATTCTCCGTTTCGCCGGCAGTCCGGGGATTTCCTGACAGCATGGGGCTGCCCACAATGGGAAACCCCATTGGCTTGTCAGAGTGAGACGGAGAATCCCGGGGCCCCGGCTTGCTCCAGAAATCTATATTCCAAGTGGGCCTAACTAAAGTTCTATACAGTGGCAGATGACTTGCCAATTTTTATACTCTAATACCCCAGTCGATGAAGGCAACCTTGCCATATGCCTTCTATCTCAGAGAAGCCTATAAACTTCTAACAGGACGAGACAGATTCGATGCAGGAAGGATGTTCCTGATGGTGGGGGTGTCCAGAACCAGGGGTCATGGTCTAAGAATATGGGGTAAACCTTTTAGGACTGAGGTGAGGAGAAATTTCTTCACCCAGAGAGTGGTCGGTGTGTGGAATTCACTACAACAGGAAGCAGTTGAGGCTAAAACATTATGGGCAGGTTCCTCCGGTCCACCAGCCACCTTTTCCTGTTCGGCTGGCAGCGGGATTTTCCGTTCCCACCACCTGCTAATGGGATTTCACATTGTGGCCACCACACACCGCAGGGAAACCCGCGGACGTGGGGATGCTGCTGGTGCAGCAGAGACTCCAGCTCTATATGTTTCAAAAAGGAATTAGATATAGCTCTTGGGGCTAAAGGGATCAAAGGATATGGGGGAAAGCGGGAACAGGTTACTGAGTTGGATGATCAGCCATGATCAAATTGAATAGTGGTGCAGGCTCGAAGGGCCGAATGGTCTCCTCCTGCTCCTATTTTCTATTGTGTTTAACCGTTTTATGCCTTGTATAATTCAAGTACCGTGGGGTGGAAATCCAATTGGATTGTCGCTCTGCTTCGATTTACTTACCTGGAAATGATACTGCTCCTTTCTTGCCTGACCTTCCGACTCGGGCCGGGTGAGAACACTGTGGTGCAGCGAGGTTCCCAAAACCTTGTGCCGAGGTAAGGACACCACCGCCCCTATTTTTAAGGCACAAACTGAAGTAAAGTAGATCCGTTTAATGGCCCAGCCACTTTGAGAAGCCAGGAGAAGGTACATTTATAGGCTAATTGGGTAGGGTGTTGGTGGGTAGGGGTGCGGTCGGTTGGGTAATGAGTGGGTAGGGGGTCAACTGGTCAGTGTGGGGGGTAGTCAGTGGGGAAAGTCTGGTGGTCCATGGGTGATCCTGTGGTGAGGGTGGGGAAACCCCGTGGGATGGGGGGGGGGGGCGGTCTTGGGAGGGGGAGATGAGTATTATAGTTATCCAGAATTTAGAAGTGGTTTTAGTTCTAACTTTTTCTGGGTAACTATTACAGTTGGAGCCATCTGAAGTTTGTGATTTATAGTGTACTTTTGGATGGTTTTCATTCCAGGGCACTTGCCCAATGGAAGTTTGAATTTCTCAGGCAATTGCCTTGCATTCCTTAACTGGGGACTTCGGGGTGGGGGCGGGGCAGAGGCAGGTGATCCTTCCGCACGTCTTTGGCATTCCTTCCCAGTTCTGGTACCCCGAGCTCAGAAGCTACAGGTCATAGTCTCTTCCCCCTCCTGTGGATCAAGTTGCTTCCAATTCAAAAAACACTATTCTTACAAGCATGTCCCTGAGACATGAGTGCACTTTCTAATCCTGCAAGAGTGCCATTGCAAAGATATTTGCACTGTCTTCAATATGTTTGTTGTAGAATGTTGGAGAGGTTCTTTCATCGCTCCATCCCAGGTGTTGGGTAATGTCCATGTGGTGAATGTGATTCACACCGGATTATAATCTGTATATAGATGTGTCTGTATTGTAAGTGCAGTTGCACTACCTGACCTCCAGGGGGAGTAGCTCTGGGAATGTTCGAGTTGTACGGGGCTTCTCCCTTGGCTCTGCCCAGGACTCTTCCCCGGAAGCTGCTGTATAAAAGATAAGTGCCACATGGTCAGCCGGCCAGTTCACCGAAAGTTCAATGGCTAATAGGCTGGCTGTTGTGAGTATATTAAAACCGCGATTCTAATCCCACAAGCACGTGTCCGTAGAATTGTTGGTTCCAACAATTTAATATACTCAGGAAACAGTCGAAGAAATCATGGAAGCAGCCCTCAAGCCCGGATGCCTAGAACTCGACCCACAGGATGCAGAGGCTAAGGAAATTTCTTCCCACTGGCTGAGATGTTTTAAAGCCTACCTGGCAGAAGCCAGCACCGCCGGAACAACGGAGGAACAAAAACTCAGCCTACTGCACGCGAGGGTAAGCCACAGAATATCCACACAGCTAAATCCGGCCGGTTCTTACACCGCAGCACTGGCAATATTGGACAAAATGTACGTTAGGCCCATTAACGAGGTTTACGCACGCCACGTGTTTACGACCCGCCGTCAGCGGCCTACAGAAACGCTAGCCCAGTTTGTAAGGGAATTGAACAACCTTTCCAATGACTGTAATTATCAAGCCGTTACCGCAGCGGAACATAGGGAGCTTGCTGTGCGGGACGTTTCCGTGGCGGGCGTTAGGTCTAACTATGTGCGCCAAAGACTGCTAGAAAAGGGGGCCCAGGACTTAGACACTACTGTGGAGGCTGCTACCACTATGGAAGTTTCCTTCCGCAGCCTCACCTCGTTTCCCGCGGACCCCGCGACCTCATCGTGGACCCCCGAGCAACAGTCCCCCCAAGCCTGTGCCGCACGGCCCCCCCAGCTACCGCGCTGCCAAAGCCAGTTACTCTGCTGCCCCAGCCAGTTACTCTGCTGCCCCAGCCAGTTACTCTGCTGCCCCAGCCAGTTACTCTGCTGCCCCAGCCAGTTACTCTGCTGCCCCAGCCAGCTACTCGGCTGCTTCAGCCTGCCATTTCTGTGGCCAAAGCCAGCACCCGCGGCAGCAATGCCCGGCCCGTAACGCGACCTGCAGCAGCTGCGGGCGAAAAGGACACTATGCCAGAGTGTGTCTGGCGAAGAAAGCCCCAGCCTCTAACCCTCCCATGGCTCAAAGCACTCGTTCCCTGAATTCACAGGCCTGCAGGCCCCGAAATGCTGCAGCCTGTATGCCGACTCCGCCCCCACCCGACATGTGCGACTCATGGGGGCGGTCATCTTGGCAATCCTCCTCCATGCGGCCCGCCATGGGCGACTCATGGGGGCGGCCATCTTGGGATCCATCCCCTTCAAACTCTGAAACTCACCTCGACGACTACGAACTCAGAGGGCAGTCATCACGGGGCCACTTCAGCACAGCTGATCGAGCCGCTGACTACCCGCAACTCAGCGCAGTCACCCTGGATCAATCCCGCCCCAAGCACCTACGAAGTTCGATGGCGGAAGTCCAGATCAACGGGTACAGCACGCCATGCCTCTTTGATTCCGGGAGCACCGAGAGCTTTATACATCCAGAGCTGGTAAGATGCTGTTCGCTTTCTATTTTTCCGGTGAGACAAACTATCGCCCTCGCTTCCGGCTCTCACTCAGTCCAAATCCAAGGACGCGCCGTTGCTACGCTCACAATTCGAGGCGCTAGTTATTCTAAATTTAAACATTATGTCCTGCCCGACCTCTGCGCGCCACTCTTATTAGGCCTGGATTTCCAGTGCAACCTCAAGAGCCTCACCCTCAGCTTCGGCCGGCCCCTGCCCCCACTCACTATCTGCAGCCTAACCACGCTGCGCATCTTCCCCCCTCCGCTCTTCGCCAATCTCACTCCAGATTGCAAGCCAGTAGCTACTCGCAGCAGGCGATACAGCCTACAGGATAGGGTCTTTATCCGATCGGAGGTCCGACGGCTGCTCAGTGAGGGGATCATAGAGGCCAGTAATAGTCCCTGGAGAGCTCAGGTGGTGGTCGTCAAGACCGGGGAAAGATTTTGCATGGCCGTCGACTACAGCCAGACCATAAATCGCTTTACGCTCCTAGATGCGTATCCCCTCCCCAGAATTGCAGACATGGTTAATCAGATCGCCCAATATCGGCTATTTTCCACGGTGGATCTGAAGTCTGCATACCACCAGCTCCCAATCCGCCCTGAGGACCGCCACTACACGGCATTCGAGGCCGATGGCCGCCTCTTCCATTTCCTCCGGGTCCCTTTCGGCGTCACTAACGGGGTTTCGGTGTTCCAACGAGCAATGGACCGAATGGTAGACCAGTACGGGCTGCGGGCCACGTTTCCGTATCTGGACAATGTTACCATCTGCGGCTATGACCAGCAGGACCATGACGCCAACCTCCACCGTTTTCTCCAAACGGCACAGAAATTAAATCTCACTTATAACAAGGAGAAATGCGTTTTCCGCAGAAACAGACTGGCCATCCTCGGCTACGTTGTGGAGAACGGAGTCCTGGGCCCAGACCCGGACCGCATGCGCCCCCTCTTAGAACTCCCCCTCCCTCATTGCCCCAAGGCCCTCAAACGGTGCTTGGGGTTCTTCTCATACTACGCCCAGTGGGTCCCTCAATATGCGGACAAAGCCCGCCCACTCTTTAAGGCCACACGATTTCCCCTGTCAGCTGAGGCGCGCCAGACATTCAGCTGCATCAAGGAGGACATCGCCAAAGCAGCCATGCGGGCGGTGGATGAATCCACTCCCTTTCAGGTTGAGAGCGACGCCTCAGAGGTAGCTCTAGCAGCCACTTTAAATCAGGCAGGGAGGCATGTTGCATTTTTCTCCCATACCCTTTCCGCTTCAGAACTCCGACACTCCTCAGTCGAGAAGGAAGCACAAGCCATCGTGGAGGCTGTTCGTCACTGGAGGCACTACCTCGCAGGTAGGAGGTTCACCCTCATCACCGACCAACAATCGGTTGCCTTTATGTTTGACAACTCGCAAAGGGGCAAAATAAAAAATGATAAAATCCTTAGGTGGAGGATCGAACTCTCCACCTATAGTTACGATATTAAATATCGACCGGGGAAGCTCAACGAGCCCTCGGATGCCCTATCCCGCGGGACATGCGCCAGCGCGCAGATCAGCCGTCTGAAAGCCATCCACGCTGATCTCTGCCATCCAGGGGTCACCCGGCTCACCCACTACATCAGAGCCCGAAACCTGCCTTTCTCCAAAGAGGAGGTAAAAGCGGTCACCAGGGACTGCCCAATCTGTGCAGAGTGCAAACCGCACTTCTATAGACCAGACAGGGCCCACCTGGTCAAGGCTTCTAGGCCCTTTGAACGCCTCGCGATCGATTTCAAAGGGCCACTCCCCTCAACTAACAAGAACATTTATTTCCTCAACATCATCGACGAGTTCTCCCCATTCCCTTTTGCCATTCCATGCCCTGATATGACCTCCCACACAGTCATTAGGGCCCTGCATAGTGTCTTCACCCTGTTCGGTTTCCCCAGCTACGTGCACAGCGACCGGGGTTCGTCCTTTATGAGCGACGAGCTGTGTCAGTACCTGCTCGACAAGGGCATCGCCTTGAGCAGGACTACCAGTTACAACCCCAGCGGGAACGGGCAGGTGGAGAGGGAGAACGCGACGGTCTGGAAGACCATCCTACTGACCCTCTGGTCTAGAAAACTCCAAGTCTCCCAATGGCAAGAAGTCCTCCCAGACGCGCTCCACGCAATCAGATCCCTCCTCTGTACAGCTACAAATCAAACCCCTCACGAGCGACTCTTCATTTTTTCTAGGGGCACTACCACGGGAGTCTCACTTCCGGCGTGGCTGAGGACACCAGGCCCGGTCCTCCTGAGGAAGCACGTCGGGGGCACAAAACTGACCCCCTTGTTGAAAAGGTGCACCTCATCCATTCCAACCCCCAGTACGCATTTGTGGAGTTCCCGGACGGTCGCCAGGACACAGTATCCCTTCGGGACCTGGCACCCACTGGATGCAGCCCCCCCCACCCCCGCTGAGGAACCCCTTACCCCGTTCCCTATGCTGCCGCCCCCTTGTGCCCCCGATTCCGCAAGCTCTCCCCACCGGTTCCACGCGCCAGAACCAGCCCGCCCCCAGTCTCCGGTCGAGCCAGAGGTGTATAAAGTTCGGACGAGACCCTCCCTGGAGTCTGCCATCGTACCCCAGCTCTTAACACCCACACAGCCACCGCAAGAGGCTGCAACCCCGGTGCTCCGCAGATCGAAAAGAACAATTCATCCACCGGACAGACTAACTCTGTGAGCCACCTCCCCCGCTGGACTCTATTTTTTCACAGGGGGTGAATGTGGTGAATGTGATTCACACCGGATTATAATCTGTATATAGATGTGTCTGTATTGTAAGTGCAGTTGCACTACCTGTCCTCCATGGGGAGTAGCTCTGGGAATGCTCGAGTTATACGGGGCTTCTCCCTTGGCTCTGCCCAGGACTCCTCCCCCGGAAGCTGCTGTATAAAAGATCAGTGCCACATGGTCAACCGGCCAGTTCACCGAAAGTTCAATGGCTAATAGGCTGGCTCTGTTGTGAGTGTATTAAAACCGCTATTCTAATCCTATAAGCACGTGTCCGTAGAATTGTTGGTTCCAACAGTCCACTACTGGCTAACTTGTACAATGGGATTTGAACACATTGATGTCGATTCCAGATTTGATTATGACACGATCCATCTGAATGCAGTGTCCATGGTCTCCCTGTTGTGTGCTCATTTAAAACTCACAGAAAGGTATTTCTCTGTTCAGTATGGAACAAGTATTCTCACAAAAGTTCATAGACACACAAACATGGGTCTGATGGATATGCTCTCAGCACAAAAGTTTATAACCAGTTTTCCCTGCTTTGCTTTGCTTAAAAAGATCATTCACTTGAAAAATAAAGGACACTGAATTTTTTTTTGCATATTGTTTGTCTGTAGTAGATGTATGGTCTGCTGTTGTTTTACAGACAGCAAATAATTTGCATGCATACCTTCATTGACAAACCTTCAAGTGCCGAAACAGGTAAAAGATCTCAGAAGTAGTCTTGCACTGGTTTAACATTCAATGCAATATTAGATCTTGGCACTATTTGAGGTTATACCCACCTTTCACAAAACAAGTGACCAGTGGTTGAGCGCCCAAGGTGTGTCCATCTGGCAATACAACGTAACGTAGACCAAGTTGATTTTTGCTGTGTTCACTGGAGCCCAGCCTGTGAAATAATGAGGTTAGAAGTTCTAAAACAGCCTCCACAAATGATTGCAGTGGATTATTTGTCGCCCATGGCAAAAACCTATCTAGTGCTCGATGTAAGTAGTGCAATGCTTCCTGGTCAATGGCCAGAAGGTAGATAGGATGGTGTCAGCAGTTTGTGCTGAAGGATCCTCTCGTTGTAAGTTTTTTCCTGATAACCTTTAGGACATAAGGTTGAGACAATGAAGCGGGTGACATATTGTTGAAGTACATTGAGAAATGAAATGCTTTGATGGGAATATCCCTTGTTCTCCTTACACTAGAATTTTAACAACCTTGCAAATCATGGTTGTGTTGGAGATCTTGGTACTATCATGAAACCATCAGCTTCCTTCTTTTCAACATTCTGTAAGCATCTGCTTATCAGACAGAAAGCGGCAAATACATAGGAAAAATAGCTTTTACCAGGTGACTGAAAAAGCATCTGTTGCCATGGCGCCCCGGGCTAGAAGCCAAGAAACGGTTTTCTATCTGTGCATTTAAACTTGACGCAAAAAGATCGACATCTAGTTTCCCAAACAACATGCACAGCTGTAGCTTCTAGTCTTATGTAGCTTCCATTCAAACTGGTCATTGAATTTCTTTGATTTATGTTCAGTTACTTGTTTCAAGACACCAAGAAAATGTTTCGTGAACTCGAATGTCTCTAGATATGCACCATTTCCAGAAAATCTTTACAGATTCATGACACGCCGATGATTTTGTTTCTCCCATATTGTTTATTTATGCCACTGCGTTTGTGTTGTCTAGATGCACAGCAATATGTACATAGCTGTTATTGTGTTGGCTCGAATAACACTCTGGAGGCATCCAGTTGTAATTAGAAATGGATTTATTAACAAAAGGCAAAGGCTGGTATATATACAGGTACAGAACGTACCAGAATGGGTCTTGTCTATACGGCTCTTGGGTCCACACTGCACTGGCCTCAGCTCCCAAGGTCCAGTGAAAACTCGCTGTTGGTCGGGATTTGAGCGCCTCCGCGGAATTAGCCCTGAGCTGGTCACAAAGGCCACTAGGCCCACCCCTTTAAAGAGGTTTTGCTACCATATCCCTACCCCCCCCCCCCCCCCCCCTTAAGTCCCTTATTACAACTGACACAAAACAATGTACAGGTTCAATATACAGTGCAAAAGACACCAGGGGAGAAAGAGTTCATCAAAATGTCAATCGGTCTGGGGACCTTCAAGTCCTCCAGACCTCCTGAGTTCCCCCACAGGACTTGTGTGGAGTAGAGTTGGACGACAACAAAAAATGTGCAAGTCGTTGGTGCAGTGGTCTGTCAGACTGTCTCCTCATGCCATTTTCAAAGATTTGAACAGCCCTCTCAGCCAAGCCATTGGATGCAGAGGCCATCCTAGTGTGGTGCATGCCATTAACAAGAACAAAATTCTGAAAGTCGTTCCCCCATAAAATGGGTGGCGTTTTCAGATACAACTTGTAATGTTCTTGTCAGATGGCCTGATTTATATTAGAAGAACACTTGTAGTTAAAGCTATAAATGATTTAATAACATTAACTGTGGGTACACCGTATACAAAACAACAGACGAATAACAATATGATCATGCACAAGCAACCTCACTCTCCAGCTCCCTCCAGCCAGTCTGAGGGGGTCACCTTACTCCAACATTCACGTATATACTAGTGAGACACCTAGTGGTCAGTTAATGAATTACAACACAGCCATGATATCACAACACAACTGATTCCAGCAGTCCATGAATAGCAAAACACACGGCATAAGGCATCTACCGTGGCTGCCAAGATGGTGGTCCCCACACCCTGTATCGATAGCCACCTGGAGAGGGCATCCACCAAAACTAAAAACATCCTGCCCACGAATGGGCCCGCATAGTCAACGTGTGCCCAGGTCCAAGGGCAGTCTGGCCATTCTCAAAGGTGGACATTGGCCAATGGGGGCAGGGATTGCTGAGTCTGGCAAGGGTGATACTGTTATACCATTTCTTTGATAGCTTTATCAATGTCTGACCACCATATATAACTGCATGTTCATCTTTGTTTGTCCTGGGTAGGCACTGGGTAGGTCCTCTGGCTGGTGGTGGAACGATGACTTGTGAGCACCACAGGATCTCGCCACCCTCACAGGGCAGTTCATCTTGCTGGGTAAAATAGGGTCTCAAGTGCTTGGATTTCTTATAGTGTCATCTGGTCTGTACCATTCGCTTGACTTTCAATAATATGGTATTCCTCTGGGTCCAGTTACCAATCTGGCCAGCCGACACTAGCAAGCTGTATAAGTTGTTCAAGGCCAATATGATCTCCTGGAGCACTGGTGGAGGTGGTACGGTTTTGGGTCGGCTCAGTGCACCTGGGTGCCCGGTCTGTGCTGGAATGCATAATTGACAGCCACTAGCAGCATAGCCCAACACTGTACCTTGCAGAGGCTATTGGTGGTATTGGTTTGTCCTCTGGCAAGAGGCCCAGTGGCAGCTGATAGTCGATGATAATGGCGAACTACCATCCGTACACATATTGGTGGAATTTCTTCACACCATATATGACTGCTGAACCCTCTTTCTCAATTTCAGCATAGTTTTTCTCAGCTTCTGAAAGGATCCTTGAGGCAAAGGCGGTGGGCCTATTTTGTCAGGCGATGCAGCACATGTGAGAATAATAGGTTTCACAGGGTCGAAGTGAACTAAAAGGTCCGAGGATTGTAATGCTTGCTTCACTAAGTGAAAAGCTTCCTCTTGAGGCTCCCTCCATTGCCACCATTGATGTTTCTTTAGTAGCTTGTGTAATGGTGCTAATGTTGTGACTAAATTTGGAATGAACCTTCCACAATAATTTACCGTGCCGAGGAATGATTTGAACTCAGTTACATTCTTGGATGCTGGAATGTCACGGATAGCTTTGACTTTCTCCTTGAGGTGATGTAACCTTGTTGCATCTGCACAAAATCCGAAATATGCCACTTCTGAGGCCTGGAATGTACATTGTTCGAATTTGAGGCAGACACCTGTAACCCAAAACCTTTTTAACATCTCCCGCAGGCTATTAGTGCCAGTAAATAAAACATCGTCAAGGTAGACCATCACCTTGAGAGACCCTTGAAGGGGGTTTTCGTTCGTACCTTGTAAAATAGTGCAGACTGGCGCTATTCTGAATGGCAATCTCGTGTACTGAAGTAGGCTCTTAGTGTATTTATTGTGGTGAATTTCTGGGAGGCAACTCACCACGGCCTTCTGAAGGGCAACTAGGGATGGGCAATAAGTGCTGACCTGACCAGCGACGCCCACATCCCGTAAATGAATTTAAAAAAGGATTCTTTGTCCAATTCTAATTGTAGGTATGCACGGCTGAGATCTAATTCAAGGTAGATAAGGCCTTCCACAGCTTGGCGTCGAGGTCTTTGATCCTGGGGATCAGGTGCCTATCCATCTGGGCAGCCTGATTTATGGATCATTTGTAGACCCCATAGATTGTTATGGACCAATCCAATTTGAGGGCAAGGTCTATGGGGGCTTCCCACTCAGAGAACTGGACCGGCCTGATTCTGTTGAGCTCTTCTAATCTCATAAATTCAGGTTCCGTCTTTTGATTCAAGGCATAGGGAACTGGCTTGGCTCTAAAAACATGGGTGTTGAATCTGGATTGACATAAATTGTGGCTTCGAGTCCTTTAATCTGGCCCAGTCACAGTAAAAAATGTCCTTGTATCTTCTTAGGACACCTTGAACGACGCTTGTTGGAAATATTTAAAAACTCCAGCTAATTAAGTTTGATTCACCGTAACCAGTCCCTTCCCACTAGGCTAGGTCTGTGCCCTTCCAGGACGACCAGAGACAGATGGGTCTCTTGCTCTTTGTACATCACTGGTGTGTTATTGGTCCCAAGGATTTTCACGGTTTCCCCAGTGTAAGGAGAAAGCTTGGCTGTGGTGCGGCTCAAATTTAAAGTTTGAGCTCCGTCGCGAATCTACTTGAACGTCTGCTCTCCTATATCTGTCACCAAGGCGCTGGTATCAACTTCCATTTTCAAGGGTTCACACTTAGGATCATTTTAATCCTCTCATGGGGATGTCCCCCTCCCCACAACAATAATAGTCCACCTCTGTCTTAGGTTGACGTACTGTTCTTTTCCCGGTCCTTTGACTCCAGTCCCGAGAATCAGGTCTGGCTCTCTGCTGTCCCTGCCACACAACTTGCGGCCATACCACTTCATACCTTGTCTGACTTCCCCTTCATCTTTGGAGCTCAGTGGCATCTTTTCAGGTGCACTCTGCCGCCTGAGCTGTCGCAATCGCTTTTTCCAACGTTCTGGAAATTACAGCAAGGAGTTTCTTTTGGATATTGAGATTATGGTTACCACAAACCAGACAATCACACAGCATATCGCTAATCACGGTCTCGAATTCGCAGTGCTTAGCAAGTTGACAAAGCCTGGCTATGAAGGTTGAGATGGACTCATTGGGGTCTCTGACTGCGAAGTTGAATTTATAATGTTGAAGGATAATCAAATGTACTTTGACTGGCTCAACTATCTGATCAAAGGACTTTGAGTTGGATGCCTCCAGGGATGTGAGGTTCCTTACTAAATTGTAAGTTCCTTACTAAATTGTAACTGTCAGAAGTATCATCTTTTGCTTGTCTTCCCCATGATCTCGTTCACGGTGAGGAAATAGCGATGTACTGGCTCCAATCTTCAACCCCTTGGTCAAATGGTATAGTTTACTTATTATGGCCATTTTTATGATTCCCTACACCTTTTTTAAAAATAATTTTTATTGAAAATTTTTTAATTTACACAACAAAATCAAACCATACTAAAATACCAACGATAACAGTAATAACAACAATCATAAACCTTCGCCCCACCTCAATGAACAACCCAACATATTAACAACAACTTAAGTTAACCCATTGTTAAGTTACACAACCGTAGCAAAAAAACAATATAGAAACTATAGTTAGGAACACCCCCCCCCCCCCCCCCCCCCCCCCGGGTGCTGCTGCTATTGACCAAGACACCTATCTTTGAGCCAGGAAGTCCAGAAAAGGCTGCCACCGTTTATAGAACCCTTGTACTGATCCTCTCAGGGCAAATTTAACCCTTTCCAACTTTATAAATCCCGCCATGTCATTGACCCAGGTCTCCACACTTGGGGGCCTTGCATCCTTCCACTGGAGCAAGATCCTCCGCCGGGCTACTAGGGATGCAAAGGCCAGGACACCGGCCTCTTTCGCCTCCTGCACTCCCGGCTCCACCGCAACTCCAAAAATCGCGAGTCCTCACCCTGGTTTGACCCTGGATCCAACCACCCTCGACACCGTCCCCCCCACCCCCTTCCAGAATTCTTCCAGTGCCGGGCATGCCCAGAACATATGGGCATGATTCGCTGGACTCCCCGAACACCTGGTGCACCTGTCCTCACCCCCAAAGAACCTACTCATCCTAGTCCTGGACATGTGGGCCCGGTGCAGCACCTTAAATTGGATGAGGCTAAGCCTCGCACATGAAGAGGAAGAGTTGACTCTCTCCAAGACATCTGCCCAAGTCCCGTCCTCTATCTGCTCCCCAAGTTCCCTCTCCCATTTAGCCTTCAGATCCTCCACTGACGACTCTTCCACCTCCTGCATTACCTTATAGATGTCAGACACCTTCCCCTCTCCGACCCACACCCCCAAAAGCACTCTGTCCATCGATGATTCCCTACACTTGATGGCACTTCTTCCTTTCCAATTGATCGTTCCTTCTCCCCATGAATCACAAAGTACTGTGCAGGCTGTGATTGGACGTTTTACCTCATCGCCAATGTGGGGGCTCGAGACAACACTCCAGAGGCTTCCAGTAGTAACAAAGTGGGTTATTAACAAAAGACAAAGGCTGGTATATGTACAGGTACAGAACACACTGGAATAGGTCTTGTCTCTTCCCCTTTGGGGTCCACACTGCGTTAGTCTCTACTCCCAGGTTCCCACGCTACCTCGCTATTGGCTGGAAATTGCATGCTCCTGCATGATTTGCTCTGAGCCAATCACATGGGCCGCCAGGCGTGCCCCCTTAAAGGGGCCGTGCTTTCACAGTTATGTAAGGCAAAGAAATACATTTTCAATTCAAAATAATTAATTTAATTTCTTCCTGCTCATGCTGCTTCTTCAGAATTCCATCTTCCACCAATGTGTGTGCTACCATTGGCTGCAGCACATCCTAATCCTGAGTCATCACTTGCATTGTGTACTTTGGTGTTCCCTTATCAATGTTATTAACTACGGTTGACACATTGACAATCCACCAACTTCACGATCTGCAGACGTAAGGATACTTTTTCTGTCAAAATGTCATTTCTCCTCTTTTAAAGCCCTTTGCGTTTCGAGTGGTCTGGGCCCATATTGTACACCAGAGAAGGCAATCACTAATTTCCAATCACAGAAGAAACTGATTTCATTCATGTTGAATGCGAGACCCACAAACATTTGCAGAGGCAACATATTTTCTCTGATTTTGCTTCACTCAAGCTGTCTTGCGTTGTGGAGGAGTTCAGTCTAAATGTTGGCAAAGTAATTTTGTGTACTGAGTGAAGAATGAATTTGTGTGGGCATATGACAAAACCAAGGTCAGACAGTATTTGGGCAGTTTCTCCTACTGTATCCATTGTTCCCCGTTTAATTGTGGCGACCAGTAAGGTGTCACCTATTTATACTACTACAATATGACCGTTGCTCCTCATAGTTGCAAATGGTCCCTGATGAGCTCAATGCATTCTATGCCCAATTTGAACAAGAGGTCAGCGAGAGCAAGTCCTCCACTCCAGAAACCTCGGGCGAACTTGTATCTGAGATCACCATTCCAGACGTCAGAGAAGCCTTCTCGAAGGTCAATCCTCGGAAAGCCACTGGCCCGGATGGGGTACCCGGATGAGCACTCAGGTCTTGCGCGGATCAGCTGGCGGGATATTTGCAGACATCTTCAACCTCTCTTTACAACAATCTGAGGTCCTTTTTTGCTTCAAGAAGACGACCATCATCCCTGTACCAAAAAGAAGCCAAGCAGCGTGTCTTAATGACTATCGTCCAGTGGCTCTGACATCCATCATCATGAAGTGCTTCGAAAGGTTAGTCATGGCACGAATCAACTCCAGCCTCCCAGATTGCCTTGATCCACAACAGTTTGCCTATCACTACAACAGTTCCACAGCAGATGCCATCTCCATGACCCTGCGCTCTACCCTGGGACACCTACATAACAAAGACACCTATGAGAGACTCCTATTTATCGACTACAGCTCAGCCTTCAACACCATTATTCCTATCAAACTCATCTCCAAACTCCGTGGCCTTGGCCTCGACTCCTCCCTCTGCGACTGAATCCTGAACTTTCTAACCCACAGGCCACAATCAGTAAGGAGAGGCAACACCTCCTCTACGATCATCCTCAACACCGGTGCCCCACAAGGCTGTGTCCTCAGCCCCCTACTATACGCCTTATATATTGTGTGGCCAAATTCCCCTCCAACTCGATTTTCAAATTTGCTGATGACATCACAGTAGTGGGTCGGATTTCAAACAATGACGAGATAGAGTACAGGAATGAGATAGAGAATCTGGTAAACTGGTGCGACGACAATAATCTCTCCTTCAATGTCAAGAAAACGAAGGGGATTATCGTCGACTTCAGGAAGTGTAGTGGAGAACATGCCCCTGTCTACATCAATGGGAACGAAGTAGAAAGGGTCGAGAGATTCAAGTTTTTAGGTGTCCAGATCACCAGAACCTGTCCTTGTCCCCCCCATGCTGACACTATAGTTAAGAAAACCCACCAACGACTCTACTTTCTCAGAAGACTAAGGAAATTTGGCATGTCACCAACGACTCTCACCAACTTCCACAGATGCACCATAGAAAACATTCTTTCTGGTGTATCACAGCTTGGTATGGATCCTGCTCTACCCAAGACCGCAGGAAATTACAAAAGGTCGTGAATGAAGCCCAATCCATCATGCAAACCAGCCTCCCATCCATTGACTCTATCTATAATTCCCGCTGCCTCAGAAAGGCAGCCAGCATAATTAAGGACCCCACGCACCCCGGACATACTCTCTTCCACCTTCTTCCGCCAGGAAAAAGATACCAAAGTTTGTGGTCACGTACCAACCGACTCAAGAACAGCTTCTTCCCTACTGCCATCAGACTTTTGAATGGACCTAGCTCGTATTAAGTTAATATTTTCTCTACACCTTGGTATAACTGTAACATTATATTCTGCAGTCTCTCCTTCCTTCCCTATGTACTGTATACATTGTTTGTACAGCAGGCAAGAAACAGTACTTTTCACTGTATACTAATACATGTGACAATAATAAATCAAATCAAATCAAATCAAATGGTGGTTTCAACAACTTTGTGAAGACGCAATGTCCTGAGCTCAGCCCATTTGGTAATGCTCATCGTGATAACTGCCACTGCCCATTTTCATCTGAATTTCAGATGTTTTCTGTGTTATCTTGCAATTGAGGAAGTGCAGCGGAGGTTCAATCAGCTGATAGCTAGATTGACGGACTGTCCCACAAGGGGAGATTGGTTGGACTGTGCCTGTGTTCACTCGAGTTTAGAGGGATGAGAAGCAATCTGACTGACATGTATTGCATTCTGACAGACTATATGCAGGGATGATGATTTCCACATTATACTGCCTCTGCCATGTATTTGCCCACTCACTGAACTTGTCGAAATCAACTCCTCACCACTCACACCTGAACCAAGTTTTGTGACATTAACAAACCGAAGGGAAAATATTTACAGGGTTAAGGGAAGAGGGTGAAGGAATGGGAATAGTGAAAATGCTCTTAAAACGTGTTGATACTGGTCCGACGGGCTGTAATCTAACCTTGCACACTTACCAAATCCTCCGTCAAGGGAACAAGCCCTGTATCTCCTACCTAACCCTGGAGATCGAATCTCACATTCCTGGAGATTTTTCCATCCTCAAAGATGCTCAAGATATTGACTAAATTTAAAGCAGAAATTTAGACAGATTTCTAAATCCCAATGACATAAAGGCATATGGGGATAATGTTGGGGGAAATGGCATTGAAGTCGATATCAGCCATGATTGTACTGTATAGCAGAGCATGCTCAATGGGCTGAATGGCCTACTCCTTTACTATATAACTGTCCTGGAAGTGTTTGATGGGAACAGTGCAGAGGGAGCTTTATTCTGTATCTAATGCTGCGCTGTACCTGTCCTGGGAGTGTTTTGAGCAGACATTGTAGAGTGAGTTATTTCCTGTCTGTAAGCCAGAAGGTACCAGTGCTGGGAGAGTTTGATGTGGACATTATAAAGGAGGTTCACTCTGTATCTAACTCTCCAATGTACCTGTTCTGGGATTGTTTGATGGGGACAGCGTGGAGAGAGTTTACTCTGTGAGGCACTCTCAATTACGACGCGAGAGCGAGGTCGGTAATCAAAGGCTTTAATATACAAAGAACAGGACAGCATTCGAGAGAAGTGTGCTCGCCACATGGAGCCTTATCCTATATACTGTTTCCTGGGGGCGTAGCCAGAGGCGGAGTCCCCCAGGGTTCCAAGCCTCTTAAAGGGGCAAGGTATTAAAGGTCAGGTACCGTTTACGACAGTTATTAATACCGTTCATCACATTCACCCCCTGTTTTTAAAAAAAAAACACATAGACTAAGTGTTTTAAATTATAAGTTCAGTCTTTGTGGCTGTCTGATCGTCCGTGCTGACTTTCGCTGCTCCGGTGGCGGCGCCGTGGATGCGGTCGGTTCCGATGGTGGTCTATCCGGGAGCACGGTTGACTGAGCCTTAGCCCGCCTTGGAGGGGGGGTGGTATCAGGGGTGATTAGGGTGGTCGGTGCCGGCGCCGGCTGGGGGGCAGGGGGCGCTATGGGGGGGGGGGGGGGCGCTGTCGGAGTCGGCGGTTCGGTGCGGGGCGGGGAGCGTCGGTAGAAGGGGGGGGGGGTCGGTGAGGAAAACGTCGGGGTCGGTGGGAGAGCCAGCGGGTGCCAGGTCTCGCAGGGAGACAGTATCCTGCCTGCCATCGGGGTGCTCGACGTAGGCATATTGAGGGTTTGCGTGCAGCAGGTGGACCCTCTCGACTATTGGATCCGTTTTATGGCTCCTCACGTGCCTCCGGAGTAGGACTGGACCTGGAGTCATCAGCCAGAGTGGAAGTGAGACCCCAGAGGTGGACTTCCTGGGGAAGACAAACAAACGATTGTGAGGGGTCTCGTTCGTGGCCGTATAGAGGAGCGACCCTAATGGAATGTAG
Organism: Scyliorhinus canicula; assembly: GCF_902713615.1. Lineage (NCBI taxonomy): Eukaryota > Metazoa > Chordata > Chondrichthyes > Carcharhiniformes > Scyliorhinidae > Scyliorhinus > Scyliorhinus canicula. Next base: position 99,865,627 of record NC_052163.1, read on the forward strand.
GGCATCGGGTAGGACCTCCTGCCAGCGGGTGATAGGGAGACTCCTTGACCGTAGGGCTAGGAGGACAGCCTTCCAAACTGTCGCGTTCTCCCTCTCCACTTGCCCGTTTCCCCGCGGGTTATAGCTCGTCGTCCTGCTCGAGGCGATGCCCTTGCTGAGCAGATATCGACGCAGCTCATCGCTCATGAACAATGTACCCCTGGTCGCTGTGGATATAAGCGGGGAAACCAAACAGTGTGAAGATGCTGTGCAGTGCCTTGATCATAGAGGCCGAGGTCGTATCGGGGCAGTGGACAGAAAAAGGGAAACGGGAGAATTCGTTGATGACGGTGAGGAAATAGATGTTGCGGTTGGTGGACGGGAGGGGCCCTTTGAAGTCCACGCTTAGTCGCTCACAGGGCCCAGAGGCCTTTATCAGGCGGGCCCTGTGTGGTCGACAGAATTGCGGTTTGCACTCCGCAAAGATCTGGCATGCCTTAGTCATGGCCTTGGCCTCCTCTGTGGAGTAGGGTAGGTTGCGGGACTTGATGAAGTAGGCAAGCCAGGTGACCCCCGGGTGGCAGAGGTCATCGTGGATGGATCTCAGGCGGTCCAATTGCGTGTTGGCGCACGTGCCGTGAGACAGGGCATCCGGGGACTCATTGAGCTTCCCTGGGCGATATTTAATATCGTACGTATAGGTGGCGAGCTCTATTCTCCACCTCAGAATTTTGTCGTTCTTTATTTTGCCCCGTTGTGCGTTATCGAACATAAAGGCGACCGACTGTTGGTCGGTGATGAGGGTGAACCTCCTACCGGCTAGGTAGTGCCTTCAGTGCCGCACGGCCTCCACTATGGTTTGTGCCTCCTTCTCGACTGCAGAGTGCCGAATTTCCGAGGCGTTGAGGGTTCGGGAGAACACTACTGGTCTGCTCGCCTGGTTGAGGGTAGCAGCCAAGGCGACGTCTGTAATCCGCTGGGAGACCCCCCCCACGAGTGCTGTTCCGTTTGGTTCCCGTTTGTGGAGACCAATATTGAACGGTGCTCACGCAAAGTCTCCGAGGTGAAGAGGATTGATCCCAACCCTCGGGTACCTCGGAAATCTGCACATTAAAGTGAGACTAGCTATGGGCAGCACGGTGGCGCAGTGGTTAGCACTTCTGCCTTACGCCGCCGAGGTCGCAGGTTCGCTCCCGGCTCTGGGCCACTGTCTGTGTGGAGTTTGCACATTCTCCCCGTGTTTGCGCGAGTTTCGCCCCCACAAGCCAAAGATCTGCAGGGTAGGTGGATTGGCCACGCTAAATTGCCCCTTAATTGGAAAAACAAAAATAAATTGGGTATTCTAAATTTATATAAAAAGTGAGACTAGCTGTCTTGCTTTAATATGCAGATTTGCTAAAAAGTGATCCCGCCCAAAATGGGTGGGATTCACATCGCAACGTCTCGCGAGATTGCACTAGATCTCACGAGGCATTGCGAGCCAGGTAGATTCCGGAAACAGGGCCTCTCGGCTTTTCTCGGCTACACTGCACCACGACGCGCTGCTTTTCGGGCACAGCATGACCATCAAATCACGCCTCTAGTCTACATGCTCAGACGCAGACAAATGCAGTCTGTGGCGCTAACCCATACCCTAGTATTTAGCATTAACCCATACTCCAGTCTGTAACACTGACCCATACTCCAGTCCATAGTGCTGACCCGTACCCCAGTCTGTAACGCTGATCCGTACCCCAGACCGTAATGATGACCCGTATCCCAGATCATAATGCTGACACATACCCGAGACCGTAATGCTGACTCGTACCCCAGACAGTAATGCTGACTCATACCCCAGTCCGTAATGCTGACTCGTACCCCAGACCATAACGCTGACCCTTACCCCAGTCTGTAGCACTGACCTGTACCCCAGACCCGTAACATTGACCCGTACCCCAGACCGTAACGATGCCTCGTACCTCAGTATGTAGCACTGATCCGTACCTCAGACCGTAACACTGACTCGTACCCAAGGATGTAGCACTGACCTGTACCCCAGACCATAAAGTTGACCTGTACCCAGTATGTAGCACTGATCTGTACCCCAGACCGTAACGTTGACCCGTATCCCAGACCGTAACACTGACCCGTACCCCAGACCGTAACACTGACCCATACCCCAGTCCGTATCGCTGACCCACACCCCAGTCTGTAGTGTTAACCCTTACTGCATTATTAAACAACTACAATGTGAGAGCACAGTAAGATGTCTTACAATACCAGGTTAAAGTCCAACAGGTTTATTTGGAACCACTAGCCTTTGGAGCGCAGATCCTTCCTCAGGTGAATGAAGAGGTGAGTTCCACAAACACGTGTATAGACAAATTCAATGATGCAAGACGATACTTCGAATGCGAGTCTTTGCAGGTAATTAAGTCTTTACAGGTCCAGACGGTGCAACTGGAGAGTGGGATAATCACAGGTTACAGAGGTGTGAATTGTCTCTAGCCAGGACAGTTGGTAAGATTTCGCAAGCCCAGGCCAGATGGTGGGGGGTGAATGTAATACGACATGAATCCAAGGTCCCAGTTGAGGCCATACTCGTGCGTGCAGAACTTGGCTATCAGTTTCTGTTCGGCGATTCTGCGTTGTCGCACGTCCTGAAGGCCACCTTGGAGAACACACCCAAAGATCAGAAGCTGAATGCCCTTGACTGCTGAAGTGTTCCTGCCTGCCGATTGCCGTGCGATGTCCGTTAACCGTTGTCGCCGCGTCTGCATGGTTTCGCCAATGTGAGAGCAAACAGGGCTGAAGTTTATTTGCCTCATTCTAGAATTTGCCCTCATTATTGATATTGGGCAGGATTTTCCGGCCACGTTCGCCCGGCGTCTGGAGAAACCCGCCCGAGGTCAATGGATTTTTCCATTGTCGGTGCCTTGCCCGTGGCGATCTTGCGGCGGGCGAGGCGGACGAATCCAGCCCATTTTGTTTGCTTGATCCATGGAGACAAATATCCCCAGTATTACTGGGAAAATGCTGTTTTGATTTCTGGTGGTGGGGGGAGAGAGATGGGGGAGGACGAAGCAATGTTCTAACCTGTACAAACTCCGTTAACAGTTTCTGCTGGGACAGGAATTCTGTCTATAATGAGAACCTTTGGAACTGGCTTCGGGTGCTGTTATTAGGCAGCTGTTCTTATGCTGGCTTATCACCAAGTCATTGATAATTGATGGACAGGGGGTTTATTGCATGCAGGTGGTCTGTTGTGCTGGTGGCTCTGCACAGGTGGTCTCGCCACAAAGCTGATCTCTCGACACAGGTCTCCCAAAAAATGTTTCACTTTTTCTTGAAGCTCAACACCTGGAGCCTTTTCCAAATGTGCTCCCCATAGCAGGACTTTGGGTCGACCCCTGGCAGTACACAGATCATGTTCACTGCACCCAGCAGTGATGGGGCATAGCTCTCAGAATCTGCAGATTCTCGAGGTGAAAATGGCTCAAAAGAAAAGAAGCAAAGGGGGAGCAATTAAATCTCTGTAGAAATCTACAACAATATTTCAAAGACTATTAATCCAGTCATTCCATGTGGGGTTGTGGTGGAAAATCATCAGGAGGTGAATTATGAATCAGTGCAGGAGCGCCATGCTCTTGAGTCACAATTGGATACGAGAGCCTTGAAGAGCAGGGCCAAGGAAAGCAATGAAAGACGGATACAATGAGCACATTGACATTCCCGGGAAATCGCCTGCCTCATTGGAAGTGGGAACTCCATCCTCAGTAAATTAGACGAGTGGGACTTTCTAATCTGTGTATGGGTCTAAACGAGACCGCGTGGATTTTCAGACCTTGTTTAGGAGTTAATTAATTTTATAGGAGCAATTCCTCTTCATGTCCTTCAACATCCAGATTGAGTTACAGCCAGTGACATCAAGCAGCAGATATGAAGCATCGTAGGTAATTATGCTGGTACGGGGCTGCACACCAGCTCCCTGTTCCTCTACACACTGGCAATCCAGCATTGGAAACATCACTTTTGTTTCCATTAAGCACAGGGGTGGTCAGACTGACTAGTTGTTTCAAGTTGTAGAAATAACATTTCAGGTCGTGTACAGGATATGGAGTGCGGAGCCACAGGAAAGGAGCAAGGCTTGTTGAGACAGCAGTCTCACTCAACATCCTTCTTAGCTGGGCTATTTTTAATTTTTATCTTCAGATCAGCTTTTGAATGTGTGCAGAAGGAGGCCATTCAACTCACTGAGTCTGTACAAACCCTCCAAAAGACCCAGACCCACCACCCTGCCCCATCCCCGTAACCCCACCTAACCGTTGGACCCCCAAGGGGAAATTTAGCATGGCCAATCCACCGAATAATCTTCGGACTGTGCGAGGAAACTGGACCAGCCGTTGGACACCCACGCAGTCACGAGGAGAATGTGCAAATTCCATACAGTCACCCAAGGTAGGGATTGAACCCGGGTCCCTGGTGCTGTGAGGCAGCAGCGCTAACCGCTGTGCCATCTTGCTTCCTCGGAGGTGGGGCATCAGTGACTTGACAGTAACCAGCTAATGGGCAAGTTCTTGCTATTCCAGCCATTGGAATCTTAACCCCTTCGAAGATTATTGGATGCGGGATCAAGCCCTAACCCCTACTTGTGTCCCAAGTCTTAAATGCCTGGAGGGGACCAATTAATTGCCCGCTCCCGTGATCCCCATCCAGTTAGAGACGGCGAGCATGCTCATGAGGTGCGAGAGCCAATCAGGATGTCTGAGGCTGTGGACAGCCTGAAATCCCAGCAAGAGAGGTGGGCAATCCTCATATAGGAAAGAGGTGGCAAGGGCACCTTAAGATGGAGGCATCCCCTGAAGAATTAAAAAATATTGGACACATAAAAACGTAGGCATGCTTACCTACATTTGGAGAAGGGAGGATATGTAGCTCTGGGAGAAGGTGAGAATTGAAGCAGACTCGCTGGAACCATGACCCCTGGCCTGTGGCCTATGGCTGGGAGGCTGCCTTCAGGCAACTGCCAGGGCTTCCATCTGTTATCGGGAAGATCCAAGCAGTGTGCCATTCTTCCCCCAATTGAACATCTAATTGCCTCCCTGTGCCTGCTGGGTGAGTAGCCGTTTCCATCCTCAACCTGCCTCTGACACACCACACAGGAGCAGAGGCAGGTGACATCATTTCCACAAATTTCTCTCCCTCCCAGCTCCGTGCAGCTGAAAAAAACTCTGCCCCGTTCTGAATATTTGTGCGTACCTCTGAAAGGAAAGATCAGAGATATCTGCATCTTTAGTAGTTAAAAATCTTCTGCAATGAGTAATCTTATTAACGTTATGCTTATATCTGCGCTGTGTGAATGAGGCACAGAGACAGACCTAAGTTTATGATCTGGTGTTTTGTTTGAGGCCCATGAAAGCATCAGGCAGAGTAAATCCAGACACAGTTTGTGTGTATAGAGCGCAATGTATTTAATAATAACTGGGAATAAAATGATCCAAATCAGAAGTTACCACAACCCTTCACTTGTCCCACTATGGCCCTGACTAAGGAGGACAAAGTCAGCAAGTGTTTCTGTTCCTGATCAGCATCCACTGACTCCGGCTGGGATGTATGTGAATCTTGGATGAGGAGAGGATCCGACTCACCTGTTATACCCTCTTTATTTGGAAAAGCAAGCTTATGCATGAAAAATGGCCCTGGGCAAGTGCGTAGGGATGATACCCAAAGTCCCCTGAGACCCCCCTCCCTAATTGAGGCCCTGTAGGACCCCATTCCATCAAGGCTCCCTGGACCAAATGGCAAAAGGAACCAGCGCCTGAGCGAAGATAAGTGGAGAAAATTTGATGTAAAATAAGGTAATGTCCACCTGACAGATTGCTCACGCCCAACTTGTTCATCAAAGACAACTTGATTCTGGCATTATCTCAAACCACAAAGCAGAGAGGTTGATGGAACATCACAAAGAGAAGAGGAAAAGTCCATAATCCAGCGAAGGAAATGCAATCTTCGACGATCACACGCTAACGAATCTGATTGTCCACCTAGTCTGGTCATGGGTTCTGTGGGTTCTTGCATGGCCGATGAATTCGATCCTAGAGCCTCTTCTTCGACTGTATTCTTGGCAGGTGTTTCCAGGAGGTGGGATTGGTCCTTGGACTCTAGATCGCTGCTGTCTCTTTCTCAGGCTCCTTTTTCGGGCCTCCTATTGCCGTCGGGTGTCCTCAAAGAATTGTGTCCCTTCAGTCGGGAGGTTCCTCCAAGTAGGTCTCTTCTGAGCAAGTGTCTCCCAGGCGTTGGTGTCTATGTTGCATTTCTTGCGGTAAGTCTTACGGGTGTCTTTGTAGTGCTTCCTTTGTCCTCCTCTTGTTTAGAAGCCTTCCTTGAGCTGGGCAAAGAAGGTTTGCTTTGGAAGTTGGTACTCTGACATCCTAAGCCTATGGCTGGCCCAGCGGTGTTGGTTTGGAATGATCATGGCCTCAATGCTGGTGCTCTTGCCTCTTTCAAGGACGCTGATATTAGTGCCCCTGTTCTCCCAGCTAATGCGGAGAATCCATCTTAGATGGTGTTGGTGGCACCTCTCCTGAGCCTTAAGGAGAAGCAATATTCTCCTGCAATTAAGTGAGTTTCTGTGTTAGAACTGGGTATTCTGGCTGTATAACAGGACTAGGCTCACATCTGCGGGAGCGGGGAGATCAATGAGTTAAACAGAATGTCTAGTGTCTAACTGGGCCTCCTTAAATGTTCTTGTTTTTGAAGTTAGCCAAAGGGTGAGGAAAACCAGATTGCCGCGGGTTACCATGCAGCAACTTTCCAGCTAGAAATTATTTTTTAAAACATTTTCTCTGCCAAGTGAAATGGAATGACTGGTAACCCTGTGGACATTCTAACTCCACTCACCCTTTGGCTGACTATGAGGAAGAACATACAAGGAGGCTCAGTGAGTCAGATGCTCTGAAATCTGCTGAACTCTCTCATCCTTCCCACAGACGGGGCCCATTGTTACATGGGTGTCAGGAGAGAACTGAATGAGGCTCTGCTGTGATGGCTTCACAGTCGAATAGCCAATTTGCACTCAATGCCTAGGCTCACTCTTGGAAAGATGGCTCAGGTATCAGTACCCCAGGAAGCAGGCAGTGCATTTCAGGAGGGCAAATGCAGAAAATCACTTCTTTGAACGAACATTATTTGGACTCTATGCTCTTAGTGACACGTTGTCACTTGCTGGAATAGCAGCAGTACAGAGATTGGAATTTCTGATTGTGTCAGTTACATGTCAGTAGCCAGCAGCCCACTGTAGCTACATTCCAGGGAGTGGGTCTGCTGTTGTGTATTATATCTAATCACAGTTTATTGTTCAGTGAGCAATTTGTCCGGTTAAACTGCACTTGTCTGTGCAAGTTGCCTTGTCCTGAAAGTGTTTACAGGGGATTGATCTGGAGTTTGTGGGCAAGAGGTTATTTGATTATTTGTCACATTTTCTAAGAGCTTTATGTGCTCTGGAAGTCGTCAGCATGAGTTCAATTTTATTATTGCTTTACTTGCTTCATGGGGTTTTATTGCCCGATGGTTTGGGGAGGATGGGGTGGTGTCTATGGTGGGTACACAGGCAACATGTCTACCCATACACATCTATATCATCTATGGTACACAGATCAAGGGGTGAACCCTATAAACCCATTATGGAACAAATGGTGTTCAACCTCTGCTTAGAACTGGCTTTGTGAAACGAGGGTTACATGTAGAGTAAAACTCCATTGACACTAACCCATGAAATATTCCAAATCATATATTGCACGGGTTGAATGCAGAGCAAAGGTCCCTCTACACCAGTATGTCTATGACCCAGCTCAGTCTGGGTTTACTGTATGTGGTTCACTTGCTGAGTCTGAACTAACTGTTCAATTGCATTTGAGCTAAGTTGGAATAGTTTGACTGGAGTTGTGTTCAACATTGGGGGAGGTGATGGCAGAGTGGTATTGTCACTGGCCTAGTAATCCAGAGACCCAGGGCAATGCTCTGGGGGCCCAGGTTCAAATCACGCCATTACAGACGGTGACATTTGAATTCACGAAAAGTCTAATGTTGACAGTGAAATAATTGCCGTCTGTTGTAAAAACTCTTTGTTCGGACTTCAAAGATTATTGTAAAAACCCTTTGCTGAAGGGCAATTATGGATGGACAATAAACAATGGGTAACGTCCCATGAACAAATTAAAAAAAAAAAACATTTTCACCCTGTGGTTGGGAAGCACAGCATGTTGGAAGTAAAATGAGAAGCTCATTCGCCTAGAGCAGGTGGAAAACCATAAGAGCCACTGATCCATTGGGGTCTCATCTTCATAATGGCACCTGGCACCAGTCTCTGTACATGGGCACTGAAGGCAGGTCTGTACATCACATTGTGAGATGGTAAAGAAAGTATTGGCAAATATACCTTCTCTGGACATCCTAAAGAGTTTTCCAGCCAATTGATTATTTTTGAAGTTCAGTCACTATTGTTATGAGAGCAATGGCAGCCATGTTTTGGGATGTGGGCATTGCTAGTAAGGTCAGCATTTATTATCCATACCTAATTGCCCTTGAGAAGGTGGTGGTGAGCCGCCTTCTTGAAATGCTGCAGTCTATCTGCCGTAGGTACACCTACAGTGTTGCAAGGGAGCTCCAGGACTCTGAACTAGTAACAGTGAAAGAATGGCGATATAGTTCTAAACCAGGATGGAGAGGTGTTCCCATTCGTCTGCTGCCCTTGTCCTTCTAGGTGGTACTGAGCACATCAAACCACCACAAACCATAATGAGATAAATGATCAGTTAATCTGTGTCGGTCGAGGGATAAATAAATGTTGGCCAGGACAATGGGAGAACATTCCGGCTCTTTAATGAGTCTCACAGGATCTTGCAGGTCCTCCTGAGCAGGAAGATGAGGCGTCCATTGGATGTTTCATGTAAAAGATGGATAAGGGGAAACAATTTGCTGCTGATCCTTTCCCCCCATATCTCTGTATCCTATCATGACACAAAAACAGTGACGTACTGAATGGCCAGTGTGATAAACAGGCCAACAGGAGTTGCAAGTTTGAACCAATGTTTGGGACATTTAATTGCTGACCACTCTGGGTATAATGCATTTGGTCTGAGCAGTAGTCAGTTTATTAAGTGGAAGCACAATTAGTATAACAAAATAGTACTTTGCAAGTCAGAATTTGATCTTGGGAACACCGGCTCTGGACTCGTCAGTTGATTGGGATGCTGTCTCCTGCTCTATTCTTGTTGACCATAGTCTATCTTCTCTTGGTCATGGGTGAAACCACATCTAAGCCAACCTGATTAATTTATTATCATTTTATTATTGACCTGATTAGTTTACCACTTTCATTATCATCCATTACTTTACATGCCCCTCAAGCATGACATCTTTGTTTATTAAGCATGGCGACCTTTTAGCTAACATAGATAACATGACTTACTTCTTTATCTTTGCTAATGCCTTTTTACAGAGTTCAGCAGACAAAAATGCTTATCCAAGCTTCCAATCAACCAAAGGTCAGAATACCCTCTGACCTCAGCTTTAACAACAGCTTGATATTTCTTTCCACCATCCCCATTGCTCCCTGGCATTTTCTGTATCAATATTCCCTTACTAACCTACATATTCCTCACCTTGAGGGTAAAGTGCGGCTGATCACCTTCACAAATTACTATAAATAATAACAGCACACTTGATACATATAACTACACTGCTACGCTACCAAAACCCATGACAAATATATTTCACAAACCTATGCTTTGAGCTCCAATGTTCTGACTTCCAGTTTTGTCTTTGGCTGGTGTTACTCGGGGTTTTGAAGACATTTATTTCATGGATGTGGACGTCGCTGGCTAGGCCAGCATTTATTGCCCACCCCTGTTCATCTGTGAAGAATATGTCATCTGCTTTCATCCAATTAAACTGTGAACTCGTGTTTGGTGAGATCCCATATGATCTCAAAGGAATAGATGGATCTCTGCTCTGCATATTCCCGTTAGCCTGAGGTAAAGTAAATATAGCATCTTCATGTTTAATCCCTGCAAGATAGAGATCAAGTTTAGCATTCATTCTTTAATGTTTTTAATTGATTTATGTGGAACCAGTACATCTTTGATTCCTGTTCATGTCCCTCAGGAATTTGCAACAAATACACAGCAGGACTTAATTTTTCCAATATACTGTATGATCTTGACCTTTGATATTAAATAAGTGTTCCTTTGGTGTAAAAGTCTGCAACATCACCCAATCTTCTACCTTATACTCAAGTGGTTTGACCCTTTGATCAAAATATTTTCTTGATTTGGTTTTGGGATGTCCCAATATTTCTGGCCATTGACTTTCCTCACATGATTAATTAACTCTTGCAGCCATTTCTGACTATATGGTTGGAGGGTAAGTGGTATTTTCCCTCTATGTCTTGGTACCCCCACCTGCCTCCAAGTCATTGCCTTGTACGGACTAACTCCTGTGGTCCTGTGAGCTGGACATTTTATTGCCATGAAACATAGGGAAGTATGCCTGTCCACTGAGTGGGATGATCTGTACACAGCTCGATTAGCATCATCTTCAGTGTTCGATTACTCCCTTCCACAATTCCTGACCAATGTGGATGATGTGAAATATGTAGGGTGTGATCAAATGGAAAGGTTTCTAAGTGTCATTGTGGTGGGTTTTGCTGGGTGTCACCCCCCGCCACGCCCTGGCCCGAAACTCTGTTGGCAAGTTCCCCACCGCTGTCTAACCACTCTTAAGCACTTTATTGGGCCCTAGAAAGTATCTTCCCTCTCAAGCCCACACTGAGGAGTTAAACCCGTTGGGCAGACTGGCTCCTCATAGATCGGGCCATCATATTGAAAGGGTGCCCAATCTCTCAGCGAGTTGAGGGTCCCTCACACCCTATGCCCCCTTTCTGCCCGCCCCTTCCAGATCCCCCACCTTCAAACCCTCAACCTTCCTGAGGCCCCAATGTAAACCTCACCATGTCCTCCATAGCGACCCGGCTGTTCTTCCGGAGACATTCAGTCATCAGCACCCGAACCATCTTGGTGCAGCCGCTCGGGCCTGGAATTCTTGCCACGGGCCCCCCCTTCGATCTGTCTTTCTGGACATTTCGGACATTGAAGTGACACCATCAGAAGAGTAAGAACTGACACTCCCTCTCACCGTCAGTGAAAGGTTCTCCGCTGGCTGAACGTTTCTCCCCACTTTTCGCTGCCGCCTCGTTTGGTGCCAGTCCGGGTATGAGGCATTTATAATAAGCAGTAGTAGGTTTATTAAGTACAACAAAATGATAATTAGCAGGGCAAAAGTCACAATGTGTTTTTAGGAACAGAGTGTCCGCCTCCTGCTCTGTTCTTGTTGACTGTAATAATCCACATGGGGTGGGAATGATAATCTTCCCTGTGGCCCTTGAAGAGTATGAGCTCCCCCGCTAGGGGCAGGGATCTCTATTAACCTGTGTATAAAAGGTCGGCCAGTAAGGCCCCGATGGGACCAGTAACCCGGTAGGGATCTATTGGGCAGTGTCTATATTGTGTGTAAATAAAAACTCAGTTTCTCTCATTTACTCGGTGTGGACACCCCGTATCCTTATTAAATTGACCACAGTGTCTCTTCTCTTGTTTTGTGTGTCGCGGGTCACAAGACTCGCCTTATACCTTTTTGCATGCTACTTTGCACCGTTTGGTGACTGATTCGCTTATCCCGGAGTAAGGTGAAACCACATCTCAGCCAACCTGATTAGTTTGTTACTGACCTGATTAATTTGCCATTATTTAATTATTGTCCGTTACTGTACTGTTAGCCCACACGCATGATATTGTTTACGAAGCAGGAGACCCTTTCGCTGACACAGTTGACACAATACATAAAGTTGAAAATACTGGCCAATCTCAGCATATATAACAGCATCTGTGGAGAGAGAAGGGAGCTAACGTTTCAACTCTAGATCAACTCGCAACATTAGCTCCCTTCTCTCCACAGACGCTGCCGGACCTGCTGAGATTGGCCAGCATTTGACCCCTGGCTTCTCCGAATTTTGGGAATGCAGATTTCCTGCAGGTCAGGCAGACCAGGGGAAATGAACATTTCCCTCTAACTTTCGTGGGCTCGTTTACATTTGTGGGGCCCACTCTCCAGCATTTAATACTTCAGTAATGTTGGAATGGAACCCCTTTAAAAGAGATGGTGATACAGTGCATTTTGGTCTGGAATTCACTGGACATCTGTCTGTCCCTGGGCTGCCAGACAGCTTGTGGTGGTGGGGCAGACCCTTTAAAGCGAGGCATTGGAACCAGGGCAAGTGAAGGAAAGCGGCCTGAACACAATAGCTTCCCCAAGGCTGGGGTTATCCTGGAGCTCAGAGGCTTTGGCGTCAGGAAATTTACTTTGGAGCTGACTAGATGTTTACTTGCAGTAATTCACGCCTGCAGAAACAGTCAATACTTCTGTTGGCGAGGTTGGAGGAAGCACCTCCCTGATCAGTATCTGACTGTGGCAGCTGGTGTTAGTTTAGATTCAGCTCGCTTTTAACCATTCGATAAACGGGTAGCAAATTCTGGGCAAAAAAGGTCACGGGGTTGGTTTCTAAGAAATCAGTTGACTGGGAAAGGTTGAGTGATAAGTGGGAAATGTAGTTTCCTGCCCTGTGTCGCCAAAGCTCCCTGGCTTTTTTATCTCGCTCACCCGTTGTCTGGAGACAGACAGCACAATGAAGGTGGAAGGCTTTGAATGTAGTTTTCAGCAGGGACAGTTTTTGTTTTGGTGTTCATTAGGGTGCCTGCTTCCCCGATGCTTTGCAAAACAGTTGATCTATCTCCAACTCTGCTGTGCTGTTCCTTGACACCACTGCAGTGTCAAGCCTGTGCCTTTGAACCTTGTACTGCTGGCTTCGGCAGTCTGACTCACAGCTGGCCCTGTTCATTACAATGTGGAATGTCGTTATCCAGCTGTGGGAATTGATTCCGTGCACATTCTGGGCGATGTATGGTGTTTCCTTCATGAAATAGACGTGGGAGAAAAATATATGAATTACACACATTCTGATGGAACAATGTGGGTGAGGAACGCCTGTCTTCCCAGTGCTGGTCACGGTACAATAGTTAATTTTAAAAAAAAATGTATTTTATTACAAACATGTATCAAAACAGGTTACAGCAAATAAACACCCCAGGAAACATACTTTCCAACAATCAACTATACAGTCTGTACAGATTTTTCTCCTTTTTCACCCCCCCCCCCCCCCCCCCCCGCGGCGAACAGTTCCTTAAACACGGTCACAAACATCCCCCACCTTTTCTGAAACTTCCCTGCTGAGCCTCTTAACTCATATTTTATCTTCTCTAACCGCAGGTAGTCGTACAGGTCACCCAACCAAGCCGCTACCCCCGGTGGCGTAGCCGACCTTAACTCCAGCAAAATTTGCCTCCGTGCAATCAGAGAGGCGAAGGCCACGACATCGGCCTTCCTCCTCTCCATGAGCTCCGGCTTCTCTGAAACCCCAAATATCGCCACCAAAGTGTCCGGGTCCACTCCCTCCTCCACTATCCTGGCTAAGATCGCGAACACTCCCGCCCAGAATCTTCCCAATTTTTCGCAACCCCAAAACATGTGCGCGTGATTCGCTAGCCCCCGTCCACACCTCTCACGCTCATCTGCTACCCACTGAAAGAACCCACTCATTCTCGCCCGAGTCATATGCACCCTGTGCACCACCTTAAACTGTATCAGGCTCATCCTTGCAGAAGAGCAGGTCCCGTTTACCCTTCGCAGTGCCTCACTCCATACTCCCTAATTGATCTCCCCATCCAACTCCGCTTCCCATTTCTCCTTGATCTTCACCATCCGCTCACCTCCCTGCTCCCCCAGAATAGTGTTTTTTTAGTGGACAAGCAGCCCAAAAGGCCTGAGCTAATCTTCCAGAGGCAAATCACGACAGTTTGAGGGTTTTGAGTTCAGTTAATTAAATAAATCCGTATCAAGGATGGAGCACAAAGCTACTGTAACAATCCAACTGTGTCACTAACTGTTCATTAGGCAAAGAAATTAGAGAAGGGTGGCATGGTGGCACAATGGTTAGCACTGCTGCCTCCAAGCACTGGGGACCCGGGTTCAATTCCAACCTTGGGTGACTGTTAGGAATTTGCACGTTCTCCTTGTGTCTGTGTGGATTTTCTCCAGGTTCTCTGGTTTCCTCCCATAGTCCCAGGTCAAACATGGACAAGGAAATGTTCTGCTGGTTACTACCTTCCATTAGTAGATGACTCTGTACTTCTCCATGTTGAAGAACACTTGGAACAAGCATTGAGAGGAGCAAAGGCACAGAATGGACTCTGGGTGGATGATTTCAATGTCCACCACGAAGAGTAAGTCAAAACCACTAGTACTGACTGAGCTGGCCAAGTCTTGATGGCTACTTTTGTAACCATCTTCAGCTAGAAGTGCTGAGTGGACGATGCATCCAGGCCTTCTCCTGCATTCCCCATCATCACGATGTCAGTCTTTTGTCAACTTCACTTCCTCAAGTGATATCAAGGCTGTTTGTATCAGATACAGTAAAAAGGCTATGTGCCCTGACATTATCCTTGAGGTTGTACTGAGATGTGCTACAAGCCCTGGACAACAGCCAAGCTCTGGCTCATAAGTAGAAAGTAACATTCAAACTATACAAGTGACAGGCAATGGCCATCCGCAACTAGGAAGAATCTGATCATCTCTGTGATGATATGCATAAGCCATCTTCTATTTAATAATGTACATGATCTCCGACCAGCAGGTGGCAGTGTAAACCTATCATGTGACTTTGTGCCTCAGGGAATTGGGGTAAGTCGTATTGGTGGATAGACATATTTTTCAGTATCATGGAATCATAGAATTTACAGTGCAGAAGGAGGCCATTCGGCCCATCGGGTCTGCACCAGCCCTTGGAAACAGCACCCTACCTAAGCCCACCTCCACCCTATCCCTGTAACCACACTCAGCCTTTTTGGACATGAAGGGGAATTTAGCGTGGCCAATCCACCTAACCTGCACATCTTTGGACTGTGGGAGGAAACCAGAGCACCTGGAGGAAACCCACACACACACTGGGAGAACGTGCAGACTTTGCACAGTGACCCAATCCGGGAATTGAACCTGGGACCCTGGAGCTCTGAAGCAACTGTGCTAACCACTATGCCACCGTGCCCCCCACCCCCCCCCCCCCCCCCACTAGCTCTAGGATTGTTAGTTAAGTGTTAACAGTTTGTTGTATATTTATTCCAGTTATCTTTACCACGCAGTTGTTCATAATAAATTAGGGTTAGGGTTGTCAAGAACTTGTCAAGAACTTGTCTACAGAACATGACAATCTCCTCTTGATATTCAATAGCATTATCAGCATTGAACCTCCGCCATCATCAAATCCTGGGGTTACCATTGACCAGAAACTGAACTGGACCAGCCATATAAATACTGAGGGTACAACAGCAGGTTACAAGATGGATATTCAGTAGTGAGTGATTCACTTCTCCAAAGTCTGTTCAGAAAGTGGATCAAAGTTTATGGAGAGTGGAGGTGGAGGCAAACCAGGAGAGTTGCACTAATCCAGCCTGGGATGGGCAATGACTGTTCCCTTCTTGGTGTTTCCCACATCCCAGAGACAAAGTAAAACAAATTTAAAAGATCTGGATAAGAATGAGCTTTTGAAGGTTAAGGACATACTGTAAATTGACAACAAGTGCATGTATAGAAATTTCCTGTCAGCACGATGTATTTCCCAACCATTTGAAATGAATGCAGCTTAATTACATGTAATCACTGTTAACATTCCTGGAGATTAATCGGAGTATCAAATTTTCCCCACTCTGCTCAGTGAGGCATATTTTTTGACACCAGCCAGAAATTTGTAATACAGATCTATAGGGAATGAGAACTAATATGTTTCTAATTAAACAAAATGGGGTGTGAAGTGAATAAAGCCGGCAGGCGCCTATTAGTATGACCACAGCCACCTGGAAAATGGCTGTAGAATAGAGTAACTAAAGAATTACACGGTTATGGAGCAACAACATTACACAGAAATCAAATTCCTTATTATATTATTTTTAAAATTCCACAAATCCCTTTCATTCATCTCTCTCTCTCTGATTTGCACCTGGTCCTCCTTGAATCTCTCTCTCTCTCTCTCTCACTGATGTTTCCTCTGGTACTTATATGATCTTTAGATTCTGGGATGCATTGAATCTCCCCAGCATTCTCTCCCAAAGCACACTCAGCACAAGGCAATGTAAACACCTGTACTGCTCTGCTTCCTCGGGCCCTGGACGACTGGCCAGTGCATTGAGAATCCCTCATATTGAGAACAACTTTCATTACTGACTGGTTCGCAAGGCGCAACCCGGGTGGGCGAAAGGGGCATTTTTGTTCTGGGATTTTACTTCTGCCAATGACTGGGGAACTGTGGTACAGTTGGAGGGACTGGGCTGTGTAAAATCCACTGTACTCATTGGGAAGCAGATGGACGAACTGCCAATTACAGGGTCGGAACAAACCATCATGGTCGATGACAAAACAGCAACAAAGGTCCTTGACTGCCAGATGTGGAGGTGGAGTGCCAGATGCGAAAGTGAACAGAGTATTGTGTGGAATTGTTTGGAATTTAAACCAATACTCATGTTTTCACATAGCTGGATGGTTGCGTTATTAAGTGGATTGTCAGTTGATAATAGGCTGCTAGTCAATGAGATTACAATATTTTTAGATTAATATTCCTGAGTATTTTACAGAACGTTGTAGTTCATTGTACCCCAAGCACATCACCTGAGACCTTTACTTCCCTCCCTAGAATTGCTTTATTGTCTGCTATCATTCCAGGAATATATTACATCACAGAATTCTAGAGCATTGCCATTCTTTTTTTGAAATAGTTTTTATTGAAAAATTTTGAATTTATACAACAATAACGCACCATAGTAAAATACCAGAAATAACAATAATATTAGCAATCATAAACATTCGCCCCACCTCCATGAACAACACAGCATTTTAACAACACAAATTAACATAATATAAAGTTACAGAATAGAAACTACAATAAGGAACACCCCTCCCCCCCCCACCCCCCACCCCCCGGGTTGCTAATGTTATTGACCAAGATACCTATCTTTGAGCCAGGAAGTCCAGAAAAGGCTGCCATCGTTTATAGAACCCTTGTACTGATCCTCTCAGGGCAAATTTGACCCTTTCCAATTTTATAAATCCCGCCATGTCACTGATCCAGGTCTCCACACTTGGGGGCCTCGCATCCTTCCACTGTAGCAAGATCCTTCGTCGGGCTACTAGGGACGCAAAGGCCAGGACACCGGCCTCTTTCGCCTCCTGCACTCCCGGCTCTACCGCAACTCTGAAAATCGCGAGTGCCCACCCTGGTTTGACCCTGGATCCAACCACCCTCAACACCGTCCCCGCCACCCCCTTCCAGAATTCTTCCAGTGCTGGGCATGCCCAGAACATATGGGTGTGGTTCGCTGGACTCCCCGAACATCTGGTGCACCTGTCCTCACCCCCACAGAACCTACTCATCCTAGTCCCGGACATGTGGGCCCGGTGCAGCACCTTAAATTGGATGAGACTAAGCCTCGCACATGAGGAGGAAAAGTTGAATCTCTCCAGGGCATCCGCCCAAGTCCCGTCCTCTATCTGCTCCCGAGTTCCTCCTCCCATTTAGCCTTCAGCTCCTCCACTGACGTCTCCTCCACCTCCTGCATTACCTTATAGATGTCAGACACCTTCCCCTCTCTGACCCACACCCCCGGAAGCACTCTGTCCATTGTCCCCCGCGAGGGCAGCAGAGGGAATCCCTCTACCTGTCGCCTAGCAAACGCCTTTACCTGCAAGTATCTGAACATGTTCCCTTGGGGAAGCCCAAATTTATCTTCCAGTTCCCCCAGGCCCGGAAACCTCCCGCCAATAAACAGGTCCCTCAATTTACTGATGCCCGCCCTTTGCCACCCCCTAAACGCCCCATCTTTGTTCCCCGGGATGAACCGAAGATTGCCACCCAGTGGAGCCTCCATCGAGCCCCCTGTTTCCCCCCGATGCCGTCTCCACTGTTCCCAGATTCTTAGGGTCGCCGCCACCACCGGGCTCGTGGTAAACCTCTTAGGGGAGAGCGGAAACGGCGGCGTTACCATGGCACCCAGGCTCGTACCTCTACATGACGCCATCTCCATTCTTTTCCACGCCGCCCCTCCCCCCTCCATCACCCATTTACGCACCATTGACACATTGGCCGCCCAATAGTACCCCAGAAGGTTGGGCAGCGCCAGCCCGCCTCTATCCCTCCCTCGCTCCAGGAAAACCCTCTTCACTCTCGGAGTCCCATGTGCCCACACAAAGCTCAAAATACTGCTAGTCACTCTCCTAAAGAAGGCCCTGGGGATAAAGATGGGCAGGCACTGAAAGAGGAACAAGAACCTCGGAAGCACCGTCATTTTGACGGACTGTAACCTCCCTGCCAACGACAATGGCAGCATGTCCCACCTCTTGAACCCCTCCGCCATCTGATGTACAAGTCTGGTGAAATTATGTTTGTGAAGAGTCCCCCAGTCCCTGGCCACCTGCACCCCCAGGTACCTAAAGCTCTCCCCTGCCTGCCTAAGCGGGCGCCTACCAATTCCTTCCTCCAGGTCTCCAGGGTGCACCACTAATACCTCACTCTTGCCTAAATTTAATTTATAACCTGAAAAGGTCCCAAACTCAGCTAGCAGCTCCATCACCCCCGGCATCCCTCCCACCGGGTCCGCCACATACAGTAACAGGTCATCGGCATACAACGACATCCTATGTTCTTCCCCACCTCGCACCAAGCCTCTCCACCTCTCTGAATCTCTCAACGCCATCGCCAGCGGCTCGATTGCCAGTGCAAACAACAAGGGGGACAGGGGGCAACCCTGCCTGGTCCCTCGGTAAAGCCGGAAGTACTCCGACCTCCTCCCATTCGTGGCCACGCACGACATCAGGGCCTCATATAGCAGCCTTACCCATCTAATGAACCCTTCACCAAATCCAAACCTCCCCAACACCTCCCATAGGTACCCTCACTCCACTCTATCGAAGGCCTTCTCCGCATCCAGCGCCACCACTATCTCTGCCTCCCCCTCAATCGCCGGCATCATGATGACATTCAACAATCTCCGCACATTCGTGTTCAGCTGCCTTCCCTTCACAAAACCTGTCTGGTCCTCGTGCACAACCCCTGGCACACAGTCCTCTATCCTGGTGGCCAGGATTTTTGCCAGCACCTTAGCATCCACGTTGAGGAGAGATATGGGCCTGTATGAACCACACTGCTGGGGGTCCTTGTCCCTCTTTAAAATTAATGAGATCAGCGCCCGCGACATCGTCGGGGGCAAAGTCCCCCCTTCCCACGCTTCATTGAGTGTCCGCACCAGCAAGGGGCCCACTAGGTCCACAAACTTTTTATAAAATTCCACCGGGAACCCATCCGGCCCCGGTGCCTTCCCTGACTGCATCTGCCCGATCCCCTTAACTAGCTCCTCCAGCTCAATCGGAGCATTGCCATTCTTAATTGCACATTGTTGGCCTGAATTTCTTTCCCACACATGTACCACTTATGTGCACGGTGGCACAGTGGTTAGTATTGCTGCCTCACAGCGTCAGGGACCCAGGTTCGATTCCAGCCTTGGGTGACTGTCTGTGTGGAGTTTGCACGTTCTCCCCATGTCTGCGTGGGTTTTCTCCGGGTGCTCCAGTTTCCTCCCACAGTCCAAAGATGTGCAGGTTAGGTGAATTGGCCATGTTAAATTGCCCCTATAATGTCCAAGGATGTGCAGGTTATCTTACGGGGATAGGGCAGGGTGGGCAGGGGGGAGTGGACCTGGGTAGATTGCTCTTTTGGCGGGTTGGTGCTGACTTGATGGGCCAAATGTAGGGATTCTATGAATTCCTGCTCTTCCCTGCCTCCCTCCCCCAAACAACCCCCCCTTCCCCAACATATATACCCCTGCACCCTTAAATGATATGCTTTGTAATAATTTTATAATAATCTTTATTGTCACAAGTAGGCTTACATTAACACTGCAATTAAGTTACTGTAAAAAGCCCCTAGTCGCCACATTCCGGCGCCTGTTCGGGTACATAGAGGGAGAATTCAGAATGCCCAATTCACCTAACAGCATGTCGTTCGGGAATTGTGGGAGGAAATCGGAGCACCCGGAGGAAACCCACGCAGACATGGGAAGAACGTGCAGACTCCTCACAGTCAGTGACCCAAGCCGGGAATCGAACCTGGGACCCTGGCGCTGTGAGGCAACAATGCTAACCACTGTGCTACTGTGCCGCCCTCTGTCAGAGGAGATTCTACAGTCATCACAATGGTGGCTCCCCCTCACTCCACGTTGTGGCTCTGAATGGATTTCAGCTCCTTTCTGTTCTCTTCCCGGCTCATCTCCATTCCCTGCCTTCTGCATCTTGGTTGGAGTGCAGGGAGCTGATATCCTGGGAGAGGAGGAAGCTGGAATCTTTCTTGAACTGGATTTAATGTCTGTTTGTGAAAATCTTTTCACATGATCCCATTATCCTTTAAAACTAAGGCCACGGATTTTCAGCTTTAATAAATTAATGAGCAATACCACAGAATTTGAACCCCAAATTTGAATAACAAATATAAAAAGGAAATTCCAAAATGCAATGTAACAAAATAGAATTTATCCATTCAGCCATTGAGAATAATTTGCCAGGATCAGGAACTGAGTGGAGTGCGAGATTCACTAAACAAGGCAGAAAACCCACAGGATTGGGTGGAATGTCAGTTTTAAGATCTCTCCAATATTACCAATATTACTACATTCACTTCAGGGTTTTTTTTTCCAATTAAGGGGCAATTTAGTGTGGCCAATCCACCTCCCCTGAACATCTTTGGGTTGTGGGGGTGAGACCAGCGCATACACGGAGAGAATGCGCAAACCACCACATGCACAGTTTGAACCTGGGTCCGCGGTGCCATGAGACAGCAGTGCTAACCACTGCACCACCGTGGTGCCCAATTCACTTCAGAGTAAAAGTGTAAAATCGGCATGACCCCCCCCCCCCCCCCCGCCTAGTATCTCCCGCTAGTAGATAACCAGAGTGATCCTGCTTATCCTGCTCGTGAACCCTGTCGCTGGCCAGCAAGATAGGACTCTACCCCCTCGTTTGGATAGCCTCCACTGTCAGACCAGGAACTGAGTGGAGTGCGAGACTCACCTCCACTCATAGAACATAGAACAGTACAGCACAGAACAGGCCCTTCGGTCCTCGATGTTGTGCCGAGCAATGATCACCCTACTTAAACCCACGTAACCCGTATACCCGAAACCCAACAATCCCCCCATTAACCTTACACTACGGGCAATTTAGCATGGCCAATCCACCTAAACCGCACATCTTTGGACTGTGGGAGGAAACCGGAGGACCCGGAGGAAACCCACGCACACACGGGGAGGACGTGCAGACTCCACACAGACAGTGACCCAGCCGGGAATCGAACCTGGGACCACTGGAGCTGTGAAGCATTGATGCTAACCACCATGCTACCGTGAGGCCCCTCATCTGAGCATCAACGTCTGCAACTGTGTCGAGATACAGGGTAGCAGAATGATGTTTCCATTGTGTTTTATTCCAGGCTGCGTGATTGGCTGGAAGCACGATTATCTGTGGATATCATGGACACTCTGAACGTTTGAGGAAAAATGGCACGCCCGGCACAAATGAACCTAAGTATCCCAGGTAGGCGCCCGGTCATCAACAGTTGTAGCCATGAACCGGCTTCTCCTCATCAAAATCGCACATTTTTGTAGCCAGGACTGGGAGATGACGTCCATCGTTCCTTTACAGGAATCATTTTCATTCTACGAATCCTCATGAATCCACCCAACCTGCAACTCCCTTAATTAGCTGCAGCATCCCGATTGTGAGCTTCCAACACCCCTGACATTTCCATTATCCTGAGCTTCTATTTAAATCCTTGGATACAGCACATAGTTGTATAGATTCTCCACCTAGAGCTCAAATCAGTGCATGTGTACCACCATAAATCATGCGGATAACTGGGATTTCTCATTTGACAAATTCGGAGCAAAGGCGTTCCAGGTTAAACTTCTGATACACTCGGTATTTTTTTTCCCACGATGGCATCACCTCAAAATCATTACAGATGAGGAAGGCCATTTGGTGCATTGACCCAACAAGAGAGAACCCTAACATAGCGTCCAACTGTTTCTTAAATTATTCCGGAGGTTTTGCCTCCGGCATTCTGTCTGGAAGTTGATTCCACATGCCATGAGATCATAAGAACTAGGAGCAGCAGTCGGCTATTCGGTCCAACGAGCCTGCACTGCCAATCAGTGAGATTGAATGATTTGTTTGTGCCCTTGACTCCTCTAGTAGAACAAAACTCTTGTCTAAGTCAGCCTTGAATATATTCACTGACCCTGCCCGCACTGCTCTCTGGGGAATAGAATTCCAGAGACCAACAACCCTCAATCGCTCTTTGTGGGAAGAAGAATTTTCTTCAAACTGTTCTAAAATGACCTCTTACTCATTTGATTTAGTGTCTCGCATCAGTCCTTCTACTGTTTTACTTAAAGCAAAACACTGGATTAAATTCTTCTATGCTTTTAACTGACTGAATTACCCAGATAAATCAGATTAAAAGCAAAAAGGTGCTCTCTGAGAGCAGCTCAATCTATCTTTATTTTTGCAAACCTAGTAACAATGTTCTATTTTTCCCTAGATCTGGGAAGTCATGCTCTGTATAATGAGTTGGAGGACAGTGAGAAGAGCCCATACGCTGTGGAGACACCATATGGTTTCCAGTTAGATCTGGATTTCCTCAAGTATGTTGATGACATTCAGAGTGGGAACACTTTGAAGAAGCTGACCATTCATCGTAAACCGAAAACAAAACCAACAACAAACACTAGCGGATGGACCTCCACAGAGTCGCTGTCCTCCTCAACCAGTGAGGACATTAAAACATTGCCCACAACACCAAAGTTCAGAACTTACACGGTTGCTTATGACATGAAGCATCCTGTTTGTAGCCAGCACTTAAATGCGACGTCACCACCACCAGCCATCAGTCTTCTTCCACCACCGTCTCCAAGATCTTCACTGAGGAACCTTCGTGTTGAAAATACCTTGCTGGAGACCAGTCGGAGGCTGCAGCAGGAACAGTTGACCACTGCAGACGTACCGAAACACAGGTTGTTGAATACTGGATCCAGATCAGGCCTAAATTCATGTAGTCAAAGTCAAACGTCCCCCTCGGCTCAACAAAACCCTTCTATGGGAAATGGCAATGTTAACCCAGTCCCCAGCCCATCATTCACTGGCTTCTTCAGCTTTAGTCCTATGAATTCGGGAAGAAGCTCACCGGTCACAACTATCACACCGGCTCACCTTCAACACATCCGCGAGCAGATGGCGGCTGGCCTGAGGAGGCTGAAGGAGCTGGAAGAACAAGTGAAAATGATTCCATATCTGGAGAGGAAACTTTCCGCAGTCCATGAGGAGAAGAGGCAGCTCATAGCGGAGCTGAAAAAAAGAAAAGTCAGTAGTCTGTCTGAAGCTCTCCCCCTCAGGCAGCGGTCATACAGCACTGGGAACGTGGCACAGTACCAACCAGAAACCAAGAAGGTGGTGGAGCTTCATTTTGATTTTTTTGGTGACAATGAAGAGAAGAGGTCCAGTAAAATTAAAGAACTCCGACGACTAACTGAGAAGTTGACAATTGCTGAAAGGGGCAGGGCCTGCTCTAAAGGCCCATCTCTGGGAGGTTCTCCAACTCCTCCGAGCAAACATGTGCTGCTGAAGTCAGTGGGTGTGGGCGAGAAGAATGACATGAATGAGATTGTTTTTTACTACAAGTCAGAGCGGCCCACCCGAGAGGTAGCGGTTGGAACAGAAATGGAAATGAGGCACGTGGGTGTTGGAGTCATTGAGTCAATGTTGGGACTCACCACTGAGGCCCAGGAGGAAATAGAATTTCTGCAAGAAATTATTGATGGTCAGAAAGCAAATGTCTCCATGATTGCGGCAGAACTGGAAGATACAAACAACGAACTGAACAACTTAAAGCTGAAGGTACCACTTGTCACTTGCAGGACGATGGTCGATGCCAGTGTGATGGCCCAGCCAACTATGGTCCATGCAAGTGAGGAAGCCAGAGTTCCAGTCATGAGTCGAGCAGTAGGTGACCACTTGGACATTGCAGATGTGTCTGTGGATTGCACACCTCAGATGTCCAGTGTAGGGGTTAACTGCAGTTTACAAGTACAGGAGGTCTGTGTCGGTTCAGATACTCCACTTACACAAGAGGACACTGATGATGCACATTTATATACTTACAGTCTGCGTAAGAGTGGACTTAGACCAGAGATCACCAGAGCAATACTGAAGGGAGATATGAAAATGGAAACTATTGAATATGTTACCATTGATGGCGATGAAATATTAGAGGACAGTCAGAGTGCTGAAATAAAAGATTGTGACATTAAGCATACAGTTAAGGACGAGGTGACTAGGGTGAGCTTGGCAAAGGACATGGTCCAAAAGAATCATGTTGCAATCAAGCTCTGTAGCACAACTTTGCAGGTTGTGCATGAGGGAAATGCAATTACTGAGGAAAATATGGAACGGTCCCTGGAACAGCAACACACGGTCAGTCCTACCAAAGGTGAGTCTGTGATTTAATAATTTAATATGACATAATATACATTGGGTAAAAATCTATTCAGAAAACGTTGATTGATCATTTTGCACTTTGAAGATTCAAACTAGAAGAAATATTTCCTCCACACCTTCTTTCGACCCAATGTCAATTCAAGGCCTTTGAAGCTCACACATTAAACAGTCTCAGTATAGTTCGCAGAGTGATTATTCCCCAAGGTGGAGGAAGAGGACTTGCAACTGTTATGACGTCAACCGTCACAATTTTAATTTCAAAGGTCACAGCTCAAACTTCCAAACCTCAAGCAGCTATTTTGCACACCGGTTACATGTTGATTAATAAATGCATCTCAGGGTTGTTAACGGAAGTGGAGTCATGGAGCTAATGGGGAACCCGCATATTAGGTAGTGCTGCAGTGTTCTGTTCTGCGCTATTGATTGCCGTGGTGGTGCATTTTGGTAGTAAAACTTGTTCAGGTTCCGCTGTTTAAATGCCCAATAACCATTTTGGGTATGTTTCAGACAGAGCCCTTCTATGCTGCTACTGTCTGGCTGTCTTGAATTAGGTATGTTGACCTATTGTAACCACTTTCATTATACCAGTCTGTTTCTAACAGGGGTGCTGAAATCAATCATGAAAAAGAAGGATGGGTCAAATAAAACAGAATCAAACGTCAGCAAAAAAAACCTACAATTTGTTGGTCTTTTGAATGGCGAGTAAGTAATTGCAATTATTAGTCCAACGTATTGTTATATTGCTGTGGATTACTTGTACATTTAACTGTGGTTTATATTAAATATTCGGAAGACCGAAGCCATTGTTTTCGGTGCATGTCACAGATGCCATTCTCTAGCCATCGACTCCATCCCTCTCCCAAGCAACTCTCGGAGGTCAACATGTATCAAATTTGACCCCAGATGAGCTGATCGCCACATCAGCGAAGGCTGCCTATTTCCACCTCCAAAACATTGCCGACTATCCCTGTCTCGGCTCATTTCCTACTGAAACCCTCATTCAAAAGCACTCCTGGCTGCTGTCCCATATTCTACCCTCCATAACACTGAAATCAGCCAAAAACCTGCTGCCCACCTTCCAGCTCACAGCAAGACCATTTCACCCGTCACCCCTGTCTCTGACCCATGTTGGCTACCAATTAAGGAAAGCCTTGATTTTGACATTCTCATCTTTGTCTCTCCGTGGCCTTGCCCCTTGCTGGGCGGGATTCTCCGAAATGGAGGCAGAGTGTCCGTGCCGTCGTGAATGCCGTCACGCTTCACGACGGCGTGAAATGAGCGCGGGCACTACCGATTCTGGCCCCCATTCTGGCCCCCAGCACGGCGCTGGAGCGGTTCACGCCACTCCAGCCTCCCTTCCCGGCGCCAACTGGGCGCATGTGCAGTGGCGCCATGCCAACCCGCGCATGCGCGGGGGACCTCCTCAATGCGCCGGCCACGATGCAACATGGCGTGGGGGTTCAGGGGTTGGTCGCGTAACAAAATAGGGCCGGGGCTGGAGAGGCCGGCCCGCCGATCAGTGGGCCCCGGTCGTGGGCCAGATCCCATCGGAGGCCCCTGCCCCGGTGAAGGAGCCCCCCTCCCTCCCACATAGGCACCCACCAACCCTGTGTGCAGAGTTCCCACCGGCTGCGAGCAAGTGTGAACGGCGCCAGCGGGACTTTGCCGTTTCCGAGCAGCCGCTCGGCCCATCCAGGCCGGAGAATCGGCAGCCCGGCCGCGGATAGCGGCCAGCGACCGGCGCCACGCCAAACGCGCCAGCACAAATGGTGCCGATTTTCCGCTCCTTGGAGAATCGTGTGCCTGCGCGGAATGGCGTGGCGCGGTTGCGCCGATTTTCCGGCCCGACGTGGGGCTCGTAGAATCCCGCCCCCTATCTCTGTAATCTCCTCCAGTCCCACAACCGCCCGCCAAGTTATCTGCACTCCTCTAATTCTGATCTTTTGATCATCCTTAACTTTAATTGAACAACATGCCTTCAGTTGCCTCGGTCCCAAGCTCTGGAATACCCTCGCTACATCTCTCCATTTCTCAACCTAACTTTCCTCCTTTAAAACACTCCTTAAAGCTAAGGCCTGAATTCTCAGGTGGCTCTGACCGGCTGCCTGAAGAATCAGCGGGGAACACATCCCGCCGACTCCAGCAGCACTGATGCCATGTTACACTCGAACGAGCATTGATTGGCATTGGGACGGACTTGCACCCCTCATTTGAAAAAATGAAATGAAAATGAAAATCGCTTATTGTCACGAGTAGGCTTCAATGAAGTTACTGTGAAAAGCCCTTAGTCGCCACATTCCGGCGCCTGTCCGGGGAGGCTGGTACGGGAATCGAACCGTGCTGCTGGCCTGCTTGGTCTGCTTTAAAAGCCAGCGATTTAGCCCAGTAAGCTAAACCAGCCCCATGTGAGCTAAACCCCCGCCCTTTGGGAGGAAATCCTGCTCGGAGAGCTGCCGGCACTAAGTCTTGAGAACCAGCGGACAAGGTAAGTGGCAGAGGCCCTTTGGCGGGGAGGGTAGGCAACACATTGTAGGTGGTGGGGGCGGCTGCAAGTGGGGAGATTGGGGCTGTGGGAGGGGGTGGGGGGGGGAGTAGGCTGGGGTGGGGAGATCTGGAGGTCACTGGCCCATAATGGGAGGGCACCCTCCGTTAGAAGGGGACTTCTGATGGAGGTCGTTCTCCCCCCCCCCCCTCCCCCCACCTCCCACCCAAGATCAAACTATCCTCATTTACACTTCTTCGCCCCCGCCACCCCCTCTGAGCTGTCATCATCTCGCCAGTTGGAAGGTTGTGGCTAGGTGGGTAATGACCAAGTGGCAAGGGTCTTAACTGGGGTAAGGGTGGGCTTCCCGGGTCTGCTCGTCCCAGTGTACAATCACCACCAGGTTGGGGCAGAATTGATCCTAGAGGGAATTCCACCTGTGCATGTTCACCGCTGTAAAATAATGATGTAAATAACAGGCTAAGAGTCTTCGTTTCAGATGGACTTCTTCCAGTTCCGCTTTCTTCAAACTAGGCCTTCACTTGGAGCTTTTTGTTTTCAGTCTGTAGTTTTCACTGCAGATTCTTCCAGGTCCCAAGAACGTCTCTGCAGGTTCAGAGAAACAGCAGATAGGCAGTATTTCTGGAGAGAGAGAGAGAGAGAGAGACAGACATTCACTGCTGCTCCTCTCAGTGTCTAAGATCTGACTCTCACTTCCCGCGTCCTCTGAAAACCATCTCACTCAGGTAGGACTCAATCACAGCCTGTCGCCGGGCAGAATACGGCCTTTGGCCAATTCATTGGCCACCAGCCAACCAATCAAACCAAATCCCTCCGATCTCTCGGGTGCCAAAAAGACTTAGTTTCTTCTGTTCAGAAACTAAAACTCCAAAGCAGAATGTACCAATTTGCAACTTTAGAGTTCCTCACTTCCTCTGCTCAACTTAATGTCCATTAAATATCCATGGATCAAAAATGATAACCACAAAGAAATAGGAAAGAAGGGAATCAACTAGAAAGCTCTTACCATGTCCATTTCAGGGCCACATCACTATTGGTATTCACCATGCAGGAAGCCCAAAAAGCAAATCTTGGGGTCAATGGTGAACCTCGTGAGCCCTCAGTCAAAGACATTCAGTGCCTGATCAAAGGACCTGACATTAGGAAGGGGGTGGGGCCTGTCGAGAGCCACACCCTGCCCATGCTGCTGACACTTTCCTTCCTCGCAATCCCCACGCTGTGATCCTCCTCCTGCCATCACATATCTGTGGCCTGGGTCCATCAGCGATCCTCGGCCTTAAGTGGGTGCATCCCCACTATCTCCACAGTGACACTGTCGATTAATGGAAGAGCTATTGGCCTCTGATTGGCCAGCAGCTCTCAGGATGGGGCCGTGGGGGAATTTCCACCTCAGGGCTCCTTGATTGCAAGGAAGGCCCACCACTGCCCAGCTAGGTGCCTGATTGGCACATCGTTTGAGCAGGTCTTTCCAAAAAGAGGCAACACACCTGTTGGCTGAATCACCTTCTTGACAACTGAATGGCTTCCTCAGCCATGTCAGAAGTCAGTTAAGCACAACAGACGCCCTTCCTAATGACATTAGTGAACCAGATGTTTCTTTTTATAACAATCCAGTAGTTTCTCGGTCACCATTACTGAGAATAACCCTTCATTTCAGATTCTCTTAATGAACTGAATTTAAATATCCCAGATGGGATTTGAATTCACATTTCCAGGTTCTGAGTTCAGGCCTCTGGGTCACTAGTCCAGCAACATAACTGCTTTTGCCACCCTTTCTGGCAATAGCTACAAGTAAAATCTTGTTGCATTTAAAATTGCAGATATGAGACAACTTCGAGCGAGGAATCGAGTGGTGAGGAGAACTCGGACACGGTGGCTGGAGACAGTTCGGAGAGTGAGCTGGGAAATTGCTGCGACAGTTCAGATGATGATGGCGTTGCAAAGCTAGACGGCAGTGGCAGTGACAACTGCGAATGTGCTGAAGAATGCAGAGACAAAGAGAAAGAGAAAACATTTGAGCAGAGTAAACAGAAGGGAGAAGAGATGAGAAACGAAGAAGAGGAAGTCAAGGAAAAGTGAGAATAAGTTTATTCAGTTGTCCTAATACCTATACCATGAAAACAATTGGAATTTTTGTCCAATGCAATAACAAACCAAGGAATTGTTTGGTAATACAGAACTTGAATATTGCTGGGGAAAAAAAGACATGCTATCAAAGCTTTTCATCTTGCACTCATCAGGTTAGCTCGTAAGAATTTTCCAACCGTAACGGGGGAGCAACAATTTATACTGTGTGAAAAGAGTGCTGATCATTTGCCAACAACCTCTCCTCTCATGCAATATAAATTGTTGTTCCCCCGTTATGGTTGGAAAACACGTCCAAGCTAGCCTGATGACTGCAAGGTGAAAAACTTTGATAGCATGTGACTTTTTTTCCCAGAAGAATAAAATCCTGGGATTTAATCTTATACTCTTTTGTGGTTTGGGCAAAAGGAAATATTATTCATTTATATCTCCCTTTATACTCAAAACTATGAAGACCTTCAGAATTGCAGTTCAAAAATGCATTTGGACCTGGAACCTGTTTCTCAATGTTTAGCCAGGAACTGTACGGTAGCGCAGTGGTTAGCACTGCTGCCTCAAGGCGCTGAAGGCCCGGGTTTGATCCCGGCCCCGGGTCACTGTCTGTGTGGAGCTTGCACATTCTCCCCATGTCTGCGTGGGTCTCACCCCCATAACCCAAACCCAAAAGGATGTGCTGAGTAGGTGGACTGGCCACGCTAAATTGACCCTTAATTGGAAAACAAGAATTGGGTACTCTTAAATTTATTTTAATAAAACTAATCTGACTGACCGCAATCGTGGCGTATAGTCGAAACTGTTGAATGAAGTGACTGGGGGATAAATGAGTGAACATACCTCATTTCAGTCAGGTCAAAGCTCACCAATAGCCATTCTACTGGTAATTGGGGCAAAAGAGGAACGCGTTAATCTCCGTTACATCTTCAGCTGGGAAATATTGTTATAATCGGCCCCATTCTGGTGAAGAGATCTCGAGCACTTCCACTTTGTGTTTTAGATGTCAGCCATGAAGTTGAAAGCAGGACAATCACCTCCAACCATTCTGCCTGCAGAAAGAATCACTTACGCTGTCACTCTGATTAATTCCTGGACTCCGTAGATGTGTTTGTAAATGGAGCTACTTAACACAGAAGGAACAAAAATAAACTGATAAGAATAGATTAACAGGAGACTAGAATCTGGAATGTGCAGCAAAACGGGAACATGCATCGTCAGAATAAATGGGGGCAACACGGTAGCATGGTGGTTAGCATAAATGCTTCACAGCTCCAGGGTCCCAGGTTCGATTCCCGGCTGGGTCACTGTCTGTGCGGAGTCTGCACGTCCTCCCCGTGTGTGCGTGGGTTTCCTCCGGGTGCTCCGGTTTCCTCCCACAGTCCAAAGATGTGCGGGTTAGGTGGATTGGCCATGCTAAATTGCCCGTAGTGTCCTAATTAAAAAGTAAGGTTAAGGGGGGGGTTGTTGGGTTATGGGTATAGGGTGGATACGTGGGTTTGAGTAGGGTGATCATTGCTCGGCACAACATCGAGGGCCGAAGGGCCTGTTCTGTGCTGTACTGTTCTATGTTCTATGTTCTAAATCAATGAAAGAGCAGCAAAAGTAGATGCTGCCAGAGAATGGACAGAAAGGTGGGAATTGCTGGGAATACGCAGCAGATGTGTTAATACTGTCCACAAGACAGCTTGAAAGAGTGCAGCCGGGTTAACAATTACCATATCAATGAGGTAGCTGATCCCCATGGAGACTGAACCACAGGCTGGTAATTGTGCTCTGGAAACTATGACAGTCCAACAGCTGGAAACTGCAGGGGACGGTGTGGTTAGAACAAATAAAAACCAAAACATTGTGGATGTTGAAATCTGTAATAAAAACAGAAAATGCTGGATGAACTCAGCAGGTCTGGCAGCATCTGTGGAGAAAGAAGTCATGTGAATGAGCTGCTGGGTTTATCCAGTATTTTCCGTTTTTATTTTAGTAGTTGGAACATGCGCCAGGGAGGAAGCTGGAAACTAATAGTCACTGTGGCCTTTGCCTGCTGCTGGGCTGGTGTCCGCTGCCCCACCCACACCTCGAGGCTTCACCTATTGCTGCGGTCCAACCATTTGAATTTTCCTTCTTGGTAACCATAACTTACCTACCCTCCCACTCTTACCTTCCCTCCCATCCTTTGCATCTCATCCAATCACAGTCTGGTTTCACTCTCATCCAATTACAGTCTGCGCTCTCATCCAATCACAGTCTGGTTTCACTCTCATCCAATCACAGTCTGCGCTCTCATCCAATCACAGTCTGGTTTCACTCTCATCCAATCACAGTCTGGTTTCACTCTCATCCAATCACAGTCTGCTTTCGCTCTCATCCAATCAGAGTCTGGTTTCGCTCTCATCCAATTACAGTCTGGTTTCACTCTCATCCAATCACAGTCTGGTTTTATAACATATGAACATAACATAAGAACTAGGAGCAGGAGTAGGCCATTTGGCCCTTCGAGCCTGCTCCGTCATTCAATGAGACATAACTGATCTTTTGTGGACTCCGCTCCACTTTCCCGCCCAAACACCATAACCCTTTATTCCTTTATTCTCCAAAACACTATCTATCTTTATCTTGAAAACATTTAATGAAGGAGCCTCAACTGCTTCACTGGGCAGGGAATTCCATAGATTCACAACCCTTTGAGTGAAGAAGTTCCTCCTAAACTCAGTCCTAAATCTACTTCCCCTTATTTTGAGGCTATGCCCCCTAGTTCTGCTTTCACCCCCCAATAGAAACAACCTGCCCGCATCTATCCTATCTATTCCCTTCATAATTTTATGTTTCTATAAGATCCCCCCTCATCCTGCTAAATTCCAACGAGTACAGTTTTCCTCTTCATTTGCTGCTGAAAGGTTCACTTTGAGCCTATCTGCAGAAAATGCAGGAAGGAATCAGCCTGTGATCGGACGAGCAGCTTTACCACATTTTTCAAATGCTGGTCAGGCCAGCAGTGTTCGAGGTCAGCCCCCCTCACCCCCGCTCCGGCTCCTGTGCCGCGGTACGATATGTTTCGTCGTAAATCTGCCCCTGACTGTGGGCGACAAGCAAATTTACAATGAAGAAAAAGAACCATGAGGTCAGGATGGACACGGAGATGGATGGAGTGAGAATGCGGGGCGTTAGGCTTTCAGCACGTGGCGGCTCGATTGGAAATTTTTGACTCTGACTCATTAATCTGGCCTACGTGTGACTCCAAATCCACAACAATGTGGTTAACTCTTAAATGTCCTCTCAGTTCATGGGCAATTAGAGATGGGCAATAAATGCTGGACCAACCAGCAATGCCCACAACCCGAACGAATAAAAGAAAAAGATCATACGTCCAAGCTTTCAATGTTTGCCTGTAAAGTGACTAGATTAGGATGGAACCAATCTACAACACTTAAATTCTTCCTGATGTACATCACTCTCTAGCTGTGGATTTAGATAGAGTTTTGCTACAGGTTATTGTCTGGCCTGCCTTTATTTTTAGGAATGAGTTCATGAGCTGAGCATATCTGGTGATAACTGCGCTGCTTTCTTTTTGGAACCTTACCGTTCCAGATCCTCGAAATTTATAAAAGTAGATTTTTTAAAATTTAAAACATTGCGTTCATTGTTTTCTCACGTGTTGTTTTAACATAACTGGCTGCTTAACAACATTCCTGGCGTTGTGTCCAGTTATGTTGGTCATTCATTAATTGACACATGTCCCGCTTGTGGGGCAGAACTTTCCTTATCTTCCCATTCCCTTGTTTCCTGCTCTACAAAGTGTTGTTGCTTCAGCATGCCTCTGACGCACCATTTCCTTCCTGACATCAGTGATTTGCTGCTTCTGTTGGCTGGTATGAACCTTCCATGTCCGCAGTTAGACTCAACCTCAGTGAACCAGAACTCCTGATCTCGCTGAAATCCAGTGCCGCGGTTTGGAGTTGCTCAGACTGTTCCCGATTGGGGGGGGGGGGGGGGGGGGGGGGGGGGGCTCAGTGGCACAGTGGTTAGCACTGCTGCCTCACAGCACCAGGGACCTGGGTTCGATTCCGGCATTGGGTGACTATACATGTGGAGGTTGCAAGCTCTCCCTGTGTCTGCGTAGGTTTCCACTGGGTGTTCCTGTTTCCTTCCAAATGCCAAAAATGTGCAGATTAGGTGGATTGGCTGGGCTAAATTGCCCCCTTAGTGTCCAGAGATGTGCAGGTTATGTGGGGTTACGGGAATAGGGCAGAGGAGTGGGCCTAGGTAGGGTGCTCTGTCAGAGAGTTGGTGCAGACTTGATGGGCCAAATAGCCTCCTTCAGCTCTGTAGGGATACTGAAAACCAATGCACCATTTGCAGTATGTCAACCAAGACCCACAGAACTGCATTACTCAGACCACACATCTGCCATTGCCATGACAACTGGCTTGGTGAGATAGGCCAAATGGCCTCCTTCCACACTCCAGGGATTCTATAAAATTCTATTCTAATTCTGTGGTCTGAACCTGGATGTTCTTCATTCTGTTTGGGTTGGAATTAGCTGCAGTTAAACCACAAGCTGGGTCCTGGCTGCATTTTCTGCACTTATATTTTCATTTTTAGGTTGCATTATAGATTTCTAAATATCTATTGACCCTAAATATCTAAGTTTGTAATGGTATTAAGAGTTTGTAAAGATTTTCCTGATTTAACCCATAGCTCAATGCTGGATGAGCAGAGCTAGCTTTCTCAGACAAAAGCTCCGGTCTCCTCCCACAGTCCAAAGATGTGCAGGTTAGCTGGATTGGCCGTGCTAAATTGCCCCTTGTCCAAAAGGTTAGGTGGGGCTGCGGGGATAGAGGGTGTGGGCCTGGGTAGGGCTTTCTTTCGGAGGGTCGGTGCAGACTCGATGGGCCAAATGGCTGCCTTCTGCTCTGTAGGGATTCTATGACGCTATGAAAACCAATGCTCCATTTGCAGTATATCAATCAAGGCCTACAGAACTGCATTACTCAGACCACAAACCTGCCATTGCCATGACAACTGGTTTGGTGAGCTGAGTGCCAGGCCAACATTTGTTGCCCATCCCTAATCGCCCTTGAGAAAGTGGTGGTGAGCTGCCTTCTTGAACCGCTGCAGTCCCTGAGGTATAGGTACACCCACTGTGCTATGGGGGGGGGGGGGGGTACCAGGATTTTGTCCCAATGACAGTGAGGAACGGCAATGTATTTCCAAGTCAGGTTGGTGAATGACTTGGAGGGGAACTTCCAAGTGGTGGTGTTCCCATGTATCTGCTGCCCTTGTCCTTCTAGATAATAGTGGTCATGGGCTTGGAAAGTGCTGCCTGAGGAGACTCGGTGAGTTCCTGCAGTGCATCTTGTACATGGTACACACGGCTGCTACTGTGCATCGGTGGTGGAGGGAGTGAATGTTTGTGGAAGGAGTGCCAATCACAAAGCAGGTGGGCTGCTTTGACCTGGATGGTGTCGAGCTTCTTGGAGTGCTGTTGAAGCTGCACTCAACCAGGCAATAGGGGAGTATTCCATCACACTTTGTGCCTTGTAGATGGCGGATAAGCTTTGGGGAGTCAGGAGATGAGTTACTCACCGCAAGAATCCTAGCTTCTGACCTGCTCTTGTAGCCACAGTATTTATATAACTAGCCCAGTTCCGTTTCTGATCAATGATAACCCCCAGGATGTTGATAGGGATTTAGTGATGACAATGTCATTGAATTTCAAGGGCCGATGGTTTGATTCTCTCTTAATTGGAGATGGTCACTGCCTGGCACTTCTGTGGTACAAATGTTACTTGCCACTTGTCAGCCCAAGTCCGGATATTGTCCAGGCCGTGCTGCATTTGTGTGTGCACTGCATCAGTGTCTGAGGAATCACGACTGGTGCTGAACATTGTGCAATCATCAGCAAACATCCCCACATCTGACCTTATGTCAGAAGGGAGGTCATTGATAAAGCAGCTGAAGATGGTTGGGCCTAGACCAATACCCTGAGGAACTCCTGCAATGATGTCCTGGGACTGAGATGACTGAACTCCAACAACCACAACCATTTCCCTTTGTGCCAGGTACGACTCCAACCAGTGGACAGCTTTCCTCCTGATTCCCATTGACTCCAGTTTGCTGGGGCTCCTTGATGCCATACTTGATCAAATGCTGCTTTGATGTCAAGGGCAGTGACTTTCACCTCCCTTCTGGAGTTCAGCTCCTTTATCGATGTTTGAACTAAGTTTGTAATGAGGTCAGGAGTTGAGTGACCCTGACGGAACCCAAACTGAGCGTCCGTGAGCAGGTTATTGGTAAGTAAATGCCGCTTTTGAGTGATGTTGAAGACCCCTTCCATCACTGTGTTGAAGTCCCCAAACCAAACTATGGCCCCTTCACAGCAAATAGGAGGGTTTATTATTCTCAACATATAGTGCCCAATCTAAGCCACCTTTCTCCCTAACACCTCCACACTAGCCCCCCAGCCACCCCTCCCCCTATACTCCCATCTCTCTCCCTATGACCCCATAATCCCCCCATCCACCCCTCCCCCCCATACTCCCATCTCTCCTCCTATAACCCCATCAATCCCCAAGCCACCCCTCCCCCTATGCTTTCACCACTATTACCGCCTCATCCACCCTTTCCCCGATTCTCCAATCTCCCTCCTATCACCCGCTCATCACCCCAGTCACCTCGTTCCCTATTCCCCACCTCCTCTGGCCCTAGCCACCTATCTTGAAAAGCCTGAATATTTACTGGTCCTCTGGTCAGCTTCATGCGTTGATCCTGCTTTCTGCCTAATGCCCCTGGCAGTGTGTAAAAAAAAAGCAATCGAACAATCCAGCACAAATGGAGACCATTCGGCCCACTGTTCCTGTGTCATCTCTTTGAATGAGCTATCCAATTAGCCTCACTTCCCTGCTTTTTCCCTGTAGCCCTCCCTTTCAAATGTCTCTCTTGTTCCCCTTTGAAAGTTATTATTGCATCAGCTTCCACTGCCTTTGCAGGTAACGCTGCAGATGTTTGCTGCTGAAAGAAATGTTCACTCGTATCACCTCTAGTTATTTCACCAATCCTCTGGTTACTGATCCAGCTGCCAAGGAGAAACATCAGTATTCTTCATGACTTTGAACACCTCTATCAAATCTTCTCTTGGCAAATGGCCCCCGTTTCCCTGGTCCTTCATGTAACTAAGGTCTTTCATCCGGTTGCTGTTGCAGTTTTTCTCCTTTGTCTCTCGCCAAGGCTTTGCTAAAGTGTTGGACTCAAAATTGACCACAAAACCCCAGCCGGTGTTTATGTATTTTTAGCTTAAGTCCCTTGCTTTTGTAGTCTGTGCCCCCGAGTTAGACAGCCAACGATTTTGAGGAGTGTTTCAGCACCAGTTTACAGGCTGCATTGTATCCTGTGTTTGTTAGACGCTTCTCCCCCTGAGCATGTTCAGGTTTTGAGGGTTTGTTTACTGTCCTGATTCTTGTGTTGCTCCTTTTTGCCGCAGATTTGAGTTGACTCTGAAGATGCGGGAAGTCTGTCTGATCCTGAAGAATTATTTCAATGATCCGAATCCAGTGAAGAGTAAGGAAGTGGTGAGCGTCCCCCTGTGCCTTGACTGTGATAGCGATGCCATGGTGAAGAGGGGTTAGCGGGTTGTGTCTGCATCTTTGCGGCTGGGGTAACAAGCACACCTCTGAGTCAGGAGATTGTGGGTTCAAATCCCACTCCAGAGACTTGGAGACAAAGATCTAGGCTGATAAATCCAGTACTGAGGGAATGCCTCACGCTGATATGATGTGAAACGTTTGTAAAAGATCACGTGGCACAATGTCAAAGAGCAGCGGCGTTCTCCCTGGTATCCCCTTCCATATTCATCCCTCAAACTGCATTACGGAAACAGATTATCGGATCATTATCTGATTGGCCCTTTGTGGGATCATGTTGGCTGCCATGATTCCGACTGGATTTTCATGGAATCAGGAGGCTCTCTGGAATCAGGGAGGCTCCTTGGAGGGTGGAAAATGGTGGCCAGGACCCGATTACAGGATTCCCAACCTCATTCCCAATGTTTCTGATTTTTCAGGAGGGCCTTTAATCGAGTGTGAACTGGTTCAGGTCACGAGCCCAGGCTCTGCACTCCCAACCTGGCCGGCTCCATTGCGGCGAAAGGCACCTCCTAACCCTCTGTAATTTTCATGGAGTGAGTCAACTTTTCAAAGATCCCTCGGAGTGATCGTAAACCATTGTCTGCATGAGCGAACCTTTTGAAAGCTAAGTTCAAAAAATATTCCTCATGGCTCCAATGCCAAGATATGCCCCATGCCAGGCCTCATTATGTATTCTTGACTGAGTGCCCAGACATCCATTAGAGTGCTGAAACAGCTGTGCCCCAGGAAAAATATTGTTTGATTGACAGCTTGGGTTCTCAAATCTGTTCTTTCAATTGCACAATGTTTATTTATACAAGATGAAGAAGTTTCAAACGCTTGCAGTTTCAGCTGTTGATTGATACTTCAAAGGGTTGACATTTTTATTGGGTTGGAGCAAAAAAGGTGTTTTTTAAAGTGGAAAGTGATTAATGCTGACTTTTTCATATTTTTGTTTTACACATCCTATTGTCACTTCAGTTTTGAAGCTATGAAGAGGTTGGATAATGCAGGGATCGTTTTCCATTGTGGAGAAGGCTAAGGAGGGACCTCATTGAGGTGTACAAAATTATGAGGGATATGGATAGGGTAGATGGGAAGGAACCTTTCCCTTTAGTAGAGGGGTCAATAACCAGGGAGCATAGATTTAAGGTAAGGGGCAAGAGATTTTGAGGGGATTTGAGGAAAAACATTTTCACCCAGAGGGCGGTGGGAATCTGGAACTCACTGTATGAAAGGGTGGTAGTGGTTGGAACCCTTAGAACATTTAAGAAACATTTAGATGAGCACTTGAAATTCCATAGCAGACAAGACTATGGACTAAGTGCTGGAAAATGGGATTAGAATAGATATGTGCTTGATGGTCACAGATATGATGGGCCGAAGTGCCTCTTTCTGTCCTGTATGACTCTCTGACTGTGTGGTTCATTACTTTTGTACAGTGCGTAATGGATGAAGGGCATGGACGTGCCACAGCTTGACAGAGGGGCATGAGGGCCCAATTGGGGTGAATGGGGGATTTCTCT
Organism: Scyliorhinus canicula; assembly: GCF_902713615.1. Lineage (NCBI taxonomy): Eukaryota > Metazoa > Chordata > Chondrichthyes > Carcharhiniformes > Scyliorhinidae > Scyliorhinus > Scyliorhinus canicula. Next base: position 99,904,062 of record NC_052163.1, read on the forward strand.
TGGCTTGGAGGGCCATTGTGGGTGGGTGGGAGGAATGAGGTGGCATGGATGGGACCTGGGAAGTGTGTGAGGCTAAGGACTAGAGGGCCTACTCTTTTTCCTCTCTCTGCTGCTGTTCCCTCTCTCTCTCTCTGGCTATCTCTTTGCTCCATCTCTTTTCTGTGGCTCCCTTCTCTCTCTCTCCTCCCCTCTCTGCTGCTGCCACCCTCTGTCTTTGTATCTCTCTCTCTCTGGTCCTCCCTCTGCCTTGGTCTCGCTTCTCTCTGCTCCCTCTCATTCTCTCTGCTCACCACCCCGCACTCTGAGCTCGCACCTCTCTCTCTGCTCTCCTCTCTCTCTCTGTCCTCCTCTCTCTCTCTTTCTGCTCTCCTTGACTCTCACTTTTTCTCTCCTGTTGCCGTTCTCTCTGCTCTCCTGCCACTCTCTCTTTCTCTGCTTCTCTCCCTTTACTTCTCTGCTCCTCTCTCTGGGTGTGGACGAGCTGCAGTTTTCTCCAGCCGTGATGGTCAGCTTGTTCCTCATCCTTGGCACAATCTCAGGCAGGCATGGCATCAGCTACGATCATTTTGAGCCAACTGTCAAAGCCTCCAAAATGTGCAATCTAGGCTCTGTGCAAATGCTGTCTTTGGCAGTGGGAGGTAAGCAAGTAGCTGAGATTTCAGGCTATTGATGTCTGCTGGCCAGTATTTTCCTGAGCCCAGTGAATTACTGTAAACTCTCCCCGCCTTTGTTTTAATGGTGAAGATCGGGTATCCCAGGAAAGCCGCCTGCATTCATGTTAAGTCCCAGTAAATGTTTCAATGATATTTAAATATGGAGAGTAACACCCTGCCTCTTGTGAGGGGTTTAACACACACATCGAAACATTCTGCATTAAAGCCAGACGTCGGAGCGGTGAAGACGGCCTGTGAACACACTGACACTTCCACCAGTTTCAATAACTCCTCAACCTCTCTCCGCTTTCTGTTTTTAACGTTCCGCCTTCTGTTTCCGAGCTGTTCAAATGTCGGGTCAAGATGAATCCGCGATGTTATGGTGCCGGTTATTAGCTACACTGAAGATTGACACTGACTCTATCTGATACTGGCCTGTATTTAGGGTGGGTTCATTTGGAGAAGATACAAGAATGTGTGGCCAGCTCCCAGCATTGGGTAATTAGCTTTGGGTGGAGGCGCTCAAGAGTAAGATGGGCTGAAAGTCAAAAGCAGAAACAGCCCCTTGAGGCTCGCTGAGTGCTCTTGCTGTGTGTTTGCAGATGTCCAGTTTGAACGCGATCCAGCAGGAGTGGTTCCGAGTCTCCAGCCAGAAGTCCGCCACTCCCCAGACTGTAGCTGACCACCTCATGGCCTTTGCGGAGATGTCACCAGCAATCCTGAAATATGTCGTCAACCTGTCTGACGGAAATGGTAACACAGCGCTCCACTACTGTGTCTCTCACTCCAACTTTCAGATTGTGAAGCTGCTGCTGGACACTGGTGAGTTCAGAGTCTCCCCTTTGCTCAGGGTTAAGAGCCTGGGTTAGAGGCATGCAGGCACAGTGTGGGTGGTGGTATGGGGACGGCGTGGGTTGGGTGGCAGTGCAGGGCATGAGCATGTGGTGGTGGTGGTGACAAAGTTCCCAGCTGCCATTTAAAATACTTTCCAACGTGGCCCTCTCCTGAACATTTGTCATGTTATTAAGTTATGGGTAGAAGTAAAAAGGTTTGTTTTCGGAGCAGACGCTGGTAAACCACCAGTCCCATGAGGTCAACGTGTGGCACAATAAACGATGAGCGAGCATCAAGCTCATTTAATTTTCAATCCCCCTTCATCTCTGTAGGTGAAGCACATGTCACATAGCAATCACATTGTGTCAGATACTTTATTTAGAAGGACGCAGTTGCTGTAAATTGCTTGATACTTGGCTACAGTGGGCGACTGTGATGTCCCAGTGGGTGGGTGTGATGTGCCAGTGAGTAGTCGCACTGTGCCCACTGGGTGGGTGTGATGTGCCAGTGTACAGTCGTACTGTGCTCAGTGGGTGGGTGTGATGTGCCAGTGTACAGCCAGTGAGTAGTCGCACTGTGCCCAGTGGGTGGGTGTGATGTGCCCGTGTGCACAGCCAGTGAGTAGTCGCACTGTGCTCAGTGGGTGGGTGTGATATGCCAGTGTACAGCCAGTGAGTAGTCGCACTGTGCCCAGTGGGTGGGTGTGATGTGCCAGTGTACAGCCAGTGAGTAGTCGCACTGTGCCCAGTGGGTGGGTGTGATGTGCCAGTGTAGAGCCAGTGAGTAGTCGCACTGTGCCCAGTGGGTGGGTGTGATGTGCCAGTGTACAGCCAGTGAGTAGTCGCACTGTGCCCAGTGGGTGGGTGTGATGTGCCAGTGTACAGCCAGTGAGTAGTCGCACTGTGCCCAGTGGGTGGGTGTGATGTGCCAGTGTACAGCCAGTGAGTAGTCGTACTGTGCCCAGTGGGTGGGTGTGATGTGCCAGTGTACAGCCAGTGAGTAGTCGCACTGTGCCCAGTGGGTGGGTGTGATGTGCCAGTGTACAGCCAGTGAGTAGTCGCACTGTGCCCAGTGGGTGGGTGTGATGTGCCAGTGTACAGCCAGTGAGTAGTCGCACTGTGCCCAGTGGGTGGGTGTGATGTGCCAGTGTACAGCCAGTGAGTAGTCGCACTGTGCTCAGTGGGTGGGTGTGATATGCCAGTGTACAGCCAGTGAGTAGTCGCACTGTGCCCAGTGGGTGGGTGTGATGTGCCAGTGTACAGCCAGTGAGTAGTCGCACTGTGCCCAGTGGGTGGGTGTGATGTGCCAGTGTAGAGCCAGTGAGTAGTCGCACTGTGCCCAGTGGGTGGGTGTGATGTGCCAGTGTACAGCCAGTGAGTAGTCGCACTGTGCCAAGTGGGTGGGTGTGATGTGCCAGTGTACAGCCAGTGAGTAGTCGCACTGTGCCCAGTGGGTGGGTGTGATGTGCCAGTGTACAGCCAGTGAGTAGTCGCACTGTGCCCAGTGGGTGGGTGTGATGTGCCAGTGTACAGCCAGTGAGTAGTCGTACTGTGCCCAGTGGGTGGGTGTGATGTGCCAGTGTACAGCCAGTGAGTAGTCGCACTGTGCCCAGTGGGTGGGTGTGATGTGCCAGTGTACAGCCAGTGAGTAGTCGCACTGTGCTCAGTGGGTGGGTGTGATATGCCAGTGTACAGCCAGTGAGTAGTCGCACTGTGCCCAGTGGGTGGGTGTGATGTGCCAGTGTACAGCCAGTGAGTAGTCGCACTGTGCCCAGTGGGTGGGTGTGATGTGCCAGTGTAGAGCCAGTGAGTAGTCGCACTGTGCCCAGTGGGTGGGTGTGATGTGCCAGTGTACAGCCAGTGAGTAGTCGCACTGTGCCCAGTGGGTGGGTGTGATGTGCCAGTGTACAGCCAGTGAGTAGTCGCACTGTGCCCAGTGGGTGGGTGTGATGTGCCAGTGTACAGCCAGTGAGTAGTCGCACTGTGCCCAGTGGGTGGGTGTGATGTGCCAGTGTACAGCCAGTGAGTAGTCGTACTGTGCCCAGTGGGTGGGTGTGATGTGCCAGTGTACAGCCAGTGAGTAGTCGCACTGTGCCCAGTGGGTGGGTGTGATGTGCCAGTGTACAGCCAGTGAGTAGTCGCACTGTGCCCAGTGGGTGGGTGTGATGTGCCAGTGTACAGCCAGTGAGTAGTCGCACTGTGCCCAGTGGGTGGGTGTGATGTGCCAGTGTACAGCCAGTGAGTAGTCGCACTGTGCTCAGTGGGTGGGTGTGATATGCCAGTGTACAGCCAGTGAGTAGTCGCACTGTGCCCAGTGGGTGGGTGTGATGTGCCAGTGTACAGCCAGTGAGTAGTCGCACTGTGCCCAGTGGGTGGGTGTGATGTGCCAGTGTACAGCCAGTGAGTAGTCGCACTGTGCTCAGTGGGTGGGTGTGATGTGCCCGTGTGCACAGCCAGTGAGTAGTCGCACTGTGCCCAGTGGGTGGGTGTGATGTGCCAGTGTGCAGCCAGTGAGTAGTCGCACTGTGCCCAGTGGGTGGGTGTGATGTGCCAGTGTACAGCCAGTGAGTAGTTGCACTGTGCCCAGTGGGTGGGTGTGATGTGCCAGTGTACAGCCAGTGAGTAGTCGCACTGTGCCCAGTGGGTGGGTGTGATGTGCCAGTGGTTTTCTTCTGGTTTCAGATCTCTTTGTTTTTCAGGTGTCTGTAATGTTGACTGGCAGAACAAGGCAGGCTACACGGCTATCATGCTCGCCGCGCTGGCTGCCATGGAGACCGATGCAGAGATGAATGTCGTGAGGCAGTTATTCAGTTTGGGAAGCGTCAATGCCAGAGCCAGTCAGGTGAATATCGATGGTGGAAATGAACATTTTCACCAAGTGAATACACATGAAACGAACACAAAACATAAAACAGGAGCTGGTTCCTGCAGAGAAATCTACAGGCATTGGAAAAGTCCAGCAGTTTACTCCATTGTTCAATTGTGTTCTCACTGTCTCATGTTTCTGTGTCTGCAACATCCCATGCTCAGTTGAAACCACTTGGGTTGGGTAAGTGATGAAATGAGAGTCTTGATTCTTTGTAAATTGTTGCCACAGCTTCTAACAAATATAACCCACACATCCACAAACCATTCTACGTGCATAAACATAAATACGTGTGCAGACTTCATACATAGACACCAACCTACATATACACTTGTAGATACAAACCTGCATGGATACACGTGAAAGTGTGAGCTATCTGGTGCACAAATACACCAGTCCCCACGCACAGTAGAGTGACCACCATCATATTTAGAGGGAGGATATTCGTGGGGTTTGAGTACTGGCCCTGGTCTCTCCATGGAGCACATGCAACACCTGGTCTCACCATGGAGCACCCACAGCCCCTGGTCTCCATGGAGCTGACACACAGGCCCGGGTCTCACCATGGAGCTGACACATAGCCCCTGGTCTCACCATGGAGCTGACACACAGGCCCGGGTCTCACCATGGAGCACCCACAGCCCCTGGTCTCCATGGAGCTGACACATAGCCCCTGGTCTCACCATGGAGCAACCACAGCCCCTGGTCTCACCATGGAGCAGACACAACACCTGGTCTCCATGGAGCTGACACACAGGCCCGGGTCTCACCATGGAGCAGACACAACACCTGGTCTCCATGGAGCACACAGCCCCTGGTCTCCATGGAGCACAGGCAGCCCTGGTCCCATGAAACACACACAGGCCCTGGTCTCCATGGAGCACACAGACCCTGGTCTCACCATGTAGCACACACAGCCCCTGGTCTCTCCATGGAGCACACACAGCCCCTGGTCTCTCCATGGAGCACACACAGCCCCTGGTCTCTCCATGGAGCACACACAGCCCCTGGTCTCTCCATGGAGCACACACAGCCACTAGTCTCCATGGAGTATACACAACCCCTGGTCTCTCCATGGAGCACACAGACCCTGGTCTCTCCATGGAGCGCACAGCCCCTGGTATTTCCATGGAGAACACACAACCCCTGGTCTCACCATGGAGCACACGGTGCCCCTGGTCTCCTTGGAGTACAACGTCTCCCTGGTCTCTCCATGGAGCAGACACAGCCCCTGGTCTCCATGGAGCACACAGCCCCTGGTCTCCATGGAGCACACACAGACCCTGGTCTCCATGGAGCACACAGACCCTGGTCTCCATGGAGCACACAGACCCTGGTCTCCATGGAGCACACTCAACCCTTCTGACTGTATACCACACAGTCTGCTGTGGTTCTATAATCTATACCACACAGTCTGCTGTGGTTCTATAATCTATACCACACTGTCTGCTGTGGTTCAGTAATCTATACCACACAGTCTGGTGTGGTTAAGTAATCTATACCACACAGTCTGGTGTGGTTCTATCATCTATACCACAGTTTGGTGTGGTTCTATAATCTATACCACACAGTCTGGTGTGGTTCTATAATCTATACCACAGTCTGGTGTGCTTCAATAATCTATACCACACAGTCTGGTGTGCTTAAATAATCTATACCACAGTCCGCTGTGGTTCAAGAAGGCGGTTCTCCAGACATAGGCAATAAACAGCAGCATTGCCAGAAATGGCCACATCCCGAGAATAATTTAAAATATCAATATGACGCCCTGGGTTTTAATATTTGGAGATGGTGTACCATTGATCTTGATGTCTTATAAACCAAGCAAACATTCAATCACAGCTCGACCCCTAGAAAAGTTTATTGTTAATACCTGGTCAGCTTGATTTCTAGCTTCTGCGTGGTAACTTTTCTCTGGATGACAGAGAATATACTTTACAATGTGCTATCCTGTCTCAAACACAACTTGGCTGCAAATGAGTAGAAAACACGAACCGGAGACTTTGTCCTGGACCCTATTAAATTACAGTAAGTGATGGATCCCATTATCAATAGCTATTGTGTTGTGTTGATGAACTTTCTCCCAAAGAATGAAACCTTTACTCTTCCTCTATCACCAGTTTTAAATTCAAAGGGTGCAATAGGTACAGCTCCAGTCAACAAATATCTCATGTTTTGAAATCATGTGAACCATTGACAGCCGGTTGTGATTGTTGGAGATGCAACTGATTTACATTGTTCCTTGTTGAACTTCAAAGGAAGCAAATCTCCGAGTTTATCAGTTCATTTGAGGCCATCGAGACAGGAGTTGGAGACTGCAACACAATCTCATGTAACACTTACAGATTCTTACCGATCCAAGTTCCGTATAAATAACTGGATAAAAGCAAATTACTGCGGATGCTGGAATCTGAAACCAAAGAGAAAATGCTGGAAAATCTCAGCAGGTCTGGCAGCATCTGTAGGGAGAGAAAAGAGCTCACGTTTCGAGTCCAGATGAGCTTTGACAAAGGGTCATCTGGACTCGAAACGTTAGCTCTTTTCTCTCCCTACAGATGCTGCCAGACCTGCTGAGGTTTTCCAGCAATTTCTCTTTGGTTCCGCATTAATAAGTTTTAATTGGATATTTGATTTATCTAGAATAGGAATAAAGATTCTAACATTTGTCGGATTTGAAACTCAAGTTCAGCAAAGGTTTAAAACAGGCAGCAGTAGATCCTGATACGCACTCAATAAATTGAGGTAAAAACAAGACATGCCAGCAAAGTTCAGCATCTGTAGAGAGCGAAACAGTGTTACCATTTTGGGTTCTGATGAAGAATCATACGGCCTCGAAACGTTAACTCTATTTTCCCTCTCCACAGATTCTGTCTGACCCGAGTTCTGACAGCATTCTCCCCCCCCCCCGATTTCCAGCCGTATTTTGCTTTGATGTGAGATGTACATTTTGGGATTTGTGAGGTGTAAGTAAGCATTGCCACTTGCCATCCATTCCATGGTTCACAGCCTGAGCTATGGTCTGGCTGTTCAGGTTACCATTTTCCTCAAGTATAAGAGATAACAGAGGATCTATGCCCCATCCAGTAAGCTAAATTCTGCAGAGAATTGAAACGAAAACAGAAAATGCTGGAAATATTCCACAGGCAGGATCTGTGGAGAAGACCGTGTGGTATAGATTATTAAAAAACGAGAATTTTAATTTGGGGATGATGACTGTTCATTAGAGTTCAGGCCTTTATCCTGAAATGCTATCTCTGTTTCTCTCTCCATAGATGCTGCCTGTCCCACTATGACTAAATACAATAACTGATTACATATGCCCCCCCACCGCGTCATTATTTTGAAGATAACCTTGCACTTGTAGGGAGGGAACTCTGACTTGATAGACTGATTTGAGGCCAGGTTCAAAGGGGGGGGGGGGGGGGGGTTACTGAGGTAAAATCCAAACACGTAAAACAAAACTGAAACGTGTCCTGTCTTCTCCCCTAGGCGGGTCAGACAGCCTTGATGCTGGCAGTCAGCCACGGACGGGTTGAGATGGTGAAAGCCTTGCTGGACTGTGGAGCAGATGTGAACAGTCAAGACAACGAGGGCTCCACAGCGCTGATGTGCGCCTGCGAGCATGGACGTGCGGAGATTGTGAAAGTGCTCCTGGAGCAGCCGAACTGTGACATCACCCTGAACGACAATGTAGGTTTCAGCTGTGACCTTCGGGCAGATTTGCGCCTTATTGTTCCTGAAGCGAAAACAAACAAAAAAAAAACCAATTGACTGAAAAATCCTCGATGTGTAAAAATGTGACTCCTCGGTTGCCAGCAATGGGCGTGTCTCATCTGCATAGTTTCGGCAAATTTAACAATTGCTGACAGGCAGTGATATGGGAAATTGAGGAGGGTGACGAGGTGGGATTTAACACTTCCCTGCAGGGGGCTTGAAGGTGAGGAGCCACTTTTAATCCAGCGGGCTTGCAGGATTTAACCAGGAGCAAGAGAGGCCAAGTGCCCAGCTGGCTGGTTTTCTGCATGGGTTGGTTACAGGTGGGAGGGAGGAGGGGGGTGGGGGGGGGGGGGGGGGGGGGGACGGGGGGGGGGGGGGGGGGGGGGGGGGACGGGACGGGGGGGGGGGGGTCCCTCCTTAATAGCCCCCCTGGTTCAATTGGAACCCTCCCAGGTTCCCCCCACATCCCTGTTTGTCCAGCCCTGCACTCCTTCTATCTCACCCACAGCTCCCTCGCCGGCATCCTCCCCGCCCCCCCCCCAGACTCTTGCTACTCCCCCCCCCACCCCTCCACTTACCCTACCCTCTCCCCACCTACCCTACCCTCTCCCCAGGGATCCAGTGTCGGTGAGACTCCTGTACAAAGCTAGTAGATGGTTCAGTAAAACTTTTCCAAAGTCACTTTCAGTGATTTAAACTTAGAGGTTACTCACGGGTTCGAGTCCACTGCATTCATAAAATTGTGTCAAGGTTACCACTCTTAAATATGCATTTTCCATCTAATTTGTTGCCCGGGTCCATATACAAATGAACTTTAGCTGTGTCCTAACGTGAAACCCTACCCCTTGGCTGGCTGGTGTCCCTGCTGAAGTGGTGGTCGATGCTGGCATAGTGGGGACACCTGCAGGCCTTTGGCAACACTGCAGCTGCTGGTGGCCTGAGATGGAATTGCTTCTCATGATGGCCCATTAGTAAAAGCTTACAATGCAAAGAATGTACAGTGCCAGGAGCTGCATGCACTTGATGTAATTCCACAGATGGAATCACACAACGTTTCAGTCTCAATCAGGCAGAGTATCTGTCATACGGTTGCATTAACCCTTTAACACGCAAAACAATCTGTTAAACATTAGCAACTTCGTTTTTAGGACTGACACTTTTTACTTTGAATGTACGGACGTGCCTATAGTAACCCATCTATGTTCACAATCTCATCTGAACGTTGGCGTCTTTAAAATAGAAGTAAATAAATGATTCATGTATTTCATGAGAAGTAGGAGCAGGTCAGTCTGTCCTTTGAGATAATGCTGATCGTCTATTTCAACTCCACCTTCCTGCACCCACCTGAAACTCTATCGATCTCGGTTTATAATTTACTAAATGACTGAATTTCCACACCCTTCTGGGATAGAGAATTCCAAAGATTCACAATCCTGTTGACTCCTCTAGACAGTCCTGAATGATCGGCCTTTTATTCCGAGGCTGTGCTCCCGACTGGAGGGAAATATCCGAATCCGTATCTCGCCTCTTATGCCCCTTAAGAATTTTGTGTTTCAATGCAGTCACCTGCTGTTCTTCTCAAGCCTGAGGAATGTCAGCCTAGTTTACTCAATCCGTCCTCATTGAGCAATCCCCCTAGTCCAGTGGATCAGTGTTTCACTCTTTCCAAAGAAAATCTATCTGCCCTTAACTAAGCAGTAAGCAGTATTCGAGGTCTGGTCTCACCACAAATAAATGTTAAATTTTGCCACAGACCCAGAGGATGCTTTCCCCCTTTTGAGAGCTGACTGGTGATTTAACCTGAGCGTCAGCACACCTAAGGCGAGGGGCAATGTTGCAAAGGCGTGAATATCCTCAGCAGGCACGGGGATTGAACCCGTGCTGTTGGCATCGCTCCGCATGGCGAACTGTCCAGCTGTCCAGCCAACTGAGCAAGCCACCCCCCTAAAACGTGTTTTTTTAGGACTTGTCTAGGATTTGAACCTGGGGCCCCTCACGTTTTAACACAATGAAAACCCCGAAGCAAGAATGATACCTCTACACCAAGAGGACAACTGCCTTTGGTCTCACCAAGATTCTATAAGACTCAACTCTTAAACTCCAGTCCTTCTGTAATAAAGGCGAACATACCACTTTCTTTCCAAATTGCTTGGTGTACCTAAATGTTAACTTTCTGTAATTCACATATAAGGACAATCAGATCCTTCTGAATACCAACATTTCCCTCTCTCTTACCATTGAAATATTACTCTGCTGTTCAATGTTTCCTACCAAACTGGATAACTTCACGCTTCTCCACATTACATTCCACCTTCTGTGATCTTGCCCACTCAGTTAATGTATCTTTACCACTTTGTAGCCTCTTTGTGTCCACCTCGCAGCTTACTTTCCCATCTAACTTTGTACTGACATCAACCTGAGGTTATGTTGCACTTTGTGCATCTGAGTTACGAAGGTGGATTGTAAATGGCAGAGCCCCAGCAGAGATCCTTGCGGGAGTCCACTGGCTATACTCCACCATTTGGAAAAGGTCCCGTTTATTCCTACACTTTGCTTTTTGTCCGTTTACCAATCCTCAGTCGATGACAATATGATAGGTGGCATATATTTTCCTCAAACACGTGGACCCTAATCTTGTGTTGCAGCCTCTTGTGTGGCACCTCATTGAATGTCTTGTGCAAATTCAAACACGCTACATCCACTGGCTCCCCTCATCTAATCTGGCTTTCAAATTCAAAAAATATTCAATAGAAAGAGTTGTCAGACACAAATTCCTTTGATTCTGCCCAATCGTGTTATGATTTTCAAAGAGCTGTTACCAAATCCCTATTCGCAGATTCTAGCACTTTGCATACTACTGACATCAGGTTAACTAGATCTTTAATTCTCTGTTATCTCACTTCCTCCTTTGTTAATAGTGGGGTTCTATTTGTTAACTTTCAATCCATGTCAAGGTGGTGGGGGGAGCTTTCGGTATTTGGGTATCCAGATGGCGCCGGAGTGGGAGCAGCTGCATGAGCTAAATCTGGGTCGGTTGGTATAACAGATGAGGGGGGACTTTTGGAGGCGGGATGCACGCCTGTTGTCATTGGCGGGTCGGGTACAGACAGTGAAAATGACTGTCACCCCGAAGTTTTTGTTCATCTTTCAGAGCCTTCCAATTTTTATCCCCAAGGCGTTCCTTAATAAAGTAAATGCAGTGATCTTGGGATTTGTTTGGGCGGGTGAAACCCCGAGGGTGAAGAAGGTGCTGCTGGAGCGGGGGCGTGGTGGTGGGGCTGGCTCTTCCGAATTTTATAAATTATTATTGGGCGGTGAATATTGCGATAGTCAGGAAGTGGGTACTAGTGTGGCGGGGTCGGTGTGGAGCTGGTGGAGGCGGTCTCATCTGAAAACATGTGTTTGGGGGCACTGTTAATGGCACCTCTGCCGTTCTCGCCGGCTCGGAACTCAACAAGCCCGTTGGTAGTGGCAGCCCTGAGGGTCTGGGGCAGTGGAGGCCGTATATGGGTTTGGAGGGGGGCGTCGGTGTGGGCACTGATATGTGGTAATCACCTGTTCGCTCCGGGGGGCTGGATGGAGGGTTCTGGAGGTGGCAGCGGCGGGGATCGAGATCGATTTGGAGATCTTTTTATTGGGGGCTTCCCGAACTTCGAGGAGTTGGAGTTGCCAGGTGGAAATGGGTTCTGGTATCCGCAAGTGAGGGATTTTGTGTGGAGGCAGGTTTCGACTTCCTGAACCTGCCGCACCAGGGACTGCAGGATAAGATGGTGTCGAGAACAGGAGTAGGAGAGAGGAAGGTTTCAGAGATCTACAGGGAACTGATGGAGTGGGAGGGAACCCCAACAGGGGAGGTGAAGAGAAAGTGGGAAGAAGAGTTGTGTGTTGGAGGCTGGATTATGGGAGAAGGCCCTGAGGTGAGTCAATGCATCCTCATTGTGCGCCAGACTCACCCCGATACAGTTTAAGGTGGTCCACAGGGCGCACATGACTGTGGCCTGGATGACCAGGTTCTTTGAGGAGGTGGAGTATATTTGTGGGCGCTGTGCTGGGGGTCCTGCAAACCGTGTCCATATGTTTTTGGCTTTTCTGAGGCAGAGGGGCTTTTGGCAGGGGTTTGCTGACGTCACGTCAGAAGTATTAAAGCTGAGGGTGGCTCCGAGCCAAGAGATGGCCATCTTTGGTGTGTCGGAAGATCCGGGAGCCGAGGGGTGAAAGAGGCCGACATGCTTTGCTCCGGTTTCCTCCCGCAGTCCAAAGATGGGCAGGTTAGGTGGATTGGTCATGCTAAACTGCCCTTAGTGTGCAAATGTTACAAGGATAGTGGGGGAGTGGGTTACTCTTTAGGAGGTTTGGGGCGATGGGCCAAATGGCCTCCTTCTGGACTGTAAGGTATCTCTGCCTTCTATTATCATTCACACCTCGGCCCTCCTGAAATTTGCAGCTATTTTAACTTATGGAAAGGGCTTAAAAGCAAAAATACATCAGGTTCATCAACACCGTGGGAAAAATGGGCACATTAATAGATTCTTAGTTGAGTCAGGAATGTCGATGCTTATCACTGACTTAATAAGGTTAAAACACTTTGTGAAAATGGTTTCAAATCATGCCTGGCTTTCACCTACTGCTCCTGCCCTCCTTTCACTCATCTTCAGTTTCCAGTCCTCTGGAGCTGATATGTTTAGCTGTCTTGTAGATGCCAACAGGGCCTGATGTACAGTTCCAATATTTGCAGTTTGTATTTCTGGGCAAAGTGGTAATTATAGCTGCTGTTCTCTTGTGCCCCCACAGGATGGCAGTAATGCGCTGTCTGTAGCCCTGGAAGCCAGTAACAAAGACATTGCTGTCTTACTCTATGCACACATGAACTTCAAGTCACCAACACCGGTCAGTACAAATATTGTTAATCAGCACTTTAACACTACCTGGGGGCAGGGGGGCACTTGTTCCAATTTTGTCTATTAATGTTTAATCATGTAACCCTGGGGAGAAGGTCTACTTTGCCCGACTGAACCCTGTACCTGGACTTCAACAAATACTGTCCTTGTAACAACCAACTTACCTGGGAGGGATTTGTGCTTGACAGCCGGAAGTCGCAGAGAGAACCTCAGCTGTGTCCTACTCAAGTCAACAAACACTGGATACCAAAAACCTTAATTCATCACTAATATAAAAGCAAAATACTGTGGATGCTGGAAATTGGAAATAAAAATAGAGAAACAACCTTTCCAAGATTATTGACCTGGAATTGTTTCTATCTCCACAGATACCACCAGAACTCATACTTCCAATATTTTCTGTGTTTTGATGTTAAATTACTTGTTTCCACATCTGACATTCTGGATATCAAATACAGTCAATGCTTTAAATCTGATTTTTAAACATTTGCCTCCCGCCTTTTGGCTTCGTCCCTAATCCACACACCCATCTCCTACTGAACAATGTTTACTGTGCTCCTGGCTGTGCCAATGTAGCCCCAGAGTGGCTATGGCTTCCCTGTGAGAGGCACCGGCCAGTGTCTTTCTCGTCTCAGTAATTGAGTTTTGTACTGCAGTGTTTGGAGCATTTGTGACACAGGGCTGTGACCTGATTCACACCAGGCTCCCAGCGGCCATAGTTAACCTGCCCAAGGGGCAATGGGGTGGTAGCCATGGTTCAGTCGGTCGCACTCTTTCCCCCCCGCCCCCCCCCCCCCCCCCCCCCCCCCCCCCGGGTTGGGAGATTGTGGGCTCAAGTCCCATTTTAGAGATGATGTGGTATTATGTACCATATAATAGGCAGACACTCCAATGCAGTACTGCAGGAGTGCAGCATGACATCAGGGACACCATATTTCAGGTGAGGTGACTGCCCACTGAGGGCAGTAAAAGCCACGAATGGAAATCTGGAGGTGGCCCTTTGTGGCAGGACCAATACTTATTTGAGGGGCAGCACGGTAGCATTGTGGATAGCACAATCGCTTCACAGCTCCAGGGTCCCAGGTTCGATTCCGGCTTGGGTCACTGTCTGTGCGGAGTCTGCACATCCTCCCCGTGTGTGCGTGGGTTTCCTCCGGGTGCTCCGGTTTCTTCCCACAGTCCAAAGATGTGCAGGTTAGGTGGATTGGCCATGATAAATTGCCCTTAGTGTCCAAAATTACCCTTCGTGTTGGGTGGGGTTACTGGGTTATGGGGATAGGGTGGAGTTGTTGACCTTGGGTAGGGTGCTCTTTCCAAGAACCGGTGCAGACTCGATGGGCTGAATGGCCTCCTTCTGCACTGTAAATTCTATGAACTTATCACTCAATGGGCAGACGATCTGGTCATTTACTTACAGCACTTGCTGTTTTTCCGGACCTTAATGGGCACAAATTGGTTGCCACATTTCCTACAAAATTGCAAAAGTACTTAAATAACTGGAAAGACCTTTGTTGTTTTAGTTTCATCAGTCATTAATCCATCAGTTTCATTGGGGCTGTTTAATGCACAATTGCTTCAGTGCCCTTTGTAGGGTAAGCTGTTTTAACCAAGATATTTTCTATTTTCAGGACACCCCATAGCCTCGTGCCGGCTGCAGCCCAGGACAGCGAGCTCGGAGCCATGATCATCATTCCTATCCTGCAGTATTCTTCCTTTACAAATTATTTTTTTAACAGATAATTTCTTTTAGTATGTGCAGTGACAGTTGATTATACACAAGGTGTTACTCAGCCACTCTCTGTCACTCTATTGCCAGAATCCTGCTTTTTAAAAACAATAAATCCATTGTATGGGAAGCAAAAATTGTATTTTACATAAAACATTTTTAAACCTTTCCTGCGATTGTTGTGAAATCAGAATTCTTTTTAAATTCTTCCCCAATGTCTTGTTTTACTTTACACTTCTGTGCAAGTCGCTGCAGATATTGCTGGCCCAAGGTTGTCTGTCACCCATCTACATCTCTTAAATGAACACTTTCAACTGATCTGCTCCTTTGCGTAATCCGAACCAGATTAGTGAGGCCTCCTCAGTCAGAGGGAACACATCCAATTAAAAAGTGGCTGGCTGAGATTTCAGAAGACAGCATCTTACCCAGGCCCTAGTCACAAACGTATTTCAAAAATGATGGGGGTGCAAAAAAAAAAATTGTAAATTTGTTTGGGATTGCATTTATTTCTCCCCCCATTCTTTAACATTTGTTGCCCATCCCTAATTGCCCTGGAACTGAGTGGCCTGCTGGACTATTTCAGAGGATAGTTGAGTCAGCCACGTTGCTGCGGAGTCACATGTAGGCCAGACTGCGTAAGGGTGGCAGATTTCACTCCCCAAAGGACATTAGTGAACACGACAGGTTTTGAGTGCAGCACGTGGCGCAGTGTTAGCACTGGGACTACAGCGCTGAGGACTCGGGTTCGAATCCCGGCCCTGGGTCACTGTCGGTGTGGAGTTTGCACATTCTCCCCGTGTCTGCATGGGCTTCACCCCCACAACCTAAAGATGTGCAGGTTAGGTGGATAGGCCACACTAAAAGTGCCCCTTAATTGGGAAAAAAAATAATTGGGTACTCTAAATTTATTTTTTAAAAAGACAGGTTTTGACAACAATGGTCATTTTTAGTGGGATTGGCGTTGTACTGAATGGTCACCGTCATTAGCTTTCAAATTCCAGAGCCCCTGTCTGGAGCTCCGGCAAGTCCAAAATCCCAAATATTAAACCGAAAAGAACAGATACAGTTGATCTGAGCCATAAGGCCGAGAAGCGATCCAGCGTCCCATATATGACTCTCAGACTCTCCCGCATCTGTCACAAATATCTTTAATCCCTTCGAACATCCAACTCATTCTCAACCTCATCAAATGTGTTCCTTGGGGGCAGTACGGTGGCGCAGTGGCTAGCACTGCAGTCTCACGGGCGCCGAGGTCTCAGGTTCGATCCTGGCTCTGGGTCACTGTCCGTGTAGTTTGCACATTATCCCTATTTTTCCGTGGGTTTCACCCTCACAACACAACGACGTGCAAGGTAGGTGCATTGGACACGCTAAATCGTCCCTTGGTTGGAAAAAATGAATTGGGTACTCTAAATTTATTTTTAAAATGTGTTCTTTGAACTACCTACCGAACTAGTGCCAACCTCGCGTACGAGGGTCAATGCATTCATCGTCCGTAAAACTTTGCACCAAAGCCCTTCTTCCAACATCACTAATTCCTCCTCCCATTTGGCCTTAACCCTATTCAAAGATTCTGATCCTGCTTGCATAATCTTTTATAAAAAGCAGAGGTTACTCTCCCTTCTATCCTCAACACCTGAGGCATGGACAGCTCCTCGTTGCAATTTGTGTAGTCTGTGCTGGGAAGCATTCCTATTGTGATTATCTACCTTCCTTGGGGTCTTGACCTTGCTTGCAGACAAGTGTCTTGATTGCTAGCACCACATCTCACTGCTATTAATAAGGCATGCCAAGGACATCCTACCTTTAAGAGGTTGGTCATCTCACAGAATTGTTACGGTGCAGGAGGCCATTGTGTTTGCAACAGCATGTGATTACTCTATTTACATTTTACTAATACGACCAAAATCTAACAATCTGTCCATTGTTCAAATTACCTATACAAGTGTATATTGATCTTGATCGGTACACATTATAATAGTATTGACACAGGAAGATTAATGGAAATTCCTATATTAATGTGAAACCTCAATTGTCGCTATTGCCAGCGATGAACCAACCAAATCACAAAATATTTCTGAATGTTTCATTCAGTAACTGAAATTTCTGAGACTCATGAAGACTTCAAAACAAAATAAACATTTACCAGAGGCGGGTGTAGTTCAAACAGCCCCTCTGGCCTGCTCTGCCATTCTACTTCAACCCCATTTTCGAAGCTGCTCACTATCAACCCCGATTCCAAGAGAAATCCATCTCAACCTTAACTCAACAAGGGAGCTTCCATAACCCTCTGAGGTAGATGTTTTCAAATTTTCACAATGCTGAGTGAAGACATTTCTCCTCATCACAGGCCTAAATCATAGAATCCCCACAGTGGAGGAGGCCATTCAGCCCATCGAGTCTACACCAACCCTTCAAATGAGCGCACTGCCCATTTACGAGTGTCCACCTCGCCCTATTCCTGTAATCCCATAAACTAACCTGCACATCCCTGGATATTTAGGGGCAATTTAGCATAGCCAATCCACCTAACCCATACATCCTTGGACTGTGGGAGGAAACCCACGCAGACACAGGGAGAACGTAGAAACTCCACAGTCACCCAACTCTGGAATTGAACCCAGGGCCCTGTGAGGCAGCAGTGCTAACCACTGTGCCGCCCCATGATCCACTTCCTTATTCTATGGCTGTCTCTCCAGGTTCTCCCAATCAGAGGAAACAACCTCTGAGGGCTGTACGGTAGCACAGTGGATAGCACTGTGGCCTCACAGCACCAGGGACCTGGGTCCAATTCCAGCCTTGGCTGACTGTGCAGAGTTTGCACTCTTTCCCTGTGTCTGTGGGTTTTCTCCCGCAGTCCAAAGATGTGCAGGTTTGTTGGGGTTACGGGGACAGAGTGGGGGAAGGGGGCTGAGTTGGGTGATATTACTCACAATAAATGAGAAACAGATGAGACAAATGGCTGAAGGCCCTGGATACTCTAAACGCTATGGCCAATCCACCTAACCCGCACTGTGGGAGGAAACCCACGCACACACAGGGAGAACGTAGAAACTCCACAGTCACCCAACTCTGGAATTGAACCCAGGGCCCTGGCGCTATGGGCCCTGACAACTTCCTGGCATTGGTACTGAAGACTTGTGCTCTGAAACTAGCTGTGCCCTCAGGTAACTTCCAGTAAAATGACCACACTGACACCTACTCAAATGTGGGATAATTGCAGATATGTCCATAAAAGACAAATACATCCAGCCAATCAGTCTCTTCACAATCGTTAACAAAGTGATTGGGTCCTTTGACAGTGCTGTCAAGCAGCACTCATTCATTCTCAGTTTGGGTTCTCGGCTCCAGAATTCATTGTAACTTTGGTCCCAAACATGGGTTAAAAATCCGATTTCCAGAGGAGAGTGGCTGCCCTCGACATCAAGGCAGCGATTAACAAAGCATAGCATCAAGGAGCCCCAGGAAAATTGAAGTCAAAGGAAATCAGGAGGATGTGGCTCATTTTGGATTTCTGATCTGGATCATTACTCCTAATAGTCTGCTTCTGGCCAAGCCACCAAAAGAGGGTTATTTTTCCAGTCAAAACGGGGATTAGCTCTCACTAGTTACTTTCTGGTGGGGGATTCCCCAGGTAAGTCGCTCATACGAAACCATTACATTTTCAACGAAGATTCTTGTCTCTTAGAACTTTTCCGAACTAGCTTCAAAATTCTAGGAATTTGAACTTACTCAATGTAACAGTTTATATTATTAGTGGGATTTTATTACATTTTAAAATATAAAACAGATTTAAAGTCGACAACATGTAAGCTTGCTAAGTTTGTCATTAATGCAAGTCTGTAATTTCTAAGAGATATTGATTTTTCTTCGAGAGAAACATGCTTAAACATGGATATCTAAACGTTTCTCTACAAAAGGTTTAGGATGGCAAGGTGGCACAGTGGTTAGAACTGCTGACTCATGGCACTGAGGACCCGGGTCACTGTCCGTGTGGAGTTTTCACATTCTCCCCATGTCTACATGGGTCTCACCCTCACAACCCAACGATGCACAAGATAGGTGGATTGGCCTTGCTAAAATTGACCCTTAATTGGAAAAAAAAACTTTAAATTTTTAATAAAAAAACTTTTAAGAGTAACAAAGTTATACGTAAAAGTTCAGAATGACTTGTTTGACAAAACAGGAGTGATTCCACCCTCTTTGCAGGAGGGAAAAGGGACTGCTGGTTCTGTTAAATCTGTCTTTGTATACATTTTCCTTTATCTGTAGATTTATATATTTTTTCTCTTGGTGACAGCTTTTAACCTTACCTTCAAGTGGCTATTGGATAGGTACATGGATTACAGTAGAATGATGGGGTGTAGATTAATTTGTTCTTAATCTAGGACAAAAGTTCGTCACAACATCGTGGGCCGAAGGGCCTGTTCTGTGCTGTATTTTTCAGGGCCGGCTCAAGGCACCGGCAACTCGGGCAGTTGCCCGGGGCGCCATGTGCTAGGGGGCGCCAGAGACTCGGGTCCCGCGCATGCGCAGTTGGGCCGGTGCCAACCAGCGCATGCGCGGTGGCCGCCCTCCCCCAGGGCGGCCCCCGCTCGGTCCGCTCCCCCCCGCCCCCCCCTCGGGTCCGTCCCCCCTCTCGGCCCCCCCCTCTCGCCCCCCCCCCTCTCGGCCCCCCCCCCCCTCTCGGCCCCCCCCTCCTCTCGGCCCCCCCCCTCCTCTCGGCCCCCCCCTCCTCTCGGCCCCCCCCCCTCCTCTCGGCCCCCCCCCTCCTCTCGGCCCCCCCCCCTCTCGGCCACCCCCCCCCTCGGCCCCCCCCCCCTCTCGGCCCCCCCCCCCTCTCGGCCCCCCCCTCTCGGTCCCCCCCTCTCGGCCCCCCCTCTCGGCCCCCCTCCTCTCGGCCCCCCCTCTCGGCCCCCCTCTCGGCCCCCCTCCCCCCCTCTCGCCCCCTCCCCCTCTCGGCCCCCCCAAGGGCACCGAAGGTCAGCTTGCCCGGGGCGCCAGCAACCCTAGGGCCGGCGCTGTATGTTCTATGTTAAAGGAACTAGTGGCCATTTTTAAGGACTGCATTCATAGCTACAGGATTGTTTTTTTAAGGATGGAGACCGTCACAGGACTTATCCGTGTCTAATTGTGGTGCTGGGGGTTAATAAATCTTGAAATATGGCCTAATAGGTTCAAGCATCATCTTATTTCTGTAGGCCTCTCGCTTAAACTTTTACCAATGATGGAAAGAATTTTATGTTCATCAACTCAAGATCCTGGAGTACAATTTATTTTATTTGTTACATTTGTTGTTAAGTCTTATTCAGAATTTTATTTATGCTTCTATCCCAATGGGTATCTGGGATTCTGAAAGACACTTGTATTATGTTGATTTTACTTCTGTTACACACAATGTGCTCGTTTCAACTCCTGGCGATGAATTTAATTCTTACAAAAGCTTTTTATTTTATCTGACTCTGTGGTCAGTGTGATATCCATCACAAGTAAAACTCTCCATTGGTCATAATCAGCACAAAAGATCATCTTGGTGTCAGAACATTGCTGTAATGGACTTTTGGACCCTTTCCCCGTTTTGTTTCGGATTTTATGGGATAAATCAGTGAAGGGTGAGGAGAAATCCATCTCCGGTATATGGAGAATTGGCCGTGTGAGACGACAAAGTCCTATAAGGGAGACGCAAGCAGAGCTGGTAACACGGGACAGCATGGCGGAGAGCAAGGGCCGCGGGGAGAGGGCACAGTGGTTGACGGAGCAGCTGGAGGAGTTTTTCGAGGATTGCTTCGCCAAGCTGAAGAAGGACACGCTGGACCCAGTTAAGGCTTCGATTGATCAAGTGGCTCAGAATCAGGAAACCCACGGAAGAGCGATCCAGGAGGTGGAACAAAATTTGTCCGAGCACGAAGAGTACATAACCGTGCTGAAAATAAGGTGGGGTGATGAACGACCGCCAGCAAAGAATGCAGGAGAAGCTGGAGAACAGGTCCAGGAGGCAGAATCTCATAATTGTTGTCCTCCCTGAAGGCAGTGAGGGATCGGATGCGAGGACCTATGTGACGGACATGTTGGAGAAGTTGATGGGGGCTGGGGCGTTCCCTCGGCCCCTGGAATTGGACAGAGTGCACAGAGCCCTCGCAAGGAAGCCCAGAGCGAACAAGTCGCCGAGGGCAATGGTGGTACGTTTTCACCGTTTAATGGACAAGGAACACATTTTGCAGTGGGCCAAGAGAGAACGGAGCAGCAAGTGGCAGAACTGTGAGTTGCGTTTCTATCAGGACCTGGGAGCAGATTTGGCCAAGAGGCGAGCTGGGTTCAATCGGGCAAAAACGACCCTCTTTAAGAAGGGGATGAAGTTCGGGATGCTGTACACAGCCCGTCTGTGGGTCACACATGAAGAACGGGACTTCTACTTTGAAACGCCAGACGAAGTATGGACTTTTATTAAAGAAGAGGCTGGAGGCGTATTAAAATACACTTAAGCCTTGGAGAAGTACTGTGGCAGCGATTTGTAGTGCTGGATTGTATAAATTTAAGTAGCTGTGTGAAGTAATGGGCTATGTGGATGGTTAATGGTTGATCTGTCTTGCAGAGACCTTGTTGGGGGGGGGGGGGGGGGAATGGGCTTTGAATTTAGTTCTGCTTTTTGGGTCTCTATTTTTCTAAAGTGACTTTCTTCTGTTGTTTGTTTACTGGGGAATGTGATGCTTATAAAATGTTTATTCATGTGGGGGGCAGGCGGGAAAGAGAGGAGAGTACAATAGGGAGACAGACTGCTCGGTGCCAGGGGCGGGAGCTATCGAGTCAGCATGGTCTTTGTTCTTCTTTGGGTCAGCTGACTCTCGGAAGCGCAGTGGGGGGTGAGCAGGTGTTAAGTTGGATCTTGACGTGGAGGATTGGGTTTCTGGTGTTGCTGGGGGCGGGGGGGGGGGGGGGGGGGAAGAGGAGCTGCTTTGCTGACAAAGGAAGAACTGTTACTAGGGGACAAATGGGAGGTCGGGAATAGCGACAGCACGAGTGGGGACTTGAGGAAAAGGAGTCAGCGGGGGCAGGGGGGGTGTTGCAAGCCCCCCCGTCCAGGCTGATCAGATGGAACGTGAGAGGACTGACTGGGCCGGTCAAGAGGATTCGCGTGTTCGTGCATTTGAGGGAACTGAAGGTGGACTTGGCAATGATACAAGAGACCCACCTAAAGGTTACAGACCAGACAAGATTGAGGAAGGGGTGGGTCAGCCAAGTATTCCACTCAGGACTGGACTCAAAGACCAGGGGCGTAGCCATCTTGATCAGCAAACGAGTGGCATTTGAGCCAGGGAGAATCGTGTCAGACAAGGGGTGGTAGGTACATAATGGTGAGTGGGAAGCTGGAGGGGGTGCAAGTGGCACTTGCGAACAAATATGCTCTGAATTGGGACGACATGGAATTTATGAGGCGGGCGTTAGGTAAGATCCCAGACTTAAGAGTCACATAACCTGATCATGGGAGGAGACTTCCAACACAGTCATTGATGCAGAATTGGACCGGTCAAAATCCAGGACAGGAAGGAGGCCGGCTGCAGCAAAGGAATTGAAGGGTTTTATGGAACAGATTGGGGGGAGTAGACCCATGAAGGTTTGCACGGCCGAGGACGAAGGAATTTTCCTTTTTTCACATTTCCACAAGGTATGTTCTCGCATCTTTTTGTTCTGAGCAGGGCGCTAATACCAAAGGTGGTGGATACTGAGTATTCGGCAATTGCAGTGTCAGATCATGCCCCACACTGGGTGGATCTACGGGTTGGTGTGGAGAGAGGGCAATGCCCGCTGTGGAGACTGGTTGTGGGGCTGAAAGCAGATGATGCAATCTGTGGGCGGGTTAAGTCCACCCAGAACTAACTAGAAACAAATGATACGGGGGAGGTCTCTGCAGTGACGGTCTGGGTAGCTTTGAAGGCAGTAGTCAGAGGGGAATTAATCTCGATACGGGCTCACAGAGAAAAGATAGAACGGGCTGAGGATAGATTAGTGGAGGAGATACTCAGGTGGACAGGAGATACTCGGAGGGCCCGGCGGAGGTTACAGGTGGAGTTTGGGCTGTTGACCACAGGGAAAACAGTTGAGGAAGGCAAGGGGGGCAATCTAGGAGTACAGGGAAAAGGCAAGCAGCATGTTGGCGCACCAGCTCAGGAAAAGAGGGGGGGCCAGGGAGCTAGGTAAAGAGTAGAGACGGTATAACTGTCCTGGACCCAGCAGGGGTGAACGAGGTGTTTCAGAGCTTTTATAGTAAATTATATGAATCGGAACCCCCGACTGGGGTGGAGGGAATGAAGCAATTTCTGGATCAGTTGAGGTTCCCAAGGGTGGAGGACGACCTGGGAGCCCCAGTTGAGATTGAGGAAATAATCAAGGGGCTGGAGAGCATGCAGTCGGGTAAGGCCCCGGGGCCTGACGGCTACTTGGTGGAATTCTACAAGAAGTTTTCAGAGATATTGAGCCCACTGCTGGTGAGGTCGTTTAACGAAGCAAGAGAAGGGAGTCCTCTCCCCAACATTGTCGCAGGCCTCGATTTCACTGATCCCGAAACGGGAGAAGGATCCGGAGCAATGCGAGTCATGCAGGCTGATTTCTCAACTAAATGTGGATGCCAAACTGCTGGCTAAGATACTGGCCACAAGGATAGAAGACTGTCTCGGGGGTGATAGGGGAAGACCAGATGGGATTTGTTAAGGGTAGGCAACTCAAGGCCAATGTTCGAAGGCTTCTAAATGTTATTGTGATGCCCTCAGGAGGTGGTGGTAGTGATGGATGCGGAGAAGGCTTTTGATCGGGTGGAGTGGAATTACCTGTAGGAGGCGCTGGGAAGGTTTGGGTTTGGCGAGGGCTTTATTGAACAGGTGTGGTTGCTCTATCAGGCACCAGTAACGAGCGTGCGTACGAACCGGCTGAGGTCGGGGTATTTTGAACTGCACGGAGGGACGCGGCAACTCTCCCCGTTACTGTTTGCGCTGGCCATTGGCCTCTAGGAACTGGAAAGGGCTGGTTCGGGGGGCGGAGTGGAGCACCGGGTCTCGCTCTGCGCAGATGACCTGCTCTTGTACATTTTGGACTTGTTGGGAGGGGATGGGGGAAGTAGGCAATTTTTCAGGGTATAACTTTAACATGGGGAAGAGAGATGTTTGCGATCCAGACAAGAGACTGGGAGAGCTGCCGCTTAGAATGGTAGGGAAGAGCTTTCAATATCTGGGAATCCACATGGCCCGGAAATTGGAGGTACCACACAAGTTTAAACCTATCCTGGTTGGTAGAACAAATGGAAGGGGACTTCAAGAGATGGGACATGCTCCCACTATCACTGGCGGGGAGGGTAGACCATGAAAATGACAGTCCTCCCCAGATTTCGGTTTGCCTTTCAGTGCCTCCCCATCTTCATCCCCAAGGCCTTTTTGAAGCGGGTGAATAAGATTATTTTGGGCTTTGTGTGGGCGAGTGAAACCCCACGAGTGAAGAAAGTGTTGCTGGAGCAGTCGGGGGGGGGGGGGGGGGGGGGTTGGCACTGCCAAATGTCTGCAATTACTACTGGCAGCTAATATAGCTATGATTAGGAAGTTGGTAGCAGGGGAGGGGGCAGCATGGGAGCAGATGGAGGCGGGGTCATGTAAAAACACCAGTTTGGGAGCACTGATAACGGCACCTCTGCCGTTCTCACTGGTCCGATACTTCACAAGTCCAGTGGTAGTGGCGGCTGAGGGCAATGGAGGAGATAAGAGTGGAGGGAGCATTGATTTGGACCCAGATTTATAACCACATTTGTACTGGGTAGGCTAAAAGGCAGGCTCCGGAGTTAGCAGAAATTGGAAAGATGGGGGATCTATTTATGGACAGGAGTTTTCCCAGCTTGAAAGCTTTGGAGGATAAATTTAAATTGTCAGCAGGGAATGGTTTTAGAATTTGCAGGTGTGAAACTTCCTGAGAAAACAGGTGCCGGCCTTTCCTCTGCTGCCGCCACAGGGGATACACGATTGAGTCGTTTCCAGTACCTGGGTGGGAGAGGGGGAAGGTATCAGATATTTACCAGGAGCTTTCGGAGGCGGAGGAAACTCCAGTGGAAGAGCTTAAGGGCATGTGCAAGGACGAACTAGGAGGAGAGTCTATGGGCGAATGCTCTAAGTAGGGTTAATACCACCTCATCATGTGCGAGGTGCACAGGAAACACAGCAAATCATGTCGACATGTTTTGGGCATGCCAGAAGCTTAGAGGGTTTTGGCAGGATTTTGCTAAGGCAATGTCCACGGTACTAAAAACATGGGTGTTGCAGAGTCTTGAGTAGCGATCTTTGGTGTGTTGGAAGATCCGGGAGTTCTGGGGGGCAAAAGAGGTCGACGTCTTGGCCTCCCTGGTAGCCTGGAGAAGGATCTTGTTAATGCAGAGGGACTCAAAGCCCCTCGACCTGGGTTATTGACAGGGCTGGATTTTGCAGCCTCGAGAAAATAAAGTTTGCCTTAAGAGGGTCAATGTTAGGGTTCTCCCGGAGTTGGTAGCCGTTCGTAGATTTTCTCAGGGAAAATTAAAATGTCTGCATATGCAGTATTCCAAAGGGGGGTGGGGGGAATTGTTGTATGGTTGAGGTGCGTGAAGGTTGGGCTGGGTGGGGAAATTTTTATTTTACCATGTAGATGTCATTGTTTACATTATTATAAACATTTTCAAATACCAAAATAAAATATTATTAAAAAAACAAGTTTCCTCCAACAAGTAGAAATTTCAATGAGTTAAAGAAAAAATTAGGCTCAGACTCCACATTAATTATTAATGTTTATTGTCCCATTTTGTCAATAAAGTAAAAATGTCCATAACCAATTGTTTTGATAGCGGCTTCAACTTGCGATAGTTTTGTCGATCTACAAAACAAAATTGAAAAAGTTAAAGATGGAGGATGATGTCACAAAATAACAGGCACCAGAGTTCTAGGACAGGGGTAGAATTGAAAAACAAAAAGGTATGTTAACTTTGATTAGGCCACACTTGAATATTGCAGTTTGGTCTCCACATTAAGTGTAAAAGATAACTAACTAGAAGGTAGGAAAATGAAGAGCAAATAACTTTCAACAAAGACTGAACATAGCTTAGCATCCTTCTCTCTAGAAGAGAAGAATGAGGGGTGACAGAAGGGCTTGATAAGCAGAGATTGCAGATTCTAACATAGTCGGGGGGGGGGGGGGGGGGGGGGGGGGAGAGGAAGAAAGAGTTTGGAACTAGAGGTTTTAAATACAAGTCGACACTAACAAATCCAATGGTAAATTCAGGTGAAAGGTCCATTAGAATGTGCAATTTATCACCACAAGGATAGGCTAAGAGGCCCATCGTGTCTGCACCGGCACTTGGAAAGAACACCCTACCCAAGCCCATACCTCCACCCTATCCCCATAACCCAGTAACCCCACCTAACACTAAGGACAATTTTGGACACTAAGGGCAATTTAGCATGGCCAATCCACCTAAACTGCACATCTTTGGACTGTGGGAGGAAACCGGAGCACCCGGAAGAAACCCACGCACACACAGGGAGAATGGGCAGACTCCGAGACAGTGACCCAAGCCGGGAATTCAACCTGGGACCCTAGAGCTGTGAAGCAATTGTGCTATCCACAATGCTACTGTGCTGCCCTATATATAATTTGAGTAAAAATTCTTTACTTTATTTATTCAGCTTCACAATTGTTAAAAATCATATTTCCTACATGTCAGAATGGCAACTTGGCTGCATGTACCTCTTGTCTGAAATCGAAAGCTGTGTTCAAGTATAACAAGCCGTGTTCGTAAACCAGCTTCCAATCAGATGCAGCACTGAGGGGTATACAGTGGGGAAGAATTCTAAACTTGAGAGTGCAAATTGAGGTCAGTTTGCTAGAAGGCTCTTGGATCACTGGATGCAGTATTTGAAAACCAAGGTGCCACAACAACCAGAAACATCTAACAAGTGCAAGTAAACAGAACCCAAGAATTGACAGTTTTACTTTTAAGACTTGGAGTTTATCACAGCAAGAGTTTAATAATATGCCCTAATTTTGCAGGATGTATGAAAAACAAACATAGGAATCAAAGTTTATAAAGAATTAGCAATCAAAGGGAATATGTTAAAAGAACTATTCAGGAAACCGAAATCTCAGGAATCATTAACTTTACTATCTCTCCCCTCAGCAATGAGATGAACTGTAGAAGTCAGCAAGCGCACCACTAGGATTCTGGACTCAAATGTAGGAGAATGTCCTTTTAAATTACTCAAGGTGTAATGCATATCATAGAGTCCCCTCTAGTGCAGGAGGCCACCATTTGGCCCATCGAGTCTACACTGACCCTCCCAAAGAGCACTCCACGCAGCCCCATTCCCCTGCCCCAACTACATACCCCTGGACACCAAGGGGCAATTTAGCAATCCACCTAATCTGCACATCTTTGCTCTGTGGGAGGAAACCCATACAGACACCGGGGGGGGGGGGGGGGGGGGGGGGGGGAGCTCTAGTCACCCAAGGGCAGGCTCAAACTCGGGTTCCAGGTGTTGAGGCAGCAGTGCAAACCACTGTGCCATCATATGGAATGTATTATTCTTGGTATCCTGTGTCAAGAGTCATGTACCATTTAAACTGTACTTATAGCAGGTTAGGTGGGGCTATGTAGATGGGTCGAGGAATGGGCCTAAGTAGGGCGCTCCTTCAGAGGATCAGTGATGGCTCGATGAGCCAAATGGCCTCCTTCCATGATAACCACTCCATAATCATCCAAATTCCAGGGCTTATAAACCTAGTTAGTTCAATTGCACCTTCTAGCTTAGCCTGGGTGTCCAGATGTCATTCCAGTAATCTACACCCCAAGATCTAAAATTCCTCCCTAAAGTGTGCTGCCCAGAACTACACAGTACCTCGAGACAGGATCTAACCAAGGCTTTGTATAGTATGCCATCAAATCCCATGTATTCCATTCCTCTACCTAGGAAGGTCAGCACGCCATTAGCCTTTGATGTTCTCTACCTGTTCATGGAATTTTAATGCTGTGTATCACGAGCCACAGGTCTCTTCGGACTTCCACCGCTTTTAGCATTTCACTATTTACAAAACACCCTTCTCTAGCCCTTTCGAGTTCACGTACTCACATTTGCCTACACTGAAAGGCACTCCGTTCTGTAGTTATATTCAACTTGAAACATTCACTTTCTCTCTCCACAGGTCCTGCAAGACCGGAGTATTTCCAGTATTTTTTCAGATTTCCATCAGCCACAGTATTTTGCTTTTACAGAAATCCATTCACCGGATCTGCCCATTTACTTAAACTACACATATATTTTTGATTTTACGCTTCCATCAACAATGCTTCTTGTGTGAAATCAGAAAGTTTGTATATGTGGCTTTCTATCTCCCATCCAAGTTCTGAATAAAGGATCAAGGTCCCAAACAGAGGCTTGCAGGGCACCACTAGTCACATCCTGCCAACTGAGTGTATTTTCCCACTATCCCGGTCTCTTTTCCTAACAAACTCAATCATTTGTCTTCTGCTTCAATTTTATTTAATAGTCTCTTGAGGGCTTCATCAAAGTCTCTATAACACCTGTAGACATTCCCTGTCTATTACTTCAGTAACCTCTTCAAAAAATTCAATTTGTTTCAGATTTTCACTTCTGTAAATAATACTGGGTCTCTCCAATCAGCTGAAAATTTCAGGATGATTAGTTACTCTTATCCTTCAGCAGTTACACCACGTTTCCCCTCTGTACCCTTCCTGAAGATCCAATACACAAATAATAATCTTTATTGTCCCAAGTAGGCTTACATTAATATTGCAATGAGGTTACCGTGAAAAGCCCCCAGTCGCCACATTCCGGCGTTTGTTCAGGTATACAGAGGGAGAATTCAGAATGTCCAAATTAACTAACAGCACGATATTCAGGACTTGTGGGAGGAAACCCATGCAGAAACAGGGAGAAGGTGCAGACAGTGACTCAAGCGGGAATCGAACCTGGCGCTGTGAAGCAACACTGCTAACCACTGCACCACCGAGCCTCAAGCAAATAAATCCCCAAGATAATTAATTTGCATTATTTTTCATATTTACAACCTCTGGTTGTTCCAAAATATTTTGCAGGGATGGATGCCACGGTGGTTAGCACTGCTGCCTCACAGCAGCAGGGACCCAGATTTGATTCCAACCTTGGATGACTCTCCATTTGGAGTTTGCACATTCTTCACATGTCTGCGTGGGTTTGTTCCAGGTCCTCTCGTTTTCTCCCACAACCGCACCTGAGTAGTGCTCTTTCAGAGGCTCAGTGTAGACCCGATGGGCCAAATGGCCTCCAGCTGCACTTAGCGATTCTATGAAATGTAGCTGATATTTTGCAGTCTATTCGCACACAGAGAACCTCACAAACTAAGTTAAATTTCTCCACTGAAAACAGGACACCAGCTCTTCATCCAAACACACTGGCTTTGTGTGTTTTAAAAAGAATACAGCACCTTCCAAGCATGGCTCAAGTGGTTGAGGTTTGAACCCACAGAAGTCTAGGCTTAGAAATGTGCCACCATGAATTACCTCTGGCACACAATCCTCTATCCTGGTAGCCAGGATCTTCGCCAGCAATTTAGCGTCTACGTTAAGGAGCGAGATAGGCCTATATGATCCGCACTGCAAGGGGTCCTTATCCCGTTTTAGGATCAAAGAGATCAGTGCCCGCGACATCGTCGGGGGCAAAGCCCCCCCCTCCCACGCCTCATTGAAAGTTCGCACCAGCAGGGGACCCACCAGGTCCG